>NC_087520.1:8490236-8854821 GCF_963921805.1 Phalacrocorax carbo | reverse complement strand
GTCTCTCTGAAGCCTAGTTTTTACAATCCCAATTGCTAGGCAGCTCGCACCAAGGTGCTCATTTGTCATATCTCCTCACTCTGCAATCCCTGAATTGTTAAACGTGAAAGAGAGTAGTAATTCAGCATTGTTCCATTGCTTATGAAAGCCATGCAGAAAAAAAAAACATCAAAAATAATCTAGGCCAGTTCATTTGAAGTGCAAATGACTTATGCATGCAATACAAAATGCAACAAGTGCCTTTCAAGCTGTCTCATTTATGATAACACAAGAGTTGCTGATGGGATGAGAATTCCCAGAGAGTTATCAGGGAATTTTGCATATCATTTGTACTTCATACGGCATTAGCAATGCTCACATCATGTCAGCAGCTTGAAAAAATAAAACAATGAATTACATCTCTCCCAGTTTTTATTCTGCTTTGACTGAGTAATCTCATCACTTATCTCAAATGATTTCGCATTCAATGCAAAATGCTTTGTTCTTTTCTAAAAGAAAAAGAAACCTAACACTTCCCCTGAATTATCCCAGCTTACTAAGATGAATAGTCAGGCATCAACAGAAGAAATAGCTGTTTATCACATCTCCAAGGTATGCAAGCTGCACCGGACTATCAGGTATCTCACTACTAGCAAAACAGACAGAACCAAAGCTAAGGCTGCTATCCCATCCTTGACCTGCAAGCTAAAGGAGGAGGAACAATCAACATCCCAAAGGTAAGACAGACATGCTCCTACAGATGGATTTTAGGAGTAGAAAGTGACACCAGTGAGGAAAATACATTTTCACACTTCTGCTTAAATTCTTGGCAAAAGCCAAGGGAAAAAACAAACATCCCTCAAGTTTTTGGTTATAGTTCATTGCTCTGGCTAGTGTTGCATTAACGCTCTGTAGACTTGACACTGCAGTTGGCAGCTCCTATGGGTCAGGAAGAGCAGGCAGTGAGAAAGTAAACACTCCTTTGTAAAAGTGCCTTTTTAACCTTCTATTACCTCCAACCCTGGGCTCTGATTTTTCTATCCAAACACTTCCCCGGCTGCAAGCAGAAGCCCAGACAGCACCTCCCTAACATGCTGGGGAAGCTGAAGCTGTATCGTCACTTAGGAACCAGTTTGCCTCCAAGAGCAGACAATCAAGGGTGCACACTGCAACATCCGTTCTTTCCCCAATATCCCACAAGTTTATTCCCTAGCTTGCCCCACAGCAACTTAATCCAACAGCACAGTTCTGAAAAGGTTTATATCAACACATGGTACCAACTCATCATGTGCCAAGCGCTGGCTGAAGTCACACAGAGGCCCTGTGGGTGCTGTGACTGGCAACAGCCACGCGACTTTGCCAGCACATCCAAATCCTGATCTGACCTTGCAGCTCTGGAGTTGCCCTGAGAGTGCTAAAAGCAGGTCTGAATGCAATGGACGGTGCTTTGTAATTTGTGCAATTTACAATTTTGCATCATTAGGCTTATGCACTCTCATTAGGCTATGCAGCCTACGCCCCTCGTTTCTCCTTTTAGTATCAGCAGCACTTCACTGAACTTCTGAAATAGCCCTTACTAGGTATTTGGTTGCTCTTAAAATAGAATTTGCAGAAAACAAAAACATAACATTTAAATGCCCTTCAACTATACAGCTTCAAAATTACAGTACACATTAATTTTTCACGGAACTTTGTGAAGCAGTTTTATCTTCTCATATCTCACTTCAAGTGACAAGAGGAAGGGATTTAGTGAAATTATCTATGTAAGGTTTATCAGCAAAAATATGCATTCAAAAGAATTCACTCCAAAAATTGCTCCCTCCTTTTTTTTTTTTCTTCTTAAGGATTGCTGTGAAATTGAAATTTCTGAAATATAAGAGGACTTGCATAGTCCCTCCAATCAAGTGGGCAGAGAATCAGAGGCCTGACACATATATTGGCTAAAAGCAGATGTTGAAAAAAATCACATTTCAAACCAGGGGGCGGAGGGGGGAGTCAAGCAACTCTTGCTAATCCAGAAAGTCACAAGCGAAAAGCCTGCACACAATAAACCCGAAACAAGCAAGAAAACTGATCCTAATTGCTAATGGAACACAGGCAAAGTAAGATCATTCAAGCAGATTTAATTGCCTTTCCACAAATGACATTTTGAATCAAGTAAGCAAATCTCGATCACCGAGGAATTTTAAGGACAAGTTAGGCAGCCATCTGTCAAGAATAAAGCAGGACCTGGAAGAACAGGTCCTGCCTTCAGGCAAGAGGATGGACAAGCTGACCTCTTGCTAGCCTTCCTAGTCTCATTTTTCCTGTGAACTCTGTGACAATTGGAGGAACACACATATGTAACACCTTACCAAATCTTCAGACTAGTAACAGGTTGGAGTACAGGATACTAATAAAGCTTGTTCTAAGCCCTACAATACAAAAGGTTCTCCCTCTGAATTTCAGTATATAGTGTATTTCATGGCATAATACAGGACCTGGCTAGGTAGTAGGGGAAGCAAGGTTAATTTTCAAGTCCAAGATTTTTGCAAGCATCCCTTTTCTGTCGGAATTACACTGCTTCCTAACCAACTGTGGCAATTCACTACATTAAGCTCCAGGGCAAACTGCTAAGAACATCAGAGAAAAGGCTTCCACTGCAAGGTGGGCAGGAGTGGGATGGGGAGAATGGAGCACAGGGTGGGCACGCGCACAGCAGCAATTTGGAATCTAAACCTAGACAAAATTGTTTTAAATTCTGGCCCCAAAAAATAATTGTTTTCTCCACTGAGAGTTATTTTTAAATATTTCATCAAGGATCTTTTAAAACCTTATTCCATGAAAACCGTGGAAGTTTTAGGTTGAGCAACCATCTACTTAATTCCAGCAAATTGAAAGTGAAGGAAATGAAATATCTGACTACATTCAGTGCCATAATTTGATGTATCAGAGCTGTGTCAAAGTTAAATATGAATGACCATATTGCTTTGACTAGTCTAAAAACCTACAGGGGATTGTTTCACACACTGAAAAGTATAAAAACAAACTTAGGAAAAAGATGCCACGAGGAAACAGTTTTCCTTTTCCATTCACTGCACATGTATTTTGACAAAGACAACACACTCTAGATGGATAAGAATAATTTTCCATCATTAGGGAAGCCTTACACAACCCCTGACTGCCTATACCATCATCTTTTAGGCTCCTTCCAAATTGCAGTTATTTGTTCAAAACAAAACGATGAGGCTTGTGATAAAACAGAGCAATTTAAGCAGTGAAGAATACAACACCTGTAATTCAATTTCATGGCAGCTGGTTTCACAACATGTTTCTATAACAGTGTTATGATACAGGAAACTTCTCTCAGAGTGTAGTAATTCTTCTTTAAGTAAGCCAGGCTCTCAAGAGAGAAGTGGGCTTTAAGTAGACAAATACTATAAACAACAAGCAATTTGTATCTCCATGCCAGTCCTTTCAGTTCTATCTCCAGTTAGTTGCCACTCTTCCAAGGGTTTATATTTTAGTTTATATTTCATATTGAGAGGCTGTTGTCAGAAAAGGTAACAATAAAAGTCACCCAAGATCTCTAACCTTGAGTAAGTTTCCAGGCAGAGGAACATACAAGAGCTTCCCTTCCCATTCATCTTTGCTACAACAGTCACCATATACAAAAAAAAACAGCTGTAAATCCCAGGCATATGACCTTCCCAGAAAGTCAAGGAGGGAGCAGGGAGAAGATGGAGATATCAGCAATGACTAGTCAATGCAGGAAGTACAGCAAAAACATTCTCCCAAAAGGAGAAGTCTAGTATTAGCTCAAAACCCGACGGCTGAACTGCATCCAACAGCAAATTTATTCTCATCCTGCATGGCAAAAGAAAAGTGGAAAGTTCTTCAGAGTACAAATTCATGCAGATGTCAAAACTGAGGTTGGTGAAGAGTAACACTGATGCTCTCCTTCATTCAGTACTAAACCATGATAACCATGTCCACTTTATACACTGACATTAGGAAGAAACCATACATCCAATTAGGGATCTCCTTCCGGCTTTGATTATTGGAATAAATACCAAAGCAACAGTTTCCGGAAGTCTTTGCAACAGTAGAGACCAGGCCTGATGATGAAAACGTTTCCATCTCTTCTCCCCAGCTTTCTATTCTTCATTCCTCATAGGCCTCCTTCCACTGCACCAGGGCAAGGATTTAGGCAGAGATCTGGATGGATCTCTGTGCCAGGATGACACACAAGGAAAGTCACCAGTGCAGAACAGCCTGGGATTCCCTATGAAGAAAAGGCAGGCACTTGTTGTGGGCTAGATCTGGTGGAAAAGATCAAGGGCACCCACCTCTAACTTTCATGAAATGGATGTGCAACAGGGACATGTTGTATCTCTATGACTGTAGGTTGGAGAAATGCCCCTCTACTCAGGATAAGAAGTATTCCTACTGATGAAATGTGTATCTGGTTATAAACCACTCCTGTTCAACCAGCTCTGCTTGAACCCCAAATCAGCAGGACAAGCAAGTGATTGAGTCCCATTCTGTGCTACCCACTCCACCCGCCACCCCCAAAGGAGAAAACCAGTATAATCAGAAATGGGTTAGTAGCTCCTTCCTGCATTTCACATCTGTTTGTACTTATATTTTACGTCATTTTAAACAGAAAAGCTACCATCCCAAGCATCAACAATCCTATTCTGAGATTTTCCGTCAACAACCATTCCACCTACATTAATATTCCCCATACAAAAGGAAAACGGCTAAAAATGTCTGAATCCTTCAAGTGTATTAATTTTAAGAACGGCTCTTCAGTTCTTCCTGCTTAATTTCTACATTGCTAGGCATCAAAACAAGTTGATATGCTGAAAATACAAGATCCCAAACTGTTTGCCCATCTCAGGAAAATCTTGAATGAGCTAATGAAAGTTGTTGTACCAACCTGCATAATTAGGGAACAAAAATTAAGCATGTCTATATTTAGATTAGCTACCCTCAAGGTAATAATAATTTATAGAAGTGTATACATAGAAAATAAGAGTCAACTGAACTAATTTCATCCCCCTCTAACCCTTGATTTGGTTGCTTCTACAGACTGGATCCGGTTGCGCATCAGAGGTTCAACAAGGCTGTTCTTTAAACTCAACAGGAAACTCATAGCTTTTTCATCTGAAGACATTCAGTCTGTACTCATCAGTGACGTCTTCCCATAGCCCATTAATCAGCTCGGCATGCTACCAACTATTAGAAACATAAAGAGAAGTATAAATAAACAGGACTGTACACTGCTTCTAACAAAATGAGACTGACACAGTTGGCACCTTCCTACACTGCAGATGCAAAATACTAAGTAGGGCTAAAACCGAGTGTTTTGGAGAGGAAAATATGACCTCAAAGAGGTAAGACTTTGCAATGTCGGACAACACATCTGATGTTTAAATAATTTTGGTTGTAAAATGTGCATGTTGTTGCATTGTCAGAGCACAGAAAAGGAGCATGGTGTTCACCAGGAGCTCAGAAAAAAACTGGGTAGCTCTGTTCTACCTGGGATGGGGCTCACCACACTCACCCTTCTCAGATCTCCCCTCAGTCTTCTGTTCTTCGGGCTGAACAAACCCAGGTGTCTCAGTCTTTACTCACAAGGGAGATACTCCAGTCCCCTGATCACCTTGGTAGCTCTCCGCCGGACTTGCTCAAGCAGTTCCCTGTCCTTCTTAAACTGGGGGGCCAAAACTGGACACAGCACTCAAAATGGGATCTCACTAGGGCAGAGTAGAGGGGGATAACCTCCCTTGACCTGCTGGCCACTCTCTTTTTAATGCACCAGGATACTGTTGGCCTTCTTGGCCACAAGGGCACAGTGCTGGCTCATGGTCAACTTGTCCACCAACACTCCAATTTATACACTGCAAAAGAGATTACTCATCATGCAAACTCTGATCTTAGTGCTATCTCCATCCTTGAGCAAGAATAAAAAATGGGGGTGTGGAGTGTGTGCCTGTTTTTTGGGCTTATGGGGGGGTTAAAAGTGGAAGCAATATAATGCAGTTTATTTAGACTGGTAATATCAGGGCAGAGATTGTTGTAGCATATGTTTGCACAGCATCCGACTCAGCTGGGCTTTCTTTATAAAGTCACTTCCCTGCTATAGCTAGTCACTTCTCTAGCTAAAACAATAACACACAAAACAGACAAAAAAGAGTAGGAATGGTTTAGCACAACCATTTTAAGGATGGGGAACTGAAAGCCAGGGAAGTTAAGACACCTGCCCAGGGCTACCCAGTAAGCACATGCTGGAGGTCTACACCAAGAGCAGCCATCCAGAGACCTGCTTCAGTGCGTAGCTCACAAGGGTATCTTTCTTCTTCAAGGTAACTTCCCAATTGTCTTCTCTTATGTATTATGAAAATGGCTTGAAAATTAGCTCTTTGAAGTCTCATACTGAAAGAAATCTCAGGCAACGTTTAGTTTCAGTTCAGGTAATTTCTTCCCCCCACTGCCCAGGTTCCTTGCACAAAGGATTTGATACCTATTGACTTGATAACTTTTGCAAACGCTTCATTATTACGAACAGACTGTGGCCAGAGAAAATGTACTATGGTTCATGCAGGTCCTGTATTACACGTTCAAATTCATTAGCTCTATCAGCCTTCTCAACCTCTTATGTTTGATGAAGTCTCATCTCCTAAAAACTGATTAAATCTAGTCAGCCTCTTTAAATTATTATTCCTCATTGGTCCAGTGGTGCTAAATGTTTCTAAATGTGACAGTAATCTAGTTTTAAACAAACCAGCTGCAGAGTCTATAAAATCATCTTTAGCAAGCTAGTAATCTCTCTGATAGATTCACCAGCAGCAGTGAGTGCAATGCAAGTCATGTACATTAACGCTTGCACCAGCAACAGATGGGCCACGTAGGACTGCAGGAGCCTGGAAACCACTCAGGCTGCGAACAAGACCATGCACACCAGTGTTTCAACAAATTTTGCTCTGTACCCACAAAAGCCCAGAAGACAAGGCCTAAAAGCCAAGCATTAAAAGGAAGGCAGCACATCAGAAATACAGCCATTAGTGATAAGCTACAAAGCCTGCCATTTAAGGGCTTGTTGCTCCAGCAGCAACCAAAACTTACTATATGTGCGCCTCAGTTTAAGCTGTGCCACTTGTACATGTGCACCTCTACAAATGGTGGTTTTTAAAATTAACTTCTTTCTTCAAAGAGTATGCAAGATCCTAGCTGTCTTTATAACATAACAAAAAATTATTCCCTCCATAATCACTCATGTGGCAGTGGGAGGAAGCTAACCCCGCCACTGTCCACAATGCAGTCTAATGATAAAAGACCAATGTTATCTGAGGACCTTGGACCCCAAATTCATTTTTAGAAACATGATTGTTCTTTGGCAGGTGAGTTTGCATCCACTTGCACCGAGCTGTTAGCCTAAATGGAAGAGCCCCTGCCCCTACCTTCCCTACACACAGTGAGGTTTCTCTTACAAAATGTTCTCATCATTTCAGCAAATTAATGAGAACCAGATGGCTTTTTTTCTTTTTGAACCATTGCTCTCCAATTCATACAGGGCCGCTCACACTTCTAAGTAGTCCCACAACAAACATCAGAAATACAGCAAAATATTTTAGTGCTGGGTCGAGCTGGGACAATAAACATGAGATAAATCTGTTGAAAAACAAATGTCTTCCACTGGTCAAATTAAGAATCACTTCACAGCGAAGAAAACTCTTGATATAATATGTTCTTTTGCAAATTTAGCCCCAAGCACCATTTTTCTGGTTTGACCTATTTGTAACAGATATATCAACAAGCATATGCACAAAAAGAAGGGTTTTTTTTCCAGGGGTTTATGCTTCTCAGCAAATGGGGAGCCTTTTGGAAAAAAAAAATATTAGCAGGCCACAGGAGATTGCTCTGTGTGTTGCTCAGCTGAGCTTTGTGTCTTCCAAAATAAACAGCCTTCTCAGCCACAGCAGTAACACGATGCAGGCAATCACCAGTCATGTTGAATTGCCATCAAACCACTGACGTTTAGTAAATTAAAGGCCCTATGCCATCAGCTGTGCTCAGGGCCTGTTTCAACCTGGGGATATTCCATGACATTCTTTTCTAAGGATCCTCATTTTCTCAACCTGGAAAATTGCAAGCGATTGTATTCAGCAAGCAAGTAACAGAAAACTCATCCATGCTGGAGAATAAGAGTAAGCAGCCTAGAAAGCATCAAGTGAGGAGAAAGATCCAGTAACAACAATAGCAGATAAAAAATTGATATAGATGTACAAGGGTAACCTGCTGCACTCAGAACCACTGCAATCCTGAACAGCCCCACTTTGTGAAAACAGTTTATACCACCTACCACACATCATTTTGGGGGCTACAGCAGAAGAAAAAACTAATTTTGCCTTGAAACATAGGTTCCCTCTGTAAAAGCCTGACTGTCCGTATCTTTCTCATGACTGAGCCTCTTGTACCTTCAAGTTCCTCTAGCCTGACATGCTCAAGCTCTGAATCTTTGGAGTCCTTGAGACTTAAGGATGCAGAAGTGTCCCTGTCCACAGATTAGAAAACCACTGGCTCAACCCTACATGGTGGACTTCTCAAAACAGGGAAGCTTTCAGGTGGTGCCAGCAGCATCAAAACCATGCTAGGACTCCACACCTGCATAGTGTGCATTTCTTTTTCACACTAGAAATGACCGAAAGAAAGCAAATTTGCTTATGGAACATCATTCTAATAACCATGTCTTAATATATTTTCTCATGAAACAGTGTCTTCCTCTTCTTGACCTCTTTGGCACACCCAACACACAGTAATAGAAGCAACATAAAATTCAACGGGTTGGTGGATCCATGAACCACAGACTTCACTGTGACTTTACAAGTTTTGGACAAACCAAGCACAAGAAGTCGACTGCTTCCTGAGCAACATCTCCTGCTGTCACAGGCACTTATGGTGATGCCTCATAGACAACTGCAAAGCCCCAGGCTTGGATTCCTTGTTACAGGTGTGCTGCTTTGTTTATTAGCCTATAATTTGTTTATTCTCCTTTTCTAAACTGGAACTCAAAAGGGACTGTCAAGAAAGAAAATTCAATCTAAACAGGTTCCCTAAATATCCTGGGGCAAGTCCAGTGGTTATTTGAGGATGGCAGCTGACACCTGCGGCCTTTGGTGAGGTACTTTTGGACACTGATGGAATAGGACAGCTGGCTGGACTGGCACAAGGTGCCACATTTGATTGATTGAGTGATCCAAGTGTCACAGACTCGTAGGTTGTCATTAACGGTCTGTGCCTCCTCTGAGCAGGAGGCACACGCCGTGCAGCAAAGCGCCGGCGCTGGCACGAGCCGGGTCGCTCCAAGAGCGATATCTGCCTGTGTGCTCTCCTACTTCCCAAAGACGCGCAGTTTTTATTAAAGCTATTATTTTTACATATAAATATCTACACATATATATGTTTTTACAGACAAGTGGTGTAGGGCACTGCAGCACACAACTACTGAAAAGTCATTCCCTTTTGTATGAAAAAATCAGCAATTTTTAAGGATAAACTAATCATAAAACATTTTCTTCAGGCTATTTAATTCATCAACTAGCCGGACAGCAAATATGCTAGGATGTTAATTTAACAGAATTATTCCCCTCTCAATAAGGTAAATGTTAGACGAAGATCATTAGGCAGGCTGGCAACCCTGTCATCATCTTTCTGCCAGAAAAACCCACAATGCGAAGTACATGCTAAAGAGGTTCTGGCAATTTGAAGGGTTATAATCTTTCCTGAGCAGACACTTCTGCTGCCATGTTCCCTATATTTTTGGAGCTAGTTTGGGTTTGTCCTTTTACCCTACAATTGCATTTCTTTGTCTTTTAGAATACTGAAGCTATGATTTCAAAAGTCAAACATCCACATGAAAATCCATCAATACATTTGTAAGAAAAACAAAGCCTTCCGCCTAAATGCTGTTGCTTGTGTCCCATCACAGCCAGGTACCCTATTCTTGATGCGCTATTGAGTTTATTTGACCATCAAGTAAAATAACTTTCACAAATTGTGTCAGTGTTTTTCCCCATGGGAAGTGCTATTACATTTTAGTAGATCTTGACCTTACAAATAAACTCCATCCTGCCTTTGATAGTTTAAAAATGGGCCAGAGTTTCTGGCAGGTGTGTGATTGAAGAGTGCATTCTCCTTTGAGGAAAAGAATAAAATTAAAAAAAATAAAATCAATGCAATTCCACAGCTGGTTTGTATCTTCAAACTGAAAAATCTCTATGATAAAAATATTTATTTTTTTCTTTTTCTTTTTCACTCTCAGCTCACTGCAATGACAGGGGGCAAACAAAAGCCTAAATAGAGGAGAACAAACACTCCAAATTGCAATGTGGAAAGTGTAAGGACACCCTTGCATGAAGCCCCTCTGAAATGGTTGGCTTAGCCCTTCTGGTTGCAGAAACAAAAGGCCTCACCATAGGCATATCTGTGTCTCTGATGTTCAGTCAGTACACTGGTGACTGGTGGAAAAGAAGCTTTATGGGATGGCAGAATGAAGCAGGAAAACGTGCACAGACATTATACTGGTTTCTTCTACTTAAGCTATGTTCAGACAAGGCTTTGAATTGGAGGCAAGGTATAAATAAATAAATGCAGTGGGGGAAAAATTAGGCACTTGAAGTCTTTTGTGTATTCTGAAAATCAGTTAAATTAAAAAAAATAAAAATTAAAAGACACCATCCATTGTGTTCTTAATAAAAGAATCACCTGAATTTTAAATTGATTTCCCACCCACCTCCCCAAAAGTATAAAACAAAGCAGAATTGTTCATGAACCTGTGATAATATCACAGTGCAATATTGGTGTTTTGCTTGTCCTGGTAACAGGAGGGCGATAGGTGTTTAAAAGCATCCCAGACTTCCAGGTTGAAAAGACGGTAACTCAGCTGGGTTGGATCTCGTTTCTTATATCTCAGCCCCTTATTTCTAAATGTTTCCTTTGTCTTCTCTTTTAAAAGTCTGATAAATTCCTAGAGCAGGGATTATAATCTCCTGGGCATTCATACAGCACCAGCACAGCCAAGCCTCCAGCACCATACACACGCAGTTAGTGTGTGGGAAGGGGATCAAAGGATAGAGGACCAGTTACTCCCTTTTCCTGGCATTTTTTCCCCATGCAATACTCTGAAGGTTCTCAACTCACTCTCATCACTGTCAGATGCATTTCTAAATGCACATAAACCAACATGACTAACATCTGGATTGTCATTCATCTATATTCTTCCCCCACATTAAGAATTCTTCTATCTAATGTAGCAGAGCTGAAGCCAATATAGCTCCCCTGTGTTTACATATCTTCATGAAGAAGCAACTGAAGCATCTCAAAACTCTCACCCCTCTGGGTCCTAAACAGGCTGACATGCCTCTCTCCCGTTTCTATTCCATTCTTGTTCAATTGGGCCTTCATTATGTTGTTATTGTTTCACTTCTGAGCCCACGACTGTTCAAAGCCTGCCTCTTCCATGTGGATAGTGCTTTTGTAGAAAAGATAATAAAATTTATTCAGCAGCTCTTAAAAGTCTCCTCTCACAGAAAGGCATGTGGGGAAAACTGTCTTTGAAAGCTTTGAAGCTATATACCACAACATCTGTTAGGGTTTCAAGGAGTTTACAGCCCAGTCCCCAGAGCTCATATCAGTAGGTTGAAGAATCCTTCAGAGCTCTGCTATAGCTATTTTCAAATGCCTTCCTGCAATCAAACATAAAGGCTTGAGCTTAAATATAAAATGTAATACTACTTCCCCCCCTCCATGTTTTAAGGGCTCCTTATCTAATTCTTCCAGCAGTCTTCCCTATATAACCTATTATGACTTCTTAGCAAGAGGGGTTTGGATTTCTTCAGTATTAAAGATTTCAGTTGGAAAGTTGAGGGCTAACTTGCATGTTAGAAAACATATCACAAAAGCATTTGAATGGACATTAATCACTGAAACGTTTACCACTTGTTGTAAAGATGAAAACTTTACAAGACATATAAGAACATACAGTACGGACAAAACCATGTTAAGAACAGCTGGACCTGATGAGCCCCAAGGTTCATTGAACTAAACATTCTAGACGGTCACGAATACTGTTTGATCTGGGATAAATATAACGGGACATAACAGGACATTATCAATTCACTCAGTCATCTCTTTTCCAGATGTTTTTCCATGTCCTAGATTGTCCAGTCATTTCATCTGTTTCTTTAAACTTATAGCTATTATCACCTGCCTGCCAAAAAGTGGTCTGATGGTCTGAAATTTGACTTCTCATTGACCAGAAGACAGAAATATGCAGCTACAGCATATCTGTAGGACAGCTTGCTTCTTTAAAGTGATAAATTCTTGAACAGTGGTGGTAAAGGGACAGCAGATTCTTCCAGATCACACCAAAATACCAAAAACCCAATTCACAAGGAGCAATAGCTCCTGTGACATCTCACACCAGCACATCCATGAGTATTTTCCACAATACACCCCACAAATTACTTCTACTACATAAGAAATACATTCCCAGTTCTCTCCTCTGACTTTTTCCTCAATGAAACTCTACGATGAAAAAAACCCCATGGCCCTCATATTGCTGAGCTTGAAAGTTATCAGTAGCCACGGCTTCCACAAAACAAAAAGCTGATGACATCCTTTACAAAGACCATGAAACAGAAGTTAATTTCAAAAAGATTCTCAGTTTAGCTGTCCTTTAAAGTTTCCTCTAGCTTCTTCTCTTCAGAGCATTAGCAACTGCTAAGAATTCCTCATGCGGGTAATTTCAGTTTGATCTCTGGAGTGGGTAAAAAGGACTAAGAGGATGATCATTGCTGGCCTGACCAAAGGAAGCAAAAGGAGGCTGGGAAGGGGTTTAACTTCTGCTTATCAATACGTCAGGTAACTAAACACTCAGGAGGCAAAAGCCTATGTACTCTGAAGGACAGTGCTGGCATAAAACCAAGGGGGTGCAAACCAGCTGTGAATAAATACATGCTAGAAATCAGAAGATGAGGCTCTATATCAGTTTTTCAGTGGGAGTAGTGGGGGCAAAAAGTGTTCGTACTTCTAAAATGGAGTTTGATCAGTTAATGAAAGGGCTCATATGATGTGATTGTGCATGATGGCAGGAAAATGGACCCAATGACCCAGGGGGTCCCTTCCCAGATATATATTCTCCTGGTGAGGGGTCTGCCTGCAGAATGAGAAGAAGGAAGAGGTAATACTGTGTGAAATTCTGGTGAATTTTCTTGGTTTTTCCCAGGACAGCAGGAGAGCCAAATTTTCAGTCCATGTGTACAAGCAGGGCTGCTACAGCTAAAGAAAAGAAAATTTAAAAAAAAAAAAAAAAAAGAAAAAAACCCCAAACCATCAAGATACGCTTTTCTATACCATACGAAGATGATCAATTCAGTGCAGCTGAAAAGCACAAAAATACAAAAAAACCCCTGAGCTAATGACTTCACCGCCAGAAAACACAGCTCCCTTCAAAATTTGGTTTCCTACTGAAGTAGGAGAAAGAGACATAAGTCTTCGGCATTAATCTTCAATAAGCACAATTTTGCCCCTTTAATCTTCTGCTAACCCTCCTGGAGCCTGGTGCTCAGCTGCCAGTCAGAGACACACTGTTACTGAGTCTCTCTGGAGGAAAATTTAGAATTTGTCAGAAAAAAAACCAACAGAGATTATCCAAAATTATGTCTTCAAGCAAACCATATGTAGAGCACAGACCCTGTGATGCCTCCAGTTTCCTGCAGAAGCATTTATCATCGGCATTTCTGTCTGTCTCGAACAACCACCAGCTACAGCAAAGAACATGCACGTGTCCACGTCAGAGGCGGCAGACGTCAACATGACTTTCCCAGGACTTCAACAGCCTTCATCCAGAGATGGAACAGGACACTGGGACACAACTCACCATCGCATTCGTATTAACCCAGTGCTCTCTTGCTTTTTTAACCTAGATACTTCTCCCATATACTGTGTTGTGGTGAGTTTACAAAAATCTCATCTGCTGCAATCTGCTGAGCAATCACTCAGAAAAGTCCCCATTTTGTGGCCAGTGTATCCTTTGCTTTTGTATTTTCCATCAATCATACAAAAAAAAAAAAAAAGGCTTTAATGAATAAATCTCAGTGTAGCTTTAATAAGAACACAGCATCATTTTCACAAAACCAAGACTTCTCTTAAAATGTGGAATTTAAAGGACTGCGTAAAACATCTCAGAAAGACATTCACCTCACTGCTTTTCAGGGGGATTGGAATATTACACCACAATCAGCAAGATAACTAGCACTGGATATCAGAGGTTTTTAAGACCAGAATAAACCATTAGCTATTTAATCTGATCATGCCACATAAGCCAGTTTCCCACAATTACCTCACTATTAAGCCCATAACTTCAGTCCAGCTAAAAGTCTCCCAGAAAGGCATTCTGTCATGATCTGAAAACAGGAAAAGAAAGGAAACATACCATCGACCTGGTAGTTTGGTCTTATGTTACATCATTTCCCACTATCCAGCAAAGTGTCTAACTTTTAATTTTAATTTGTCTAGCCTTAATTTTAAGCTGTTGGTTATTCATATGCCTTTCTCCACTAAATTAAAGGCCTGTTATCTGTCACAGCGATATGCAGAGAAGAGCAAATCCCAGTTCTGCAATTCAGTCTGACAAAGAGAGATAACTTTTCCTCGTCCAACTGGAGCAGTTTTCAAGGCTGGTGGAAAATCATCATGCATTTAAATCAGCGATGCCGACTTATACCAGTAGGAAACGCGACCCCCATAGCCTCAGCAGCAATTTACAGTAAGGTGCTAAGGAAAATGTCATTTCCAAGAATATTTATTAATAACATGTAAATTATAAGTGCTAGACATCGGATTCGTTATCTCACATTCCTTTTTCTCACCTATCCAGACTATGTTCACAGTAATGAAACAAACGCTAATTCTCCTATTTATGCTCTGTTCAAAATTTCTGCGCCTCCATACACCCGAGTCAGCTGTATCTTAATGACAGCAACAAGATGAAGATAAAGTGATTATAAAATAAATCAACCCAGTACAGAAATGTTCTTTTGGCTTTTATTTTTAGTCTCCAGAACAACAGCCCCATCCCCTTTGCTTCATCTCCAGTCATCACAGTTTATTAACTGTGCTCTCTCATAAGCAAAGTGAGTTTTTCAGTACAGAAAGCAGACTATTTCTGATTTAAAGAGAAAACATTTACACAATCCTCATGGCCCCTAGGATTCCTCACATCACACTTTCCTATTTAGAAATCTCCTCCCGCATACACACCCCACCAGGCGGTGTTGGTGGAATGGCTTAAAATACAGATTAGCTTTTTTGTTTACAGTCCTGCCCTCTCCCTTGCACTTTTTTTAAGAGACAGAAGAAATCAGGATGGATATTTAAATTACACAGCACATAAAACACTTCCTAGACGTTTTTCTTTAAACCAGCCTTCCTGTCAGGTGCTCTGGGTATTGGAGAAAAGCTGTGAACTTTAGAATTCCCATAAAGGTGCGAGGTTTAGCTAACTGTGGGTGCTTCCCACGGGGAATGGGGAGAGCGCAAACAAGTCTGTGTTTTGGCACTTTAGAAATAATTAGAACCATAATACAACTTTGAAATCAAACAGCAGACAAAGGAAAGCCATCCTCACGTCAAGGAAACCAGAAACATTAGGACATTTCAACACAGAGACTCTGGCTGGTACCTTCTGGCCAGTGAGGTTAGTTTCCAGTGCTGTAAGAATATTTAGCCTTCAGCAAGTAGCTGAAGTCAGCGCTTGCAACAACTATTAAAACTTATCATTAATTACAAAGGAACTCCTAATAACTGTAGGCTTTATAGACCGTACTACAGCATCTCGAGCTGGATGACTGAGCAGTTGGAGCTGAACGTGATACTCCTCTCAACACTTACGGGATAGGAACTTTAAATGCTGCAGTGCAGCAAACATCAGTGTATTAAAACTTCCCACTGCAACAGGAATGAACAATTGCAAACAGCCTTTGTCAAGCCATGTGGAGTACTTCCTAATACTCTAACCGCGTGTGTGCACGAGCTGACCTGCTTGCATTCCAGTGGGAGATCTGAGCTGACTTTAAGTCACACACACAAGTTAAAAGAATGAAGAACTGCACTGGAGTTGTTTTACAAAGGCAGCCAACAGCGAGGCATTCTTTTGTTAATATAGTCATTACATGAAAAAGATGTCAAATGCTAGCTTTCATGCCAGCTGAAACTTCATCTTGGGGAAAATGTTCTTTGAAAGTTGCAATCACTCCAGCTGTGTTGAAATCAAGCATTTAGACCAGAAGAATTATTTTAGTTTCTCCCCACCCACCCCCCCTTCACACAAAGACCAGCTATTTGCTTCCTACAAATAGACGGGTTCCACCGCTCCATTTGCCAGCAGATGCCCAGCCCACCTGGCATATACAGTTCTTACCCAGACCAATACTTTGGCTTTCATCCAAACCTTGTTCTTGAAATACCTTCCCTCCCAGACTCCCAGCAAGAATTCCCTGTTCAACACCCAACTCCCACTCCAGTTCCCCACGTCCTTCTGAAACCCCCTCCCCTCTACAGCCTCGATTCCCGCTCCAGCTCCCAGTAAGGTTACTGCCTCACAAATCACTCCCTTAGGAGACCAGTCTTTCACAGAGAGCTTTTAATTCCAAACTCACCTAAAATGCTTTGATAATAGAAAAGCATCTAGGTGGGGATTACTTTATACCCAAGTGAAATGCACGGGGATATCTGGCCAGACTACCCCAAGCATAACTTATCTTTAAAACAGTGTGACAATCAGAAGCAACAGCACAATCAGAATCCCCTGTGGTTCCTCCATTAACAAGACACTTTACCTATAGCAGCCACGGAAAATTGCATCAAGGTTTGTATGGCATTTCATACTAGCTGTGGGAGCAATATTGAAGGTCAGAGCAAGAGCACTCCATCTGCCTAAAGTTTTACCCACAGCAGTGGAAGATGAAGCCAAGAAGTTAGTCCAGAAAAATATAAAGCAAGCTGCAAGGGATGGAAGAGATCTCCGGAGATACCAGAGCAGACTTTAAGCCAGGTGAGGCGTATATGCCAATAAACCTACAGCTCAAGTATCACTCACAGCTACAAGCACTCAGCTCCCTTTCCTCCCCATTAAATCACAGTTCCCTCCCACAGAGGAGAGTTGTCAGGAGATCTCCCCGCCAGCCAGAGAGGAACAGACTGAGATGAGTGGGGAGAGATTAATTGAAAACTGAGAAAGAGGAGGATGCCCAAGATAGCAAGCAGCAGCTCTGCAGGGCAAACAGGGAAGAGAAACTGTTCAAAAAGCAGATTTAGAGAATTGGGTGGCAAACTTCTAAAGTCGCTGGGGCTTGGGACTGCAAACAGATTTCCTAATGAAGGAAGCAATGAGAGTCTCATTTTTCACCTACACTAGTCTTGCTTCTGGGGAGATTAGTTCCTTTCCCCTGGTGTCTCTGGGCTTTGTTTCTTACCCATAAAATGAGGGTAATGATGCCATGCTTAACTCATGGGGTCTTCGTGCAAGAAGTACCTTAAAAGTTCTGACAAACTATGCAAATATCATTCTCATAAGCACAGAGGATACCAAGACAGTCACAACAAGACTTCCAGGAGGCAGGGCTGGTTTTAGGATTTTTAGAAGAAATTAAATCATTCGATACTGAGAAGAGAGCACTTCTTTTTTTCTTCTTCTGATAAAGGAAGTCAAATGGCTTCAAATCCATACCAACAGAATGGGTGTCATAGGTTAGGAAGACAATACTTATATGTCCTTAACTGACAACATTTTCATTCTAACTCTCAAGTATCTTGTTTTCCAGCATAGGTCACAAGACACATCAACAGTGTCAGGTCACGTACCAGGAGATGGGCGACAGTGCTGGGTCACAACATGCCAGCTGCAGCCCTGCAGGGACTCTCCTGTGCAGCAGCCAGAAGCTCCCAAGGAGGTTATTCAGTCAGAAACTCCAGCACCTCCTGCCACCAAGCCCATGTTCTGACTCCTCTCACTCACCGGGGGCATGTACTGGGTCCAGCCCAGACAGAACCAGACCTGCTCCTGCTTGACCTGCGGAGAGGGATGTGATCTACAGGGACTGCAAGCCACCGCTGCTTCATGCAGGGCGACCAGCAACCCTGTCCCCCTGTTCCTGTGATGGACTGCAGCAGCAGAATCGTGGCTTGCACCTGAATTGTCTTCTCGGTTGCTAACCCCAACCTTACCTGTCTTCCACGAACTTTATGAATTGTTCCCATCTAGATTTTGCTGAGTTTGGTTTCTTATATTGATAGATGTTGGTAAAATATTGTGGCAATATCCATTACCTTCAGAGACTGCAGAGGGAGGTGAACTCAGAGATTTAGGGAAAAAGGCCTAAAACAAATGCCTACTGATTCTGGAAACGGTTTTGTCAGCAACTGGTACCTTAACTAGTGATATTCAACTTAAAACTGGTCTCCTCCAGCAACTGAAATGAGGAGGATGCCCTCTAACACACAAATGACACTAGAAACCCTACTCGGATGGCGGCATTACAATTTCTCCCACCTGCTAGGGTTTTAAAGAAAAGTGCTATTGTCCCACACAAATTCTGTTTTTGCTGTTGGGGTACCTGTAAAGGAAGAGCTGGCAACAGATTGACAGTATTGGAAATAGAAGTCACCTAGTTACTTAATACTTCTGTTAGATAGTTTCCTCCTTTAAGGGAAAAAAGAAAAAAAGGAAAACAAGACTTGACCACGGGTACCATACGTCTACGAAACAGGAACGTGCAATGCCCAGCACCTCTGTGACTGCTTTAAAATGGTTCCTCCAGCTTAACCCAGAAGGGTCCTCACACACCATTTGAAACAACTCATATGAGCCTTTACAGGAGATAATTCTCCTCTTTTAAAGAGCGACGTGAATTAAACTCTGAACTCTAATCATGTTAATAGCCCCACCTGACACTATAAATCATTGATGTAGCGTTTTGTTCGTGCTCATAAATTACTGATACCGTGTCCTTCTGCAGAAAATTCCTTCTCTCTAAAAACATATTTAATACATTTGCACCCACTCTTCTTCTTAAATACACTGGCTCACACTGTCAGCTTTCCAAACGCTCTAGGCACTGATTTCAAGTTTTATAATCAATTATATCATTTTGCTTTGCAGCGTAATTTGATTACTGCTTTTGGGGTGTGACAGGCATTTGTGAACGTTTCTGCCTGTCTTCATCTGAAATTGCTAATCTTCCTTCCTTCCCTCCTCCCTGCAAAACCTGTGCAAAATTGATAAAATAACATCAATAAATCAAGGCACTTGCATTTTCCCTGAAGTGACTATATTTCAGATTTCTTCTCTGAAACACAAACAAGGACATAGTTCATCTAGCTCAACAGCATGACCAAAAGGGGTATAAAATGATGATGATGTTTTGTGGCATTTATTGCCAGTTTTGTTAATATGACTGACTGCTTTTCCTGTGCAAGCTGTCTCTTCTAGATCACCCTATCTTTGAAATAATCACCACTACCACCTAACATTTAGTAATAATTTACTACACAGCAATTGCTATGACAGAGCCCACAACAGCAGAAACAAAACTGTAAGATTCGAGGAAAATATGTTTAATTCACATTTGTTTCTGACAAGTTCAGAATCTTTGTTGACCAACCTATACACTACACTCCTGAAATGTAGTAAATTTAAAACTGTTCATATGCAGCATTGAAGGAATAACGTTCAGACAAAACTTGCCACCTTCTTCCCAACAATTTCAGAAGTTTTAGTGAAAGCAAATGCAGGAGGCAAAAAAGCTATGTATTAATCAGGTTCTGAAACAGGCTGTAAAAGGATGCATGCCCATCCGTGCATCTAGCTGATGTCATCAACCACAGTTTCTTAAGGATACTTAAATCCACTTATGTTTCCACAAACAGCTGGAGAGATAAGTGGAATACAGCCAATAGCATCTAGTGAATTTTCTTTCAGGGCAAGTGGTTATTTTTCCAAGGTTAAGTCATTGGTTTCTCTCTTCTTCAAATGCACATTAATAGAAAGCCTTCCAAAGGCAGGCTGGGGGATCATACAAGCATTCTCTTACCCAGGGTCGAGTAAACCAGATTTCCTTCTTTGATTCGCCCCCTCACCTATAACCTGGGGGGGAAATAAAATACCGCATGTGTGTTACACACATTTAAACCATGGAAACTTAGAGCAGGTGATCTATAATTCAAAATAAAGATTCATTTTGAAACAGTGAAATGGATAATTCAATTTTTTTTTTCTCTTAACTGCTTTTTTTAAGTACCTGATTCAAGATAGTTAAAAGTGACTTGTGATCCCAGGTTCCATAAAGCGTTCTTCTCTCCCTTGAGCTATCTCAGAGCAATCCATTTTTTTCTGTTGGGCAACCACACCGACATAAGAATTTTCACTAAAATTTTAACTGCAAGTACGACGCAATGTGCTAATTTACAACTGTACAACGGAAAGACCATAACTGGTCCAGCAAACGGCCCAGAACAATGAAAGAATTTTCAATCTTAAGTCAGCTTTTGAATTAGGACAAAAACAATAGTCTAAACAGTCATATTTAACATTTATGAATGATTTATCCCATGGGAGAAAAACATCTCAAGAGCCTGTTTGGTAGAAGAAGCCATTACCTTGAGAAACCCCCCATCAGTCATACGCATTTTTATGCAGAAGAATTGTTAATCTCTTCCAGGAGCTAGTTTCCAAATGTTCACAGAGGGATTTTGAAAAAGGTGAAGCAGCAGAACCCAACTAAACCACACATCTCTTTGAGAAGAGGAAAACACATTTCTGGAATGAAGAATTCCTTCTTGTCCGTTTTATTAATTCCTTCTTGACATTCCTATTTCTGTCACAAATTAGCTGCAATTTTGTTTTGCTCCAAGATGAATCCTGTGCTAGTAGACAAGTTCACAGTCACTGTGAATTACTGAATCATGCATGTAATTTATTTCTTCTTGCAGGTTACTTTCACATAAATTCCTTCTAAGTCAGAAAAACCAAGTTCTTTTATGATACCACAGCAGCAACAATCTGCTTTGCTTTTGCAGGTTCCACTTATTGAGCTAATAAAGACATTAATAAATTAGCCTAAAAGTGATTTTGAATTTTAAATCAGCTTTCTGACTTCAAGCTACATATGTGAAGCTTACATGTTGCTTTTGCTCCCAGATGGATATTCATCACTGAAAAGAAATAGCAGATCCGATCTATGTTACAAAGGTGCTGTGAAGACTGCAAAGGAGGAACTATAGCAGAAGAGTCACTTTGCATTTTGCAGCTCTCTAATACCATCTATTTGTTCATGGTCCCTTTCAAACTGAAAAGATTTTACCATTTTTCATAAGGTCCAAGAGTGAGGAATTAAAAAAAACAAGTCTTTCTCAAAGAGTGGTTGAATAGACACTATTGGAAAAATTTATATCCCCAAATCCCTATTTGCCAGCGTTACAGTTTGTGAAACAGAGAACAATTCAGTATTTCAAAGGAAGCCGATAACCATCATGAAAGCTCCCATGGGTAACGTTACTTAATCTGCAGTTTTATCTTCTGGAGAAAGAAGGGGACTACAAGGGAAAAACTATTTCCATAAACAAGGGACTTAAGAGCTAAAGAGAGAAAAGTTTTGTGTAAGCGCCAAAATTCAGGTACTCTTGTCTCAGAATCATAGTCATCCTCTTTCTCTCTCCCAGAGCTTGGGAATATTTCTTTAAAGGCAATGGAAGCTGGAGACTTTGGAAAATGCAGATCTTGGGGAGTGTCATACCAGAAGGGGCCAATACTAAGAAGGAACTCCTTCATTTGTGCATCAGGGTCCCTGCAGCTCTATTAAAACAGCAGCAATAACACAATACACCCTCCAGAGCATGCTCCCCACAACACACCTAACATGTATGACTTCATCCGTGCAAGAAATGTTAAAGCAGTTGGTTATTCCTCATCCTCTTTCATGATTTCATAGCTTTCAATGGTAACAGACTGCTAAACAGAGAGCTACCAACGCCAACAGGGGGACAGTATCTGCTACAGTGGATAGGCTACGCATGAAGACAGTGCGCAAGGAGATTTCCAGGGGAGGAGGAGCAGAAGGAATTGCACATGCTTCATCCTGCATGGATCAACAAATCCCACAAACAGACTTCATCGTAATTCTGTCTAATTCCATGAAATTATTTTGCAAAAGGGAAGATGAGGAAAAGAGGTTGTGGTGGGTTGACCCTGGCTGGACACCAGGTGCCCACCAAATCCACTCTAGTGCTCCCCTCCTCAGCTGGACAGGGGAGAGAAAATATAACAAAAGGCTCATGGATAAGGGCAGGGAGAGATCACTCACCGATTACCCTCATGGGCAAAACAGACTTGCCTTGGGAAAAATTAATTTAATTTATTACTGATCATATCAGAGTACAGTAATGAGAAAATAAAAACTACCTCTTAAAATGCCTTTCCCCCACCCCTCCCTTCTTCCAAGGCTTAACTTCACTCCCAATTTCTCCACCTCCTCCCAGCCAGCAGCGTTGGGGATGGGGAATGGGGGCTGTGGCCAGTTCATCACATGTCTCTGCCGCTCCTTGCTCCTTCCTCCTCAGGGGGAGGGGTCCTCCTGCTCTACCCGTGCTCCAGCGGGGGTTCGCTCCGACAGCAGACAGCCCTCCATGAACTTCTGGCAGCTTCTCACAGAAGGCACCCCAACAGCCCCCCTGCTACCAAAACCTTGCCACGCAAACCCGATACAGAGGTTACCTGCAATTTTACAGTTCTCATTGAAATGAAACCTACATTTTGGGGAGAGCAAAGAAAAAGCATGTGATTTGTGTCATTTTGGAGGACACAGGGAAAGCAAGAAGAGAAGGAGGAGAATTCTCTTCTGCCAGTTTCAAGACCAGACAAGTGGCTTTGCTAAATAAACAAGGTATTCACAAGTATACATAAAATAATGTAAAGCTTTATAAGCAAAATCTGCATTCCACTGGCAGAGCCATAAAGCTCGCCTGGAGACTACACACAATGCTCTAATTGCACTGGCTCTTCAGAGCTGACCCATAAAAGCAAGAGGAATGACTGACAGATGTGATAAAAGTTTCTGACTAGCTTTTTGGGGAACAAGCCACTGATTTGTATTTGGAAGCTATTCCAAACCGTTCTGAGAGTTATGTAGAATGAACAGCCTTTTGCTCAGCTGCCAACATACCAGCCTGAAAGCTCGATGAGGTGACTTCAGACAGAAACAAAAAGTCCCTGTGTTTCTACCTACTATGTCTTGCACTAATAATTCCCCTCTTCTGACACAGAAAATATCAGCGCCAGGAAACAAGAATGAATTCACAAGGGCAAAGGTTCACATCTGCTGCTTTGCTTTGAAATCCTTCCTCACTTTTATAGACTAACTTCAAAGGAAGCCAGAGCCCAGTGCCACGTATGGGACCCCACTAACCACGCTGTGGTCACACACCACAAGCCTGGAGACTTGCATCACTCAACAGCTTTAGCTTTTGAAGCGCTGCATCAAGTACATGATACATCACTGATTCAAGGCCTGAGTCTCCAGAAATCTCTCTCATTGGTGCACATCTGCTGGGATGAAAGGGTTCAAGGTGCCTCCAAATATTAATCAGGAAAACAGGAAGGTGGGTGCTTCCACAATCCACAAACAAGCTGCATTTCTCATTGGAAAGGAGATTAAAAGACAAAAGTGTTGCCTATGTGATTCTGTCCAGAAGTTTCTGGCAGAAATGTGTTTCAGCCGTGGTCATTGCTTCACAGAACCAAGCACCATACGTTATAGTTGAGAGCCTATCCTTCCCCAATGGGTGATCCTGAACAGTGCTGTGAAATTCAACCATCAATTTTAAGGTCTCACCTATGTACCCAGAATTCAGGATCACAAAAGCTTAGTTACCAAATAAAACTCTGTCTGTAAGCTACCACAAACAGCCTTTCAGCTGTGGCAGAAAACCAGATACAGGGCAATTCTTATCTTTATTCACAGATCCTAGACTGACTGCAGTGATTTCAAACACTTGCCTGCTTTTTTCTGCAATACATACCATATCATTACCCCCTGAGAGGCCACTTTACACTTTGCTCTCCTGCCTCCTTGCTCCTGCTTTGTTGTATAAAGTTATATGGAAAATAATACCTAGGTGGCTCTGCATCCTGCGGGGAAGTTGCTTAAAACATGACTCAGTTTTTCTGGAAATTTTAATGCCATTGCAAACAAAAAAAAAGTCAGTCATTACAGTCATTATACCTCAAACTTGACAGCTTTTTTGGGCATGAAGACCACAAATTAAGGAAAAAATATTTATTTATTCAAACGCACAGGTTCGCTTACCACCAAAACACCTTTGACAGTTGTAAAGATGACAGTAACCTGTGATACCTACGCTGCATCACCCTTGTGGTTGTCTCGTTATTTCAGGAAACCCAAAGGTACTTCCTGAAAAAATCACATCATACTGTCCTAATTAGAAGCTTCTGAAGACAAACTTCAATTGGGATGTACACTTTTCACACATTAAATACTAACTCAGAAACCGGGACTTCTCACCACATCCTTCATATGAGACGTTGCAGACTTAAAAACACCAGGTTTAAAACCCAAGCTGAAAAATCTGCTGTTTAATAATGAAACACAGCAGTTGCATTTGAGATGTTAGAGTTCCTCTAGCAATGAATAAAACCCCGACTGCAGCAAGATGGGTTTCAAGAAGTGTACTCATAGTCAGTGTGTCTTACAGAAAATGATTTTGCCCTCGATGCAAACATAGAGGTGAGAAGAACTTTTTCCTCACACAGCTGCTATTACGGGAAGGGCATTTCACAGAATCACAGAGTGGTAGGGGTTGGAAGGGACCTCTGGAGATCATCTCATCCAACCCCCCTGCTTGAGCAGGCACACCCAGAGCAGGGGGCACAGGAACACGTCTAGAGGGGTTTGAGTGTCTCCAGGGAAGGGACTCCACAGCCTCCCTGGGCAGCCTGTGCCCCTGCTCTGCCACCCGCACAGGGAAGGAGTTTTTTCTCATGTTTAAGTGGAACTTCCTGTGCTCCAACTTGTGCCCGTTGCCCCTTGGCCTGTCATTGGGCACCACTGAAAAGAGTCCAGCCCCATCCTCTTGACACCCACCCTTCAGATATTTGTAAGTATTGATGAGATCCCCCCTCAGCCTTCTCTTCTCCAGGCTGACCAAACAAAAGTCTCTCAGCCTTTTCTCACAAGGGAGCTGCTCCAGTGCCCTGATCACCTTGGTAGCTCTCTGCTGGACTCTCTCCAGTAGTTCCCTGTCCTTCTTGAACTGGGGGGCCCAAAACTGGACACACTACTCCAAATGCAGCCTCACTAGGGCAGAGTAGAGGGGGAGGATAACCTCCCTCAACCTGCTGGCCACTCTCCTTTTAATGCACCCCAGGATACTGTTGGCCTTCTTGGCCACAAGGGCACGGTGGTGGCTCATCAACTTGCTGCCCGCCAGCACTCGCAGGTCCTTCTCAACAGAGCTGCCTTCCAGCAGGTCAATCCCCAGCCTGTACTGGTGTGGGGGGTTGTTCCTCCCCAGGTGCAGGACCCTTGTTGAATTTCATGAGGTTCCCCTCGGCCCAGCTCTCCAGCCTGGCCAGGTCCCTCTGGGTGGCAGCACAGCCTTCTGGTGTATCAGCTGCTCCTCCCAGCTTGGTATCCTCAGCGCACTTGCTGAGGGGACGCTCTGTCCCATCATCCAGGTCATTGATGAATATCTTGAACAGGACTGGACCCAGCACAGACCCCTGGGGAACCCTGCTAGTCACAGCCTCCAACCAGACTCTGCCCCATTGATCACAACCTTCTGAGCTCTGCTGATCAGCCAGTTCTCTGTCCATCTCACTGTCCTCTCGTCCAACCCACACTTCCTGAGCTTACCTATGAGGATGTAATGGGAGACAGTGTCAAAAGCCTTGCTGAAGTCAAGGTAAACAATATCCACTGCTCTCCCTTCATCTACCCGGCCAGTCATGCCGTCATCAAAGGCTACCAGGTTGGTCAAGCATGTTCTCCTCTTGGTGAATCCATGCTGACTATTTTTGATAACCTTCTTTTCCTCTACATGCCTGGAGATGACCTCCAGAATGAACTGTTCCGTCACCTTCCAGGGGTGGAGGTGAGGCTGACTGGCCTATAATTTCCCAGGTCCTCTTTCTTCCCCTTTTTGAAGACTGGAGTGACATTTGCTTTCCTCCAGTCCTCGGGCACCTCTCCTGTCCTCCGTGACCTTTCAAAGATAATGGAGAGTGGCTTAGCAACAGCATCCCCCAGCTCCCTCAGCACTTGTGGGTGCATCCCATTGGGGCCCATGGATTTGTGAGGATCCAGTTTGCCTAGGTGATCCCTAACTCAATCTTCTTCAACCAAGGGGAAGTTTTCCTTTCTCCGTATTTTCTTTCTCTCCTCTGGGGGCTGGGATGCCTGAGGGCCAGCCTTAGCAGTGAAGACTGAAGCACAGAAGGCATTCAGTAACTCTGCCTTCTCTGCATCCCACATCACCAGGGCACCTTCTTCGCTCAGCAGCAGGCCCACAGTTTCCCCAGTCTTCCTTTTACGCTGATGTATTTGAAGAAGCCCTTCTTGTTATCCTTGACATCCCTTGGCAGACTTAGTTCCAAATGGGCCTTAGCCTTCCTCGTTGCATCTCTGCACAGCCTGACAATATTCCTGTATTCCTCCCAAATGGCCAGTCCCTTTTTCCACATACTGTGAACCTCCTCCTTCCATGTGAGTTTCTGTAGAAACTCTTTCCTCATCCATGCAGGTCTCCTGGCTCCTCTGTTTGACCTCTTCCTCACAGGGATGCAACGACCTTGAACTTGGAGGAAGTGGTCCTTGCATACTGACCAGCTCTCTTGGACCACGCCTATCTTCTAGAGCCCTAACCCATGGGATTCCTCCAAGCAGGTCTTTGAATAAGCCAACCTCTTCCTGATCAGGTGGTCTGTAGCAAACGCCCACAACAGCGTCACCCGTATGTGGCTGCCCCTTAATTTTTACGCATAAGCTCTCGACTCATTCTTCTTCCACCCCTTGGCAGAGCTCGATACATTCCAGTCGCTCCCGCACATAAAGAGCAACTCCCCCGCCTCACCTTGCTGGCCTGTCTAAAAGCCCTAAAAGCCTGTAGCCATCCACGACAGCATTCCGGTCATGCGAGCTGTCCCACCACGTCTCTGTAACTGCAATCAGATCACAGCCCTGCAACCGCCCACAGACCTCTGGTTCCTCCTGTCTGTTCCCCATGCTGCGTGCGTTGGTGTACAGGCATTTCCGAGAGGAAACTGAGCAGGCAGGTTTCCATGGAGGGATGCACAAGGACCCACTGCAGCCACGCACGCCCTTGAGGCGGTTGGTCTCCTGACTGTTGTCTTGTGAGGCAGCTCAGGCACCTTTGTCACTGCTCTGGCTGGCCTGGCTTATTCCCCCATTGGATGTCATGGCGTTAGCATTGCCACTTTGGCCTCCACCCTGAGCCCCTCAGTTTAAAGCCCACCTCACCAAGTTGGACAGCCTACTGCTAAAGATTCCCTCGCCCCTTCTAGACAGGTGGGTTCCATCCCTCCTTTTAACTGCATTAAAGGCATCACATTCCCTTTCCAGGGATGACAGTGTCTTCTAGTGCAGTGATCAAACACACCATTTGTGAGCAATCAGGTCAAATACCTCAAGTACCACATGTTCCCATGCTCATCTCTGTTGCTACAGTAGTATTAACTGGGCTTATTTGGCTTTTCTGCAGCAAACTCTCAGCACTTGAAAATACCTCACAGCCAAGGTCATTCCAAATAATTCAAGTAACACCACTGGGCAAGCAGAACTGTATGGAGAGGAAATAAGCCCTACAGAGCCTATTACTCCTATCTGATCATTTAATGGTGATCATAATGTCTGCCTGATCACTTACCACAGATGTAAGATAGTCTAATGTTCAAGTCCTGCTAGGCAAGGCAGGGGCTACCTGTAGCCGATATATTAACATGAGAACCATTAACAACTTTATTTCCAAAGGCAGTTAGTAATTTCCTTTGTGGTAAAAAATTAGTTTCTTTGTACACTTTTCCTACAAAAACAAAACAAGCTTTCCTGTAGTATGCTAGGAATTAGATGCAACCCCGTTTGTGATTCTAAATTACTGATGCGACCTTTGCAGGGCAGATATCCAGTGATTTGAGATCACCAACCGGACATTATTTCTGCCTATATGCTACCAAAATCCAAAAAAACACTTTGGGACTTTTTGACAGCATGTGTGATTTAGGCAGCAAAAGCACTGTACCCTGAAATCAACAACACACTAACAGTTAAATCATGGAAGCATACAGTTTCCTAGAAAACACTTGAACTCTCAATTTTCACCTACTTATAGGCTTGTCACTTCCCTTTAAGTCTCACAATGAATGTACTGGTTCATCTCACAAGGACAATTTATTTTTTACCTGCTATACAAGTGCATCATAAGCCAAAGCTAGCATGTACCTTTATTTAATTAAACATAATCTACTAGTAACAAAAGATAACACCTCTTTCAAACAATTTGTGTTGCTTCTAGCAGTGTGCAATTGTAGTAATAAGAATTACTGCATCATCCCATGCTACTTTTTGACGTGGTATAAATTGGCATAATTCTGCTGAAAATCCTGTTGATTTACACCGATGGGTTTTGTGGCTGGCTGATCCATTTAATTTCAAGCTTTCGAAGTGAGACACAAAAAGTACTTTGCCTGCATTGCACAGTATGTACGGACATAAGACAGACAATTCCTTCTTTCCTGCAGCTAATGTCCACAACACGTGCTCTTTACGCAATGTGGTGGCAAAAAGTACTGCAACCCTGAACACACAGAAAGGGAAACATTCAGTGAAAGCAGGCCCCAATTTGAGTTTTCTATGTGGCATTGATATAACATTTGCTATAACACTGTACTCCAGTTTTTGCATCTACACTTCTTCAAGGTGGATGTCAAATAGTAGGGTGTCCAAAGACCAAACCCAGGGATCTTAGGTACCAAGAGTTGCTCAGATAAGCAATTTGAAGGCTACAGAATGGTTTAATCACTGCCCATAGCTACTGACAAATGGTGGTTCTGGCAGTAGGGAGTTTTTCCGCCATGCTAATGAAATAAGATCTAGCGTTTGGAAAGTGAAGTTACATGAATTCAACCTTCAAATAAGATGCAAGCTTCCTAATTGTATGAGTTGTTATAGACTTGGAGGGGTTTTTGGAGAACATGGTAAGCTTTCCCTCATTTGGTGTTCTTTAAAACTAGACTGGGCAACATTTTAAGCATATGTTTGATCCCACCCCTGCAGCAAGTCCCAGGCCTCTGCACGCAGCGGTAGGTCAGCTGGCTGGGCTGGTACCCTGCCCACAGACAACCTCAGGGCCAGGCCACTGCTCACAGTTTGTTGAGCTGTATTGACCTCCTACGCACCTAGAGTAGAAGGAGGATAATTTGACTTAACTTATTGAGTGCTAAGTTACTTGTACGCTCTCATATTTGCTATACAGTAAGTGCATACATCGTAACAGCTAGCAGGGCATACAATCCTATAACAATTGTCTGGACACTATCCATCCAGTAGATTTCCTGCCTTTGCTAAGCGACAGAGTTTTGGTGGCACCTTGGTCTCTGCTTTCCTGCCTCAGGCAGTCCACATAAAACTCGCATTAAAAGCCTAAGACAGAAGGCATGGTCTGTACTACTTCTGCGAACCAAACTGAGCTTTAACTCATTAGCGCGTTTCATCCAATGATGGGAGCAAGCCAGAGAAGTGCACCATAACTGGAACGGGGGATCTGCAGCTTCAATTTGTATGGAAGAGACATGCAAGCTCAGCAGTGAGTCTATCAAATACCCTATCTTTTGCTTTTAAGAAGAGCTAATACAAAATGCTTCTTAAAAAAGCATTAAAAAAAAAAAAACCACGATGGCAAACCGTGGAACAACCCACCTGCTGGAGAAAGTTCTTTCTAACCCGTTAGTTACTGTCTGGTTCATGTCTTCAAGAATGAATGTTTATAGAAGAAACCTGCTTCCATACACACGCATCATGCTGGAAGGGCTTTGGATTCATTTAGCTTTACATCAACTGTTGTGGTAACTTCTAGCAGTATCCTCGCTGCTCCAGGAGAAGTTATTCTGACACATTTGTGCATATGGCATACAACATAGAAAAGTGCTTCAGGAACAACTTCTGCATGCAGAAAGAGAAGTGCAACATTGCTCTTTTGCCTTTAAAAGATAAGGGGACCATGGTAACTGAGAGTTATTTCCAACACAATTAGGCTGCCTTGAATATAGTGGCTTTCACCCTCATTTGAATTGCCTTGTTACGCTAATTGGCATTAACACCACAAGCTGCCACAATAATGGCAAGTTGAGAGGAGCCAAAGGTGCCGCCTAGATGTGTCTGTGTCTCAACCTGCACCAAGCAATTGTGCATGCTTCAAGCTGACCTGGCTGCTATGTGAGATGTATCGATTCCACACTGCCTGTGTCAGGAGGAAGGTGTCAGGATGACATCCCAATCTGGACGAAATTACAGGAAGCCAGCAACCTTGCCATGGAGGCTGTGGAGCTCTGCTGCAAGCAGGACTTCATGCATTTCTCCACTATAAGCCTTAGCTTTTACTGGCTTTGTGAAACTGAAAAAAACCCAAACCCCTAAGATTTCTTTCTTCCTCTTTAAGAAAATAGTCTAGAAGACACACTTTTCTTCTGATCTTCAGTGTGTTGCTATACCTCACTTGTATAACATCTGAGGCCAACTTTTGTCATTTAAGCAGCATGACCCCTCATGGTCCCCTTTACCCACAAACTGGACAAGTCTAGCACTAGAAGGTTCCCTTTGGGCAGCTAAGCCACGTTTCACGGGAAGTAGTAAGTACTTTTTTAAGGGCTTTAATCACTAAAAAATTGCTAGTGGAAGTTGAAAAGGAGGAAACAGTTACATTCCTCTCTTAAACGTAATTAACCTGTAATGTTGTACTTTTCACTAGAACAATTACAAAGGTAGGACTTGAACTGTCATTTCAAGCCCCCTCCTTGTCCTAATGCAAAGGCCTTAGAGCATTCTAGCTGAATGACTGTCATTTACTCTTTAACTTTTAATTGAGAGGTATGGCCCTGAAATATAATCAATGTTCACTTTTGAAACTCTACAATTTTAATTACCATTCCCAGATACCCTTATCACACGTTTTATGTACAATCAATGCTAACCCCATAAAAGGAAAGCACTCACACATTTTGGAATACAAGAAGTATGCTCTTTAAGAAGAAAACAATCAGTTGCTGATCATCTAACCATCTCTGTGTGCATATCTATCACTCCTCTGTTACTGCAGATTAGACAGGATTATGTCCCAAGAAAACAAAAATGCTATACAATTCCACTTCTGATGCGTTTAGTATAAGAATTATTTAGGTTCTTACTTATGGTGATAGATATTTTTCTTTTCTGTTAAACCTACCCAAAGCATTGTTCCCTATTAAGCAGCCAAGGGAAAAAAAATTAAATCTTGAAACACCAAAATGTGATCAATATGGTTTGACACTGCTTCCTTCTAAACCATTCTTAATATGCTGAGATCTGAATGCATGTTGACACATCAAGATGCCATTGTGTAAGAGTTGTCATGTACTGAAAGAAAACTGTTCACATACATACTCCGGTTTTAATATATTGTAGCAGATCATGCCATCAGTAGCTTGTCATTCCCAGATTTTGCATTTGGGTGTTTGTTTGCTCAGGAATGGGGGTCAACCTGCAAACTTTTCAATGACACATTACCAAGTGTCAGCTACATAAGAGAATTACTGGCTTTAAACAGGCAAGGACAACGTTTCCCCTATTAACACACAAATTAGAGGCATAGAAAGCCTTGTGACAGACATTTAGAGAAAAGATGTGCCAGGACATGCATGTTCTTTACTACTTGTTCACAAGGGATAGACTGATAAAACACTAAAAAAAAAGCCTACCTTAAATTTGCATTCAAAATCATTAACATGGGTGTGTAGGTGGGCACCCATGCGTTAGTTAAGTTGGTGTATCAGGTACATTGAGCTCAGCCAACCTCGCGCTGAAATCAATAGCGTTTACACTGGCCACTCAGAATATGTGTATAGCTGGGGTTAGAGACTAGAACATAGTAAGAGTAAGCTCGGCTTCTTCTTACTCCTTTCTCCAAAGGACCTAAAAATTGTACAGGATTGTCCTTCTGTCATCATATGCATGCATGTCTCTGATGACAAGCTAAAGAACACCAATCCTTATTTTACATGCAAACCCGAGATTTCCACAAATATGAGTAGCTAAACTTAGAAACAGAAAGTATGTGTAAGCATATACATGCTATGGAACACTAAATTGAGCACAGAAGTTGCACAAATCTTATTACTTTAAAAAAAAATCAGGTCATAAAAGTCAGTGTATTCTTGGAAACAAAAACTACAACATAGAATAAGCTGACAGGCAATTCAGAGTTACAGAAGATGGGAGAGAGAGCTCTGCTTATACTAAAATCTTTTGACTTAGCTTGGTCAAACATAAGACATTTCTATAGTCAGTGAATCTTCAGGAATCCAAGTTACTTCCATCTTGGCAACCGAAGCTGTAAACACAGCCACCGATATCCCCACAGCTGAATGGTTTAGGAATTTAGGATCTTCTGTCTGAGTGTCAAGAATGCAGGAAAAGTCATCTTACTTCTCCTGCTGAAGTTATTCAGCATGGCACCTTGAGCTTTTACTGAACTCATTTATTTGCTCTTCTCAAAGAAAAACTGTCATTACATGCAGGTCAGAAGAAAAGCTGCAAAGTGAGAAGAAAAATACTGTTCTACATCCAAGATGCTGGTCCTCCCAAGTCAATTATGCTTCTTGCACCATGCCAGTCAGTGCGACATCAGTGCAATGCAACACAACTGTAAGAAGCCAACACCACGAATCTGAAGGGGGATTTGCATGCAAATTCAGATGATCACAGGTGGCACTAGGCATTAAGGCTAAAGAAAAGCTGAAAGCAGAAATTGCTGATATGAGTGCTGAAAAGATTCAAGACCTGCAATGAAAAAAGAGCTTTCAAACTTTTATTTTATTTAATAAGTGTTCATCTAGGGTGCAAGGAGTAATCGCCTTCCTCAACACTGTGGGTGGTAAGTCATACCTCAAAGGATAACTTTAAAAAGAGAACAACATTCTCCTATCGTAATTTGTCAATTACTCAAGCAATGCTTTTAAATGACAGCTTCCATTTGTAAGGTCCTACAACCATCAGAAATCTGGCATCCTCTATCAGCTGGATCTTACTCTCTGTACCTGATGGGACCTGAAGGGTGTAAAGGTATGTGTGGCACCCATAAAGCATGATTCATAATAAATACTTCAATTTCTCTGAAGCTCAAATGGCATCCAGCTGTGTTGGAAGTCCCATCAGTCCCTAGCTCTAGGATGTCAAGTATAGTCCAACCAAAGCAAGGAGAAAAAGTAATTTCCCTTCACAGGAGAAAAGAAAGCAGAAAAAGGAAAAATAAATGAGCAGGCTTCCTCCTTTGAAGGAAGCTTAAGAGTGAAGGAGAAGACAGCATCGCTGTCATGGCTTGCCTGATCAGCAGGCAGTCACCAGCTCCTGCTAGAAAAGGAGTACTCTTGTAACCACAGCAGCCTGTCTTGGCTGTGCACTAATATTCAACTCTTTACCTTCTCCTCTTGCTACAGTGGTGAACCTTGCATGTTAATCCCTAGAATCCTCCTTATTTAATAAATGCATTAGAGTCTATCGATTTTTAGTGACTATGAAAGGTCAAGTCAAAACAAAGCAGGAACATTTTGTAGTGCACAGGGCTGTAAAGGGGGAAAAACGTCCTAAAGAGAGTAAGCAGTTACTGTGCAAGTTGAAGAGAAACTTCAGCCAGTCAAGTTCAGCCCTCAGTTGCATGGATGTAAACAAAGAGTAATTCCATTTGGGCCAAAACTTCAAGCAATACGCTCTGTGGCCTTACCCTGAATTCATATTTGCATATCTGTGGGACAAATTTTAACCTCAAAACCTCAGAGATTATTAGTATTTGTTTAAAGGCCAGGAGAAGCTTCTCTAACCTTTCAGTACTCCCTCCTGTTCAATACAGACTAAAAGAAGGTAACCAAAAACTTCACCAGACATCTTACAGGGGAAAGGGAAACAAGTGAAAAAGCCATGCTACAGGTAATGGCCAGGCAAATGAAAATCAAACATATGCCTCATTTGAAATATCTGTGATTTGAAAAGTGTCATGCGAGGTAAATTTCTGAATAGTCATTTTACTTTCTCAAACTTTCCCATCCCACTCAAACCTACCCACAATGAAAAATGATGCTGTGATTAGAGGCATGCTTAATTACTGTTCAGCAATAAAAGTTTATGAACCAACATTTTATCCTAGCCTGTGTATTGTCTTATTTATTTTTATATATTCATAAATATGCAAAGCCATTAAGATGATTATTAATTGCAGCAGAACACAATTAGGTGGCTTTCAGCAATAGCAGCCTTTGAAACTGTAATGTGTATTCACTGTTTTCCAGCGCCTGTCTCCAATTATTTAGCTTTTGGAGGATCTCTGTTATCATGATATAATGAATGTTCTACTTAAATAGCATCACTGCCTAAAAGAAAGGACACTGATCTATTACTAAAGTAAGCTCAGCCATGTAGTGAGCTGTGTCATTTTATAAAACCTTCACAAAAATGATTACTTGTACAGCCTCACTCTCTGTTCACAGTATTAGCAAGTCACATACTCTTTTTGGACACAAAATTATCATCTTTCCCTTCCCCCAAATAACTCCTCTTTATTCTTTTCATAGACGTTTTCCACCATTGATACTTAACTTCCAAACTAATATATTTTAAAACATGCTGGTCCAACCCTCCCACACACACATGTGGCGGAAACAGTTGATGTTGTGCCTGCAGTGGGGAGAGGCCGTTTATAAAACTATGGACACTGCACCCTATAAAACAACAAAAATCAAGTTAGCAGTTCACCTTTTCAGTAGTTACTCCTCCAGAAGGGGAAACACTTTTCGAAGGTCAGCAGCCTGACCTCGCTGATATTTACTGCCCAACTTCACTAGCAGGTACTTACAGGATGGTTTAAGCATCTCACTTTGGTAAGCAGTGGAAGTCTTAATAATGGGCAGGATATTTTTATAGCTTTCAAGAACCAACTTTAACTTTTAGCCTAAGTGGTAGATTTTTACCTCTGAAACGATCATTTGCTTTTGATTGTATGCCCTTAAATCCTTAAACCTGACCTTACTCCTATACTGTTCTCTCTAACACAGGCTACGGCAGGTGTCAGTGCCCACTCTTCCCTTACAAGCCTATTATGAGAACTGCAATACTAATTTAGAAACATTTTTTCTAATTATATTGTTATCCTCTTTCTTCAGCTTGCTAATAGAGGGGCAACTCAAGGTGATGAAGAAAGCAAGAACATAGTTATAGGGCAACACTGAAGTTAACACTAAACAAGTCAGCACACAGGTGGTGATTGCTCCCAGGAGGTGACTGTAAGAAACCCAGTCACCAGCCATGCATCCAACCCGCAGCAGCAGTGATGCTCACAGATTAGCCTGCACCAGTCAGCCAGACTGACTGTGTGGGAGACATGAAATGTGGCAAGTGCTCCTAGAAATCTCCTCGAGTCTCTTAGGATTTGGCACAGTTTTATTAGTTTCTACTTGGATAACAGTAAAGCAAACTGATGGTGCATCTGGGCAGTGGTAACCATTGGACTTCAAAACTTTACAACGTTAGGGACAGTACAGCTCCCTGCATGTAAGACACAACTTGTATTTCTTCCAGAAATTCTGAGGCTTTTTTTCAGCCTCAGCTGTGTACAAAATCCAGGCAGCTAACCTACCACTGGTTTCCCCTCTGTGAAAAACTGAGATGTTCCTAAAATAGTGTACAATACCACATCACGTTATACTGCAATACTATCCAACCTTTACCCTATAATCCCCTCCAAGTGGGGGGACCCTAGCACCGCTGCTCAGAGTCCACTGACAGCACAGGAGCTACCCACAGAGGTGCAATTTTAGGATGAAGGATTTAAGGAGGTGATTTTGGGAGCCCTGTACATGTACAGCAGGAGAGGGGGCTCGCAGCTGCCCTGGTATGGTAGTTCACTCTGGTTTGAGATGCAGTTATGCTTTTCCCTTGCTGTTCAGTCAAAATAATGGTCAGGTATACTGATACAGACCCACTACCTCATCTCAGACCACGCTTTAAGTTTAGGGTTGTATAACAGCATCAAAAAACATGACACTCCAGTCCATTTTTTCTTATCAATGCTCCCTGCGTTATTAAAGAGATTAACAAAGAAGTGAAAGAAATTCATAGTACTATCTGCTTTTCCTAAAGGTTTATTTACTCCTCTGCCTTTTGTTTAGGACAAATACCTGCTCTACAGAAGCTAGCCTTCAGAAAGGGGAAGGGCTCATAGAAGAGCAGCTTGCAGGCAGGTTTTTTTGTTGGTTTTTTTTGGGGGGGAAGGGGTGGGGGGGGTGGGGTTCCTGGGGGTTTTTGGGTTTGGGTTGGGTTTGGAGGGGGTTGGTGGGGTTTTTGGTGTTGTGGTTTGGTTTTTTTGTTGTTGTTGTTGGGTTTGGTTTATTTTGTTTGGGCTTCAGGTTTTTTGGTTGGGTTTTCTTTGTTTTTTAACAGGGGCCTGGAAGGGGTCCTCAATTCCTATGCATCTGCAGAGGCCAGTGCCAACCACCACACACATCTGCATGGCCCTCCCACTCCCTGTGCCTCAGGAGGGTCTCCCTGCTCCTGCAGAGCTGTAAAAAAAGACTCAGGGTGAGAAGGAAGAACTTCTCGTACTCCCTGTAACACACAGGAGCTAAAAATTACTCTCAAAATTACCCCTTTGCCATAAGGATGTAGGTAGAGATGAACGCAACTGAGGAGTAAACACTGCAGGGGCTCACCTGGCACTCCTGCTAGCTGGGCACACCTCAGAATTGATTTAACAAAAAAAACAACCAACAAAACACACCAAAAAAAACACCACAGAAAACCCCACTCATTTTCCATCTTGTGTTTTTTTTGGCCTACCCTCAGCAGCAAGCACATACAACAAGGCTAAACTAGATTTTAAAAACAACTCTCAAAGCTATTCTAGGAAGGAAGGAAAAAAAAAAGACAACAATCACACATGCCAGCTACACTGCATAATCTATTAGTAGAAGGTCCTCAGTGCTATGGAAAAGGGAGGTGCCAGATAATGGAAGGGCATCAATTTTCCATTTGTATCTGTGAGAGGCTGGGACAACTGCTGGAGCAGACACCAGCGCTGGCAAGCTCACCTCCTTTGAACGCTTTAAGCACTGATTTCCAGCCCGCACACAGCAAGGGCGCAGCATCCCCCACGCTACCCTGCCTCCACGCCACTGCCGTGACATGAGGCCAGCCCATGCACGATACCCCCAGCTCAAGCACAGAGGCTGTCCACTGCCAGCGAAGGTGTTCTGCTGTGCAAGCCTTCCAGCAGGGCATGTCAGAGATCCACCAGCACTCAGATCCCTACTTGTTTCCAGCCATTAGCATAGAGAGCTGGATTTCATCCAGCCAAAAAGCACGAGACGAATAAAAGCAGCGATTAGCTAACAGGAGGTAAGTGTATTAGCAGACAGGATCCCTACTGCAACAACTATTTTTTGCTGCGTAATACCGAGATACCAAATTTACTTTCCAATTTTATTTATAACTTCAAAATTAATACAGCAGTTAACTACAAAATTTACAAGTACGTTTTACTAGTAGTGAAGATTTTGATAAAAAAAAATATAAACTTAACACCAAACTCTCATAATACTTTGAGAAATAAATATCTGTAAGAGGCTGCTATTGCTAAAACTTTTCACATTGGCATATGAAAATGTAACACATTAGGAAAGAATTAAGCTGAAACTGCATGCTTAATTAAATCCTAGTGACATAATTTTTGCTCAATCAGTTTGGAAAATCAGAAAGATTAAAGCTGAGATCCATTAGTAAGATGGCAAGTGAATATAAACATAATTTCTGCTGATTCAATTTTAAAAACCTAGAAGATTAAAACTAAGACCCACTTATAAGATGGCAAGTGAATACACACTTATTACTCTTCAGATCACAGAAAATATGAAAATAACTAATGAGAAATCACATTAAAGCTGCTTTTCACATTCATCAGATTATTCAGTGAAGAAGCCAACAAAATTAAATCCCTCCTGCTACAATAATATGAAACAAATCTAATATTTTCCAGATCACAAAAAACTGCATTTGAAGATACCAGTCAAAACCCAGAGTCAAACTTGCATTGCAAATCTACAAAGTATTATTAAATTAGACCCAACTATGAAACAAGAGACTTTGTCCCATACACTAGCTCCTCTGTATCTCGGCAGGTCTAGATGCTTCTGGGAAATTAGCCAGACTGATTACCGTTATAAGAAATCTTTCCTTTGGCTCTTCAAATCGCTGATGTTAGCTCCTTCCAATTTTAAAAGAACGCATGTTAGATGACAAATAAGAGCACAAACTGAAGGATTACAGCAAAGTAGGAATAAAGTAAAGGAGAAATAAAAGCTCCTATTACTCTAGTAGGAATCCACACAAATATTTTCACTAGGACAGTTAAGCGTCTCAGCTGATACAGACCAAGAATACGCTGGGTACCTTTCTTCGGGGTCATCAGACGACAGGAATGGGCCACTGAGGCATGACGTTCAGTTTCTCCCCCTGCCCACCAACCACAGCCAACACTACAATAAACCCTAATCCAGACCCAAACCGCCCCCTGGAACTTCTGCTTCCCCTTTGCCTCACTGCAGATGTGGGAGCCTAAACAGGCGGACACAGCTTACCTTGGAAGGATGCACCGCCTCACAGCTAAGATAAAATAATCATCCTGACCTCTCTTGGCAAACAAAGGGAAGCAGTATCTTCAGGCCCCAGACCAGCAGTCAGATCCCCACTGGTGGAGTCCAAAGACTATAGCAGAGCCCAAGTGACCTTCCTAGTTCACAGGGGCACGTCTGCCTGTTCTGGACTGCAGCAGTAGTTTGCAACGAGAGCATATTCTGCGGTTTATAAAGTGTCTGACACTTCCCTCGCTCCCTGCCCTCCAGGCTGAAATCAGGGATTTTATTTTTCTGTGATTCTAATAGTGTTGAACTGGACACAGGTTCTGGCTGGCAGCCTTAACTGACCTTTTTAAAGGCCTGAAATAGATTTAAACTCGAAGCCCCTGGCAAAGAAAGCCTGGCACCTTCCTTTCACGTGGTCAAACAGGGTTCAGTCCCAGCAACATCCCCCCCCAGACTAGATAGGATGAAAAGGGCAAGTCTCTTAAAATACAGCTCTGACTTTGAAATCCAGATGACAGGACTTCTGGACATATGGTATTAGACACCTCTAACACAGCAGCTCTGGTCACCCCTTGAGAAATTAATCAAAGTTTCCATAAAGACATGCTTTTCGAATTCTGCCTTCATAACTTTGCTAAAGGGGTCCGTAGGTTCCAGCAATCAGATCCTCTAGAGGGAACAGCTAGATCGAAGCAGACATGGCAATTCCTGCAGCCTGGAGCTACCCAAATTAGTTTCCCCTCCTTTTTTGTTTTTTTATTTTTTAAACTGCATAATTAAATAGAATGCATAAAATTCAGCCACAGAGCAAGCAGCACTCAGAATGTATAGCTGAGTGGCTATGTGGAATAATTAGTTACAAAAAAGTCAGGTCATCAGAAAAACATCATGATGGGGTTAGCCAATTGAAAAAAAAAAAAAGGTCAGGGGGAGGGAGGGTTGATAATTTCATTATTTAAATACTATGACCCAAGTTAAACTTGAAAACCCTGCAAATACATCGCCCCACGTGGCAGAGACAAGCAGTGACCAGTAGGGGTTTCGCATGGCAGTGCTGTGCCCGTCAGACCCCCGCGTGACACTCCACCTCTGCTCCACTGCTGCAAACGCACACTCATTTACTGAACATAATATATCCGGGGCAACATAAAACATTTTGGTGAATCACTACATTGTGCAGCCCTGTGCCAAACGCCTCCAGGGATTTCTCATCTTCTGATTGTCAGTTCAAACATGGAGGAAGAGGAAGGCGGCTAACAAGAGGAAGTAGGTCAAAGTCTTGGACAGTTGTTGAAATGAGCATGGTGTCCTGAGCGGGATGTTCCTCTCCAAGCACAGACTGCAGGAGTGGGGCCGTCACAGCGGCAGGGATTGCTCCAAGCACCTTCCTCTCTACAATTTCAACTGTAGCTATTACGCTCAGACACGTGGAGAATTAACACAGCTATTTCACAGACCAAGGCATCCCGGAGCTGAACTGGAAAACTACTATGCAATAAAGCAGGACCTTTGTTTACCTCAAGCCTGACACCTTGCTTTTATTGTGCAATCTTCCACTTTACTACCCCAAATTGAGAGCTGGGGAGGCTCTAAAGTGAACCTGCAAGGAAACCACTTAAAAACCATCACACACCACTAACAGAACAAACTTAATTCCATTTCAGGCAGAGATGAAAAGGGGCAAATATAATGGGAACCTACTGTTTCACACCAGCTTGTGAAACATCCAGCTGTGCCAGGAAGAGAGGACTGTGCAGCTGTGTAGGGTACTCACTGCTGCTATGATACCTGAATAAAAACCCATCACTTGCAGGATCGCACAGTTTTGGCTACCTTTTAATTTACTGCATTTTTAACCACACTTAAATCATGACATGTTATCACTTCAGAGCATGAATCTTAGCTCTTTTATAGCTTACAGCAATGCCACGTGCAGACTGGACACGTGCATCTGGTACCTCGTGTGGTTCCCATCCTAAGTAAGGTTATTAGAGCAGCCATTACTCAAGCTTCAGGGCCACACTGTACCAAGCCCTGTATAAACAAGCAAAATAGCCTCTGTCCTAGACAAGTCCCCATCTCATCATCTGCTGCTATTCACATTTATCTTACTTCAACATGGCAAAACCAGTTCCTATTCCTGTATCTGTTGCAGCACTGGGCATGACACTGGTACTTAACAGCTCCTCCAACCCATCTTGTCTAATTTGACATTTCAAATCCACAAAATAGATCTAAGTTTTGAGCAAGTTTTGCTTTCAGAAAGTTTGGACGTGAGTAGGATCCATTTAAAAAAAGGAGAGAAAAGGCCTAAAGGTGATGGACTATAAAAAAAAATAGAGGCCATAAGAAAGGAGAATCACATGACAAATGTAATTGAAGCGAGTCTCAGAATGAGTAAAAACCATCCAGCAAAGAAGACTGCGTAAGGGTAAAAATGAAGTGTGATAGTCCTGTCACCTTTGGGACTTCAAGGGATGAGTAATGAAAAGTCCTGGATTAGAGATCATAGAAAACAGGGCTGGAAGGGATCTCATGAGGTCATCTAGTCCGTCTCCATGCCCCAAGGCAGGAGTAGCTCTATAGATATCATTCCTGACAGATGTTTTTCTAACCTATTCTTAAAGGCCCACAATGATGGGAGTGCCACAACCCCCATAAGCAACCTAATGCAGTATTTCATCCTAGAAAGTTTTTGTCACTAAAGTAAATCTCACTTGCTGCAACTGAAGCCCATTATTTCTCCTCTCATCCCCCATGGTCAAGGAGAGTGTTCTCCTTCCCTGCACAGGAGAAAAACACAGCAGTGTCCTGAGTGACTCTGCTCTGAGTGACCTTGGCGCTGTTTTAATTCTTGCCACTGCTGCTCCCGTTACTCTCTTTGGTTTGTAATACTGACTTTTTGGAAGGCATACTGAAGCATCATTATAACAGAATAAATTTTAACTGATCTTGTCCTGTCTACAAATGGTTAATCTTGAAGAGGATCCTCTCTTCTCCCTAAAGACAAAGGGAGAATCACAATTCTTCCTCCCATGACCATAGTCTATCAATTCTGTGAGGATATTAGGGCTATTGTGTCCAGCAATTCTCATCTCCCTGAACCTTTCCCTGTCAAGCCATGGGCTCTTGCCAGCAGACAATATTCAAACGTTGGAAGAAAAATTTAAAAAAAAAAAAAAGGCATGAAAAAGCATCTGACCCCCATGATTTCAAGTGGCAAGTATCTAGGTAATGACAAGACAAATGCCAAGTACTCCAGTCAACTGAAAGACATTAGCTTGATGCAGATACAGCTAGGCAAATTAGTATGGATTGTATTATACAGGATCTCTTCCCTGACCTGTAATGTTATGGCATTAAGAATGGGTCAAGCCAGCTTTTGAGAGACAGGAAGCAGGAGCTGGTGAAGATATATTCTCTTAATAAACATGAAATTATAAGCCAGTTCTCTCTGGATATTTATATAAGATAGCAACATCATGGGAATGAAAGCTGTGGGGGTCTTTTTATTTGTTTGGTGGGGGTTTTTTTGTGCATTCAAATCCAAAGCTGTCACATCTTCAAGCTGTTCTCCCCAATAAGTGGATGAACATCTTTACAATGATGAGAGCTCAGATTTTTGCTTTATCACATCACTCTGACAGCTAAGGTATTTATGAAAACCATTAAATATCTTGGAATTCATAACACCAGTGCAAACACTACCAACAGGAGACTTCCTAGCAGTATTCTGACTCAGTCATTTTTTTGCTTATGAATCCAATGACCTACTCTGTTTCCTAATGCCAATTAAACATCCAAGAAAAGGGAAGAAGGGGGAACATCAAAGTTAGCACACTTTGCTTATGCCTCTCAGCCAAAAGCTTGTCCCCTTTTCTAAGCCTTTTCTAGTCTAGGCAGATCTCAACAGCATTACTAGCCAAGGGAGAGCTCTTGCCTAAGGAGCTGTCTGCCTGAACTCCTCAATTTATTAGAGCCTACAGACATCAGGGAGCTAACAGATGCAGTCAGCAGAGATGAGTTGTAGAAGAAAGAAAATAAAAAACATCCATTATACACAAAAGCCTTCAGTGCAGAATTCAAATGTACACATAACAAAGCACCTTGATTAATCATTAATTATACCATGTGTATCTCTAAAGCTATGCATTCACTTTACCCATCCGAAGCTCACATCCAAGATGATATGGTCATTCAACGCCACAGCTTCAAAGCACACAATACTGAGCATCCCCCGTTCTGGATCAGTTCCCTCCTCTGATCTCTTTACATATATTGACTTAGTGCAAATAGGAATACACATTTAGCAAGATCAAAATTAATGGACCTACATGAAAGAAGTGCCCGGCTCTATAAGCAAGCCAAATGCCAAACTCCTTAGTAAGGAAAAATTCCCAAAGTAATGGGAATACAAAATACTTAAGTCTTGGCCCTTTGGGATAGATTTTTAGGAGAAAGCTGTTTCTATTTCAGTACCAAAGCAAGTAGCCAGACTTTCTAAGTATTAACTCCACTTACAGGCTCACCAGGTGCTAAGCTCTTCTGAAAAGTGTAACAAAAAGTGGGTTTAAAATGTGCTGCCATACCTATGGTGTTTAAAGACTGATCTTGTGTCTTTTGAGGGAAGAAAAAAAAAGAAAAAAAAAACCAACCCTAACTGAACTTGTAGTCTGGTTTCCTTGCTTCAAAGTGGATTTCTTTCACTGACCCAAAAATATACTTGCCCTACTGTTCCACTGTTTCCAGCTCAGAAAAACAGAGAAAATGCAGTTGCCATGTTCATATGGATATGAACATCCCTAGGAGCTTGCACCCCACTCTATCTGAGTATCAAAATTTTAACTAAATATTGACATGCACAAAAATCAGATGGTTTTTAAAAAAAAAAAAATTCACAAGACTCCTGCTATGTTCTTCAAGCTCTTTTCAGTCAAGACTCACATTTGAGTCAATTATGTCTCTTAATTAACAAGTAACCTTTCAAAAATTAACAAAGGAAAGCAATACTAAAGGCCATGGAAGTTACAAAAAGAAACAAGAATAACGTTGCTGGGTTTTTGCTATGTTGGATGAGACATCAGTGTGCCAGAGGCACAAGTAATGGAAATGTAGTTTTCTATAAATCTCCTTTCTTTGCTTGGATTATTTTAAAATGACTCCACTACAGTGTATATTAACCTAGCCATCAACCTTCCTGTAGTCAGCTTTCTTTTCACAGTTTATTAGGAACGCAATCACAGTGGAATCACCAAACAATGGTTAACATCATTGTGCTCTCCCTTTGTTTGTTAATCACACAGAAAGTTCATACTAGAAATTGAACAAAAACAAATTCAGGGGAGCAAATCTTCTGTCCTTGCCATCATACTGTGAAGGTTTGAATATGACAGATGAGCAGAATTCACTTGTTTTCAGCACAGCGGCACCTCCATTTGCCCTGGCCAGAGGTTACACCACCAAAGCAGACAAGCACCTGCCAACTGGAGTGATTTTCTCCCCCTCTTTCCTTGCTGGATTGCCTTTTAAACAGATTTTTCCAGAAGCTGGAGTCCACACTGAGACTGGTTAAGCTACAACAGGCTACAACAGATCAGGGGTCAGGTAAGGAACACACTCCATATTTGCTGAAAAATACCTATTACTATTCCTTCCTTATTTTACCCATTTGTTTCTGCACTGCCAACAAGCTATGCTCAGTACTGACCGAAAGCGCAGTTACGCTGCTACACGGGTAAGTATTGCACTTCGTTTTGGCACATTAAAGTTACACGTTGTAACTAGAAAAGATTCCTCTCACCCAGAAAACTATGACTGTGTGAATACACAATGATATTCAAAACCAAAAGCTAAAAATCTTAACCGTTTCTCTTCCAAAAAGTATGTTGCATTCAACATTTTTCTTAATTTTTCTACCCCACAGCATCGATAGTGGTATCCTACCTAGTTTGTGAGTGTACAGGGAAAGTTCAGCACTTAGCAGTGGTGAGAAAATTGTTTTACATCCCTGAAGGAAGGTGCTGTAGAAGTGCATTCGACATAGTTACAATTTAAGCCAGTCTGCTGGAGCTGAAAGAAAACAAAGTGCTTTCATCAACGTTAAACAGAAAACCAAGAATTTTTTTTCCTAAAAATGTTTGTGTATATATACTTATACACACACACACACCCCCCCCTTAAAACTTTAAAAGGTGAAATATTTAAGGAGAGCGCTGGCCCGTAAGGACAAGGCTAGCATAAGGCAAGTTGTGCAAGGTACACAGAAGCATACGCTGTATAGAAAAGAATGGTTAAAGGAACTTGCTTGTACTATCATCATTTTTTTTCCTCGGAGATGAACCCAAAGTCAAAGCAATTAAATATTTACCATGAGAAAAAAATTTAAATTGAGTTACGCATAATCCTCTGAGTTGCTATAATGGGCACACCTACTTTACTTTCACCAAGAGAAAATGTGCGGTTTTTTCCTCCAACACACGCACTGGAAACGTTAGAATTCAAAGGAACAAAACTGCCTCGTGGTACTTTCCTTAAAAGAAAAAGAAAAAAAGAGCCCACACTGTGTAATTATACAAAGGTAAACAGCTAGGAAGGCTCATTGTAAATTGTACTGTAAGCCGGGTGATTTGTCACGCTGACGAGCTTCCAAAGGAGAGAGCCTGCAACTTGTGCTCTCACCCTCTTTATCTCAGACTTTTGCATAATGCAAATTGCAGAGCGAGGAGGCTCAGTTCTCCCATTTAAATTATGCAGTATCAATATTTTGTCTCTGGAAGTTTGGTGCTCTGTGTGAAAACTCACTAGTTACACAAAACAAGGCAGAAGAACTGGTTCAGACGAGCAAATTACATATCCTCTCCCCTCTGACCTCCAGCATCTCGGAAAAATTGGGTGCATGAAAGAGCCCCTGGCGCCGTTGCCAGCAGATCTCTCTGAGCTCCTCAGTCTTGGCAGAATTACAGGGGGCAACTTCACACATGGATGAACCGTTCTTGAACAATCTTGCTAATGCAGTAGATGCAAATAGGCTTTCCTCCAGTACTAGGAGAGCATTTCCCACATGTTTGTTTCTTTTGAATAACATTAGCGCAGACAACCCAGCAACATTTCTGGAGGGGAGTCTCTCTCTAATAGCCGCACAGGGGTCAGTTAAGCCTTGGGGAAAGATGGGTGGGTGGGGAGCCTCCAGCACCACCTTTCAGACCAGCCTCTCTCAGATACAATCCTATAGAAATGTGGGCGCATTTCTATGGGGTCTTAAAAGAGGCGAGGAAGCAGGATTCATTTATCTCTGAGTCAGAGTTTAAAATCAGAGGAGATAAATACTGGCCATAATCATGGACAAAGGGATCACTCATAAAAATGGGATTTCCTCAGAGGAGGAGCTTTTGGGCATCTTCATCTACAAAAATTGTATTGATGATGGCACTGTGACGCCACAGCCATAAACGTGAGAGAAAATAACGAGTATGGAAACTCTCATTCCCATTGGAAACTCCTTCACCCATAGGAATGATTTTCAAAGGGGTTTGTTTGTGCTACCATCACAGCTGTGACTATCGTGCAGGAACACATTTGCTCCTGCTACATCTGTTAACAGCGTAGGAAAAGCAAGACAAATGTCAGCAGTGTCCAGCCAAACACACCGACACGGCTGCTCTTGCGTGGAGATGTACAGCATGCAGAATAAAGCCAGCCTGGGGTTGACTAATTGTCCTACCCAAAACAACCCATGGATGAATGCAAGACCTCAAAGTTTGCTGAGCTAGGACCCTTCCAGACTTCTCGGTTTAAACATTTAAACATTTCAGCACTAACAGTGATGCACATTTCGTCAGTGGTAGAAACAGAGATAAGCATCCTCATCATTTAGTGTACCAACTAAACACATATATTCCCTGGTTGCAGAATAAAATTGCATCGGACTTTATCCCCAGGAATTCAGCAAAGGACAGAATGGATGAAAAGTAAGAGCAAAGGCCATCAAAGGTTAACCTCCAAGATCAGAGGGAATAGTGCCATAGGGAGCATCTCTGCTCAGGTCCTGAAATCTCAGCACTTTGCACTGAGATTTAGTGCCATATGTACTCAGCAGTACATACAGTGTTGCCAAAGTTTTTATTTTTAAATAAATAAAGGCCAGAAAGTACAGATTTCCCTAACTCTCCAGTGACTTCAATTATTTAGTACTGCATCCACCATGTAAGCAGTATTTCCAGAGCTTTAGCACTTGACATTTTGAGATAAAATGTCATGAATAGAATTTGTGAACCTCTCTCTCTTCCCCCACCACCCCCCACTTGGAATTTAAATCCTTAAAGGCATCAGACCACTGTTTCAGACTATCCCCTTCCTCTTCTTTCCTCAAACTCAGGGCTGAAGACCAGACAGGCTTTAATGGCACCTTCGCAAACAGTTTGCTGTAAGTCTTATTTCAAGAGCTCTTCTCCTCCAGTGCTGCCCACTACTAAGCTAAACAACAATTTTTCTACTCATTAAGTCCTGCAGGTGGAATCGTTCTTGGCCATCAGCAGGACTGGCTGCTTGCTTCCCCTGCCTTCTCTCTCTCCAACCCAGGACCACAACAGTCTTGGAAAGAAATCCATGCCACCTGCTCAGCTCAGAGCACTTTCTCTTCTAAACTATGCCAAATCTCAAAGTCCTTAAACTAGTCACTCCAACTTATGGCTTCCCTCACTTTTACTCCTACCTCCTTATGCTCATCCTCCTCAAATCTATCCTTATTTTCTCTTATGCCCTGAGCAAGAAATGACAGGCAAATAGAGGGCACAAAAATAACTAAGTGCTGTGAACTTCTGGACTGTCTTGAATGTGAAGCAGGGACATAATCTATTTTGTCAAATTAAGGCAATTAGTACGGGGAGTTTAATGGTATCATCCATGTGAATGGTTTCTCCATTGGCACATGGATTATCAATAAAACTGAAGGAGAACAGTTATTAGTTCTACCACACTTCTCTGAGAAGGCAGCTGTGGTGAGCTCACCTCCTGAAAAGTAGATTTTGGACATATTTTCTCTGCCTGAAGATGAAAAGAACCTTAGCCCCAGCGTCCTCTTCCTCCTATCTGAGACAAATATGTGGCTTTCTGATCACACTCTAATTTCTCAGCTACTTTATTTAGTTTGCCTCTAATTGTATGGCTTTTCCTGAAAGGTCAGTTGTTCCTCATCTAGCTGATGGCCTCCCAATGGAGTCTGAACTGATTATTACCCTCTGCCTACTTTTGTAAGCTATGGTCAAGACACTGTTTGGCATTATTAAGATGTGATGTCCTGTCAAGGATGCCTTCAAAACCAGAAGAGCTAACGTGACAGCTCTGAGCTGGAAGAAAAGAAAAAAGTTGCTTTTCCTCTTCGCCAGTATTTGCCCTGTGCTGTCATGCTGCGCGAGGGGGTCACACTGGCATCTGTTATCCATTCCCCCGAAGGAGTCCTTCACAAGAGTGAATCTGCCTGCAGAGAAAACGGGAGGGTTTTGAAGATGGCATGTGGAAAGTTGCCATAGGTCTTCCAGAAATCTTTTCTGTAAATCTCATAAGAGCTGACCTGGGGCATATGAAACCACAGCGCTTGTGAAATACAAAGTAATCACACTGAACTCTTTGAGCCATTTACATTTTCAACAATTTCTCGTCAGAGAGATGCCCTGTGCCTACGGGAATATTTGCCTCTATTCGCAGCTGACTTTCAATCTACGTTGGAATCTGTTGGCTCTTCTTTTATAGTTGACAGTGAAGTTGTGGCTCTGTTAAGATAAGTGTTCTTTTTGTTGCCTCTTGTATAAAATTCCTGGAAGATGTGCCCTCGAACAAATCTCCCAGAATACCAGGGCAGAAATAAAGTAGCATTACTATTACTAAAAGCGCTCAGCAAATCCCACACAGCCCAGGAGAATCTGACAGAAGATGTTGAATAAAGATGCTCAGTATGGGCAGATAGAAGTACCAAACAACCAACAAATGCTGAATTATAAAGCTTGAAATCCAGAAATATCTATTAATCCTTTAGATTTGTTATCCTAATGTCTAGGATTTTTTTTTTCCTGAGTCACGATGTGGGAGCTTTCCTAAGCTGGTGATTTTTAAATACAAAAAACATCCTAGGACATCTCTAGAAGTAAAAAAAAAAAAAAAAAAAAAAGAGAGAGAACATTTCCTATAAGGCAAAGGTTTGTGGTTTTGCTTTTGTTTTTTTCATTGGTGGGTTCATGGGATTTATACTTGAGCTCCTTCTAAGCATTTGAGCTCATAAACACTATTGAAAAATGTTAACAACCTCGAAGCTGCTGGTGCTGGTGCCCAGAAGTGATGTAATTAACCACTGAAAGTCTTCACAATACTGTTACAAATTAGATTAGGTTGTCTCAAACAGAGTTAACAGGACAAGGAACCCAACAAAAGCCAATCTATCCTTTGTAACCAAGGTGTAACTGAGCACTTGTTTCAATACGAGGATGTTGTTTATTAATAGATTTAAAGCCTGCTGTTTCATTGAGAAAAATACTTTCAACCCACAAAAACAGAGATATTCTTCCCATGCTTGTATGTTCAGCTGAAGAACATCCAACCTATACTGGGAAGTACAAGCAAGAGGCCAGCTAAAGACAACTCTTTCTATGGAAGAACAGCAAGCATGAAGGGGCAGAAATTCCCACAGACATGGTTTAATTCAGAGAGGGACCTTTGTTAATCCTAGGGGACCACTAGCTAGGTATGAAATGTGGGGCAGTGGTTAACATAGCTTCTGCAAGGACTCTCAGCCCTTGCATCAAGCAACGCTGTGTGAAATGTGGAAAGCCATTTTGAACAACACCTCAAAGCCTCCCTTCTTATCACCACTCCAGTCACTACATGGAAATATTTTTCAAGCATCTCAGCAGATTAAGGTTAAATACAGATGAAGCAATTACACAATACTGGAAGAGGGTTGCTAATAAAGTTGTTTTTCTTAATATGGCATTTTTTCACCAATATAGGAATTAGGGGAAGACAGCTACCCTAGGAAGTACTGGGATCCGTAACAGTTTGTCACCCAACATCACCTCTATCAGAGAAGCAGCTCATGTCAGCGCATGCTGAAAGAAAAAGAAAAAAGAGACATCGTTAAGCATGAGTGCAACCCTTTCAATTACTCTTCCCACTTCTGTGCTGCAGGATCAGTAGATCTGAAGTGTGTGTAAACAACACTTAAACCCAGAGCCCCCTGAGGTAGCATCTGCTACTAGCATGGTGAAAGCTGACAAGACTCTGCTAAATGATCTCACCCAGCAGAAAACATCCTGTACTTGAAGGAAGCTCTTCAAGAACAAAAGATAATTTCAAAGTCAAAAGGAACAAAAGATAAGGAGAATTGGAGTAGCCTGCAAAGTAAGAGTAACCCAGCTAAAGGAAATCATACCAAGTCACAGCTAGAAAGCCAATGTAAATTCTGCTTTCAGGAAGAAAAATCTAGCTTGCTACTTCCTAGTACTGCGCTGTCCCACCGCAAACGGTGAGGATGAGCGAAAGCAGTCTGGACACCTCCGCTTGACTTCTGCCATTCCTGCTGATGGGGCTTGGGAAAATTCAGCATCTCTAGCAGACACATTGAAAACTGTTAAATTATTCAAAGAGTGAAGTTCTAGATCAGAGTCAAGAAAACAGGACCAGGAGCCAGGTCGCAGCGCTGTGGTTAGCAGAGCACAGAATGGCTGTAACCACAGCAGTGCTTGCACTGTGGGCACTGAGCAAGGCTTCAGAAATCAAAGGATAGCGTTTCAAGAGAAAGAAATAGGTTTAGAAGCCCAATTCCCCTTGAATGAATTGCATTTCTGAACCCAGCAATGACTTTTTTGCAAATCTTTCATTTCCATCCCCAACATTAGAAATTGTACCCAAATCCCCACCTTCTTTGCTAAAGCTGTTATCAATCTTCTTTCTTTCTTTCTCCAGAAATAAGCTATCACAATAAGAAAAAACCCAACAGTTGAAGCAATTTCTTTAATTAGTTGGACAGTTTCTTACTGATGTGGTACTTCAAACTTTGTGCAAGAGGAGTTCTTAAAACTACAGCGCTTTGAGTGTGTAGGTATTAGGAAGAATGGGTCTTTCGTTAGTAGTCTAACAGTTCAGGAAAGTCTGCCCGACTCCAGTGATGACTTAGTGTCATGGGATTCATATTTCTTTTTCGCTGTTTTATAGCCACTCATCTTGAACTGACATTGTACAGTACTCTTGGCTGCTGGTGTCAGATGGTATATCAGCATCCAGAGCAGCCTCAGTGTCTTCTGGATGAAAAGTTTCTATGATTAACTTTAAAAATGTCAATCGTTCACCACGTATTCTGGCTTGTTCATCAGTTATTACTAACATTCCTAGCTGAACTGAAAATGCGTTCTGAATACGTGCTGAGAAGAGGAAAGCTTAAACATTTGACAGCAGTTAGAGATGAAGCAGACTATACTTTTCATTTCTGAAATGAGGATGCAGTGATTTCGGTAGGCTTCTGCAACATAAGAAGCTACAAGATTATGGAAACAGACCTTTTCTTCTAGTTTTTATGACAACTACAATTCTACATTTCTCAGCTCTGCCCTGTAATTAAAAGGGGAAGATACCAGAAATAGCTGAAGAAGCAAGAGACAAGAAAGAAAAAATAAGCTGATTCTAGCTAGTCCTCTCTTCTCCATGTGTGCTATACACATTTCATTATTAGATTAGAAGCTTCTTCCAGCATCATCTCCATAGGCTTTGAAATTGCCACCATTAAAGTATGTCACAAAAGGTATTTTTAAACTGTGGATTGTGTTTCAGAATCTCATTTTTAAAACTGTAAGGGAGGAAAAGCATTCGTTAGAGGATGATGACAGCTGAGGGAAAAATATTCATCATATTCGGAGCATACAGAAGAGGAAAAAAAAAAAGCCTGGAATGTGTTCTTGCTCTCTCAGCCTGAATACCTCTCTCTTCCCTGACTGGTGTCAAATATGACCAATCAAATTAATTCTGCACATACTAAAAATGAGCTTCTCCAACTCATTCAGCTCTAAAGTCGCAGTCTCTCTTCATTTGCACTGAAGTTAGACTACCACCTACATGAAAATGGGCTTGTTCCACATGCTGGAACGTAGGTGGATCTCCCAGCAAGTCAACCCACCTGATTTTCAGATGCATACCAGTGTCTGCAACACTCACCGGCCACAAGGGCAAAAAGAAACTACTAACAGATCTACAGTCCTTGCAGTAGCGGTGCTGTAGCCCCAGCCCTTTCCCATGGCCTTCTGATCTGCCTTCCCCGGTTCAACAATATCCAGCCGCCCAGCGGGGACTGCCACCCAAGGACGTCTGCTCCCTGTGTGCTGCTCAGCACCACCACAGTGTTTAAACGCTCTCAACAGTTTAAGATGACAAAATGGGTATCAAGCCAAACTCAGAAGTGAGTGAAACACTGAGCTTGAAAAATCCCTGACTGGCAAAGGCAAGTGATCTCATGTCCTGCTCAGATGCACAAAAAAAAAAGACAGCAGAGAGGAAAAAAGTTCACATGCAAGAGAAAGGACAAGACCAGTGTTGAACGGGAAGCAAAGATTTCTCCCACGCACAAGCAAATAAACTCCTCATGCATTATTCACGGACTGTGCAGCTGGGGACTGGTACACCTCTGCTAGAAAGGAAAAAACCATTCAACATCCTCATAGCTTCAAAACTACAGAATCACCCCAGGGAAAAGACTCAGGGAAGAGGCTGAGGTGTGAAACAAGTTTACAAGTCAAACAGCACAAGAGGCTGGATACCTATCCAAGGAGATGCTAGACTGAACTGGTCTAAGTTTGAAAATTGTGCTCAGTATCTATAATAAGCAGAGAAGAGAGGGGTGGGGGGAGCAATTCTTAGCACGAGTTACCACAGCCACATTTAAAAGAAAGCACATCCACAGTTCAAGCAGATGCAGATGCATTAATCCATTTCTCAATACTGTCCTGATAGCCCTGCAAAGGTTTGGTTTATCTCTTACTACAGCTTATTAATCCTCCTGTGCCCCTGCAAAGGGTGCTCCACGCCTCTCCATACACGACTCAAGCAATATTACTAAGAACCCATGAGGGTCAGGAGAAAGCCCTGAGCCAGAGGTCCAGCAGAAATCCAGGCTGGAAGAGACACTGACTGTGCACAACAGCAAGTGAAGACAGACAGCTTTTCCCCAAAGTGATATTTTAATTTAGAAAAGAACCTTCACTAATCTCGGGAAGGTTTTATTATTATCCGTGTAGCAAATTGGGACCACAGTTGGTCTACATAAAGCATTAGTTTCCTACAGGGCATTTTAGACTTTGAATGATGAAGGACCAGCCCTAAACCAGAAGTCTGCTGAAACTCTGCTCTTACCTTTAATTTGGTTTAAGCATGCAAAAAGGCAGGGAATGAAAGTGCCGCAACAACAAATAGACCTCAGTGGAACGCAGGGCACAGGAGGGATGCCCTTGGGCTAGGATCTACACAGGAACCTCCGTCTGCGCCAGACCTCCCTCCCTCTCCAGGACCAACCCCAGGAGAGGGCTGCTGAATGTAGTCCTCCCTGACCAGTGGCTGGGACACTGGGAGATGCAGCAGTTGCACTCTCTCCAAACAGCAAACACAATACATTGTCAGTGGAGCTGTCTAGCTGAAAGACAGCTGTGTGTATAACACATCTCACGGGAAATGAATGACCTCACTCACTAAAGGTGCTTTGCTATTTGGTCGTGATATTTTCCATTGTTCCCACAGTCACCAGAGTGAGTCAATTCTCTAACTGAAGTGAGTTTGGCTTGCCAACAGCCAGCTTTGGGCAAGACGTCTCGCCACAACTCCTCCCATGTACTTTGTCAAAGGAGAGAGCATCTCTCTGTGCACCAGGACAACGCTTAGCACAAGGCAACAAAATATGGGTCGTGGATGCCAGCTTAACAGAAAGACCAGTAACTGCATTGCAAAAAATGCCTCCACCATGGACCATGGGTAAGTATAACCAGCAAGGGTCTTCCAGTGCAAAATTTCTAACCTCTCATAGGCTGAGCCAGTAAACACAAGGCTGAAGTCCACCTGCACGACTTCTGAAACCCAGTAACTCACAGGGTTAAAAAGGATTGCAAACTTGTTATAAAACCAGAGCTGATCCTCCAACATGGCACACATCCCATGCCACTTCCCTCCCAGCCCCTTCCTCTAAGATCTACATTACAAAAGACATTTCCTCCAAAGCTCTTCCTGTGATGAGCTTTACTGCAGAAAAGAAGGGAATCTAAAAGGAAGATAAAAGCACAGGGATGAGGATTAGAAAAGGTCAAAAAAAAGGCACCGTGTACTGTTACTGGGTTCACAGGAATATTTTGTTCTTAGGTATTTTGCTTCTCTTCCCCATCCTGGACTACAGAGAAAGTCTTTTTCCGGAATGCTCAGAGGTACCAATAAGCAATTTAAAACATGAAAAACAGTTAAAATGCACTTTTTTTTTTGAGCCCTGTGCATTTTGAAACCAAAAGCAGGGTGCTGGAGAGTAGCCATCATTAGGGAAATGGTCTGCTTAAAGAAATTTTCTCACCTATGAAGAGGACTGTGAAGCCTTTAAGAGTCTAAAAATATTTTTATAGAACTTGTCAGGTAGGAAGAGCTAGGTGGGCATTTTCCGAAACCTGCTCTTTCAACATTAAATGTGTGAGCTGTACCTACAGGCTCTTTAGTTATCTAATGTTCTCATCAACCGAACTACAATTAAATCCATACACCGATACCTGCTGGCTGAAGTGGAGGTGAACTACAAACATTGTTCCCCTCTGGGCTGATGATGGCTAACGTACAAAAAGGTGATTGTCTTTCCTAAAGATTATCTGTCTGCCTTCGGGGGTGCAATTCTCCTTTCTTTAGGACTGTGCAGTTCTTCTGTTTGGGATTCCAGTCCACAAGCAGATTCCTCCTATTTCTGACCATTCCTTTTAACAATGGATCAGAACTGCAGCAAATTTGCTGAGCATTCAACACTCTTCCCAGTGAACTAGAGAGGAACTTTGCCAGGATTCAGTCCTCTCTGCTCTGGAGAAGATCCAGCCAGGTGTCTCATCCTCATGCAATCTTCTCGGCTCCACTGACTCATGGAGCAAGCTCACTCGAAATTTTGCAGAAGAATACACCCAGAGAAATCGGTGGGATTTAGGGCTTCACAGGATCATTGTGAATTTGGCAATGGATTTAAGCAGCAGCCCAGAGTCAAGCTTTCAGCTCATGACACATGCGTCATGACTAGAGTGCCTTCCAGCTAATCACGGACCCGCATCGCTCAGCCTGCCTGCGAGTGCTCTGCACAGAAACACCCTCTAACACCATAGATGTCAAGTTCCCCATCAGCAGTAGGTCTTGGCATGCCCAAGGGTATTCATCCGGATTGCACAGCAAAGCACACTGAAAGCATGCCACCATCACCCCTTTACTTCTCATTGTGCAGACCCATATTAACCATAATCAATTATTAAGAAAATGTGTGTAAATTATTAAGAAAATGTAAGAATAAAAATCTAGCGATATGACTCCATTCTTCGATAAACAAACTAATACACAAATGTTGCTGGTCGATCTGGCATGTCCAGACATTTAAAAAAAAAAAAATTAAAGAAAAAAATCACAGCTTTCTACTACTTGTATCAGAAACCAGACCAGCAAGCTACAGGAGGATTTGGAGCAGGGACATCGTAATTCAGAGACTTTCAGTTCAGGCAGGAGGCTAGTCATTAAAATGGTAATTCGAAGCACTGAATGAGGCCCAAGCTAAGCACCATGGCTCTACCTGCTGTCTACCATGCAGCAGATCCTCTGATGATAAAAACAGGAGACAATACAGACTACTTAGCTTCATTAATCCGGGAAGTGGATGTGATGGATCAGACAGGGATTATTCCTTTCTCTTACTCAGTTGCTAGTTAATTAAACCAAGTTGTTTGAAGCCTACCGCAATATTACGGGAAATATGACCTGGTAAGCAACGCTCAAATTTGAAGTCACTAGTCCAACCTCACAGGCTTTCCCACTGAGCCAAGACCAGAGCGAGCACATCTGTAGCCACAAGATTTTGGCACGAAAAGCTGCCCAGGCATCGCACCTCAGTCCTGCTCCCCACTGTCTGAGCTTCCTCAGTTCATCCAACACCAAAAGAGGATAATTACTGAAACATACTAACCCTGCAAAAAATAAACAAAAAGGAACACACTCAAACACATCAGAATTTGTGCTGCAGTTTAACAGATTGAAGAAAACTCTCTAAAATAATTGGCAAATTTTCTCAGCTGGAGAGGATTTAGATCAGCACCAAGTCCCAAAAATTGCATTATATACTAAGGAAAAACTTACTATGATTCATATTATAACCAATCCAGATGAACAGACTCTTGGATGCAGTAAGACATTAGCGGAAAAAATAAAAGGAAATGATAGTTAAGAAAGAAACAAGGTTGGAAAGGGAGGTGCTTTAGTCACTGAGGACTCTTGCCAAATAGAGCTTCTACACAAGTTAAAATATCAATGTAAATGAAGCTTCAAGAAAAAAAAGAAAATAAATCAAAACAACTAGAAGAACGCAGGTCAATGGTTTTCACCATTTCAGACTTCTTAACATCATCCCTTACTTCCACCATATTTCCATTTGCCATTTTTAGTTCTCACATCTATTCATGCTGGGTTTGGATGTAGTAACATAACTGCATGGGTTATTTCTTCCCTCGGTTTGCAGCTAATCATTTTCTAGACTTGGGAATGGCACAACAAAAGCATTTTCTTTTAATCTGAAGAATTGTAATGAGGAATGTTTCCACTTGAAACATTTAACCAGCAGTTCAAAAACTAATCTATGTTTTCCTTTGCGGAGAATGATAAACAAGAAGAAAGTATCATAACATATAATTTATACCAGAGAAATTTTATGAAAGGTAAAAACTGATGGATATGAAACAGTTAACATTCAAATTACACAAACAATGAGGAGGAGTGCAATGTACTTACTGAAATTAAATGTACCTGCTCTCTGAGTATAAATCCAGCACCAGCTATTCCAAGCTCCCTATATTAAATTTTATTCATGAAGTTCAAGCTAAGATTATGCTGATAAAATGCCAGACTGCATCTGCACTCCCCAGCAACAATACCAGTGATAATTCCTGTTGCTCCTTTGCTAAATTCAGTATCCTTACATTTTATTGCAGCCGCACCAGACCCTTAACCTAGCCAAGTTTGTGCTGCCAGTTGGCATTACAATCCTTCCAAAAATAAACATACTTGTAGTTCTGCTGTCTTGGCTCAAAAATGTCCATTTCTCTTCAGTTTATGATCAGTCTCGATGCTAACACACTGCCAGTTGTCCTAAGAGACCCCAAAGGATAGAGGCAGGCATACAATAATTGCCACGATTGGGGTGCCTCCTCCCCCTCCCCTTTTTAAAAATGCCCCCCACCTTATTTTTGGGTTTTTTTGAGATGTTTCTTCTTTGCATGGGTTTAAAACAGAGAGCAGATGTGTTTTGGAAGCCATGTTCTGGCACATCTAGCAATTATGAACCCAATAGCAGAATCGCTTGGTCTATATTGCATAGAAGACAGGGGTGCATGGATTTAAAAGATGTACTTGCTTCCCACCTCATGTTTAAGTTTCTGTATACCCTCTCCTCCCTGGAGGGTATGCAACAGTCTGCCCTTGGGCTACTACAGGTCAAATTCTTAAGAGCGCTTAGGACCATGTTTTTGAAGCGCTACTACCACAAACACCACGTAGTAGCCATCTAAGCTATGTTTCATGTCAAAACATCTGTATCTCCTAAGCACTGAGGCAACTTTGGATCACAGTGTTCAGTTCTATATACTGCTCATTAAACAGATATATGTTTAATATATGAAGGAGAGCACAGCAGAAAGCACTCCAAATGCACCAACGTGTTAAATGAAACATTGATGTTAAATGAAACAAATAACCAAACAAGCAGCGTAGAAAAGACGACCAGCAAAGCACGCAAGAGCCATCATCAAATGTGTAAAGCGATTAAAATGAGGAGGAAGAACAGCTGGTCCCTGTGTGCACCAAGGATAAGACAAGAATGACTAATTCATAGCAACGGAGATACAAGTTCACCGATAAAGAAAAGAAAAAATTGTCTGCTTGATCTGGCATTAAGTACAGACATGCTAAGGGTTTTGCTAGCCCGACTCTTTGATTCAACATATTCAAGAAAAGGTGGGGTTTTTTTAAGCAAACTTCACTTCCCAGAAGCATTGAAGACTCAGCCTAAGTTTGATGATGACGACGACAACGATAGCCATTTATTTCGAACCAAATGTAGGTGCAGTTTTACTTCATTTTTCAGCTGAACAGTACAAAATACGCTTATTTATAGGAAATACATATGGTTTGAAGACAAATGGATAACCTGCTGCACTTTTCTCAGACTGCTCCAGGCAGGAAATTCACTTACACCACCCATATCACTGAGGCTTTTAATATTGGCCCTATGTTAGTGGCTCCCTCTCAAGTGCGCAGTAAAACCTCTGTCTGTGCACACGATGCTGCACTGCACACCCAGACGATGCCCACTCAGCCAGATGCCTCTTCAGAGAGCGGTACAGCCAGAGGAGCAAGCATGTAGCACACAAAGGGATTTATTTTTTCAGGTTTTATGGTATCAGTGTAAACTCCAAAATAACTTCCTATTGCATTTTCTTTCTCCCAATACACCTAGTGCCTCTCTGTCCTCTCATGTTTCAAGGCTTTTCTGAGATGAGTTATATGCTCAATTCTTCTCATTCCCCCACCTCCAAAGTCTTATTGCCCAGATGTAACTGAATAAATATCTTCAAATATAAGAGGTATGAGATGCTAATGCTTTGCCTGCATGCAACAACGGAGGACTCTTGTTTTGCAGAAAAGACAGAATATGAGATACTGGGCCAGACACTTCTCCAAACCTACTGCTGTTTGGCTTCATTCCTATAGGAAAGCCATTTAAAAGGGCCTCATTTGAAACAGACAGACACGAGTACAATTACCTGAGAACCATCAAGTTCATGATTTGTTCATCAAAGATTCCACGGCAATAATAATTTTGTCTTGAAAGGATACACAATACAACGTTAAAAAAATCCAAGGAAGCCAAGTGTGCTGAAACATGTGTCTGGGTTGTTGGACTGCTTTCTGGGCTTTTAATGACTCATATTTCCAAACACAGTTTCTTCAAAACTGATTACAGAACAGCAAAATCACTTTAATTTGCAGCAGTAGGTAGGTAATATATGATAATATCATAATACTTCAACTAACATATTTTACTTCTCTTATTTAATATGAAAAAGAAAGCATATTGAGAATGCAAATACCATATGCATTTACACCACCTTTCCTTCCTCTGCACCCAGTTTCTCACAGCAGTATCTAGCCCTGAAGAAAAGACATAGCAACACATTTTGTTGCCATTGTTCTTCCCAGAAACAGATAAAATGTTTTTTATATGGTTTCAGAATTCAGTCTTAGTGAGACCCCTAAGTAGTAAAGCACATCTTTAAGTGAAATGATTTATTGGCAGCTCATAGGGACTCATAACCTAGCACTGAATAGAGGTTTTATCACTGAAATGCAGACAGTAAAGGAAATTACTCAGAAAAAACTTCCTCTCCCACATCACGATACTTTACTTTTTTAAAAAAAAAAAAAAAAGACCAAACACCAAATGCTTTACTGGGGGGCGGAACAAGGGAGGGGAGCAGGAAGGCTTAATGCAGAAACTTTCAAACATAGACATCAGAATGGAAGAACATTTTTCCATAAGTTCATATTCTGACTTTATACTGTGCCTTGCATATGCTTCCCGTACATATTTACCTAACCTGTGAATCAACTATTAGCTGAGCGATACAAACTATTCAAGTTTCAATGGCATATATTATTTAATGCAGAAAGATCTCAAAGGACAAAAACCTGCCAAAATGTACAGTATTACAGAGAAAGAGAGAACAAAAGTTATTTGTGTGAGACAAGCCCAGCTCACAACTACACATCACACTAGCTGCGGACTTTGCAGCCAAAGAACACCTGAGCCATCAGTATTCTTAGTCTTAACCCTCTTAAATTTTTTAAATCATTAACTTAGAGCAAGCATAACTCTTAATTTAAAGTCTTCAATTAAGCAATACTCCCTGAAAAATCATTGTTATATATAAAGGAATGACCACTATGCGAGACAATCTGACACCGGCATTGCTGAGCACTGTAACTTCCCTATCACGTTCTGAGCCTTTCCTCAAGCAACAAGGCAGCTTCAAGAAGTCCTCACGAGCCACGAAATACTTTGAAGGAGTCTTTGGGGTGGAGGGAAAAGGGTTTTATGGAGTGGAGAAGTCCCACACATTAGCACTGTGCAGTTTCAGTAAGTCCGTCACTTGCAACAAGTCAGAAGCTCTGACATGACAACATAGGATAGGCAATACGGTACCTGCTCAAAGCCTAGGTGAGCTAGACAACCCCAACTGCATTTAGCTCTTCAGCCCAAACCAAAGTCACAGCCAGGACACCAACGTATCCCAATAGTATTAAAATGTGTTCATGAATACAGAAGCACTCACATGCTTGCTAGGAAAACCTAAAAATAACCATTTGAATTGCTGAGCAGCGGTTTCAATTAATAGGTCTATTTTCCCCATCTACGGGCAGAGGATTTGCTTGCTTAACTCACATTAATGTTAACAGAGTTGGACTTACAAATCCCTACCTGAGGTGGAATACTGACATTCCTACTGCTGCGCCTTTTGCTTAGGTTAAAGCAAAGCAATTCACTTTATTTTACCATCTGTCCATTTTGCTCACTCTCAGGAGCTTTAAATGTAAACTTAAAAAACGATGAGCATTACCTTGAGAAAGAAATATTGTTTTGCTTTTTTGGTTTTTAATCAACAAGCACAGCCATCCCAATAGAGCAGTTATAAACCAATTCAAATAAGAAAACAAATTTTAATACCAAAGTATACAGATAAGTCAAATACAGCTTATAGGTCAAATTTTTGAGATTATGCCTTTCCATCCCAAAGAACAAATATTCTCCTGGTTTCTGTGCTTATTCCCTACCACCTCTAATGCAAAAAAAATTAAACTGATGATTCTGAAGGCTATATTATGCAACAAGAGATACCACTAAAACCTGAGGGTGAAAAAGTAGAGAAAACAAATTAAGTACTAAAAGATTCCAGTCCTAGTCCAGTGCATAAGCGTAGGCAACTCCCACGCTGCAGCTTTGATTATGGTCCAATTTCACTGTGAAGTTCACTATGGGCTGGGTGCCTAATTCTCTGGCATACACTATAGGCACTAACATATATATGAACAGTAGAGGCAAAATCCCAAAGCTCAGTTCATCCTCATATAAAACAGAGATGAGACAGAACGTATCTAATGAAAGACTGAGGACTCATTTCACTCAGATGAAAACCAGGCAAAAATGCGCGGACACTCGGATGGTACCAATGTCGTCAATGCATGGGGAAAAACTTCCCTGAGCATTAACACAGTGTGCCGTAAACTCAGTTACCGCAAAAATTAAGAGTCCAAGATAGATCAGATACAGCATGGATTGAGATCAAGTTGGAAGTTCATCAGGGCTCTGCCTGCAGCAGCGCGGTGTAATGGGTACGAGAGGCAGCTGCCTTCCCAACCAAGATCAGGAGCGATGTGCTGTTCACTGACAGCTTGTCATAACACTCTCTCGAATATTTGGGCCTTCCATTTTCGAAAATCTCTTCTATGCTAATGACTTCCTACATGTTTTGAGATGTTTTAACTGTTCTCGTTTGATTCACTGAGCCAATGATACTGTCATTTGAGGTAAATGCAACAAGACCTGCAGCAATGAACCCATCCGGGACTTTGCTGGATATCCAGTAGCGACAGGAGATGGAGAAGCAAATTCCCATGGTCCCTGGGAGAGCAGGGTATGATGGAAAGTGGGAACAGTGTACCTGTGGTATAATAGCACCTGTTTTTGCTGCCGCTACCTGCATCTCACCGAAAAGGGAATTTCCATTCTGTAAGAAACCTTGCCATTTTGAACTGACTTTTCAAACCAAGCAAGAAGAAAAGGTCAACATTTCTATATACCAGAACTTTTTTAATGTTGATTCAGAAGTATTGACATCTCCCTAACAATATCAAAACCATCTCAAACATAAATATGGCATTGAATAATAAATCCAAAAGTCCAAAGGAAGTCAAGCATAAAGGCAGCACACAATGTGTAAACATCCTCGTATCAAAACAAGGGCTGAGCATGACGTGCCCACAAGACGGTGAGCTGTCAACACAGCTGCATTTTCAGAGGTTCCCACTTGCTTCTTCTCCATTTCCTTCCTCACTCAGCTATTTGTCCATGGCCTGGCATCAGACTTTGTCCATAATGCAGTGCCTGCTCAGCATTTAAAACTGTCTATTACACTTCCAGAATAATTTAAGCCTCTTCCAGTTTTGCCATTTCCTTACATAATACATTATTAAAATTAACTGCTATAAAGTTGTTCGGGGGGAGGGGGGTTTAATGCAGAGCAAAAGTGGTCAGAGGATATCAGACAGTATGGAAGCCAGCCATCATCCTCCTCCTCACGGCACACATGATCTTCCTTCCAACGTGACTGACATACAATAGTCCAATAGGCCACACAATTTCTCTCTATAACTAATGCAGCTGGGAAGAAACAAGCAGGCTTTTGGGATCTGCATCCCTTCACCAGACATTTAAGTTGCATATATTTAGACTCAATGGTTCTTAATAAAGGGCAGTTATGTTAATCAATAAAAAAAGCAGTGCAGGACCGAATGGGGTAGGATTAGTGTGAAGGAAAGGAAGGGAGGACACGTGAGATCATGAAGACTGTGAAAGGCAATGCCATAACACACAGGCAGAAGCAGCTAGCGAGACAACAACTTCAGCATGATTTATCAAGGTGACTTGTGGCCCACCAGGTTTGAGAAATGCAAACAAAATAAGAACTTTCTAAAAGGCTCAGAGCCTTTTCTTTAAGAAGTTGCAAGTGCAGCTGATGAAGATGCTCAGATGCATTCAAAGCGCAGCAGAAACCGAACAGCCAAACACTGTCAAGTACCACAGAAGACAACATTTCATACCTTTCACGTAAAGCAGTCTTTTTGTTTCCCAATAAAACATTCCAATGAGTCTTAATAAGGATTTTCAATAAGGTAAGGATTTTTTTTTTCCCCCTTCGCAAATACAACTCACCTGAAGCTGGGAAGAAACCAATCACAAGCTTGACTGCATGTGTTTCAGCACAGATGATCTTTCGCACTACATTTACACTACTGTTTTCTTTAAAGGGACATCAGTGCTGTCTGACTTCCTACCTTCTCTCCACACCTCCAGTGGTTAATGAATCATTCATATGGTGAGATTTTCTGGAAAAGTTAAGTAAGAAATCTTCTGGGTAGAGGAAATAAGCTGTTACAATAACAAGCAATTTACTATCTGAATGCTACGCATACTGTATCATCTTATTTGTATTTCACAGTTAATCTCCCAGCTCACAAAAGTTTTATCGGATTGGAGGCATGTGCTGTATTCCCCTTTATAAAATTTTACAGTCCCTTGCTATTCTCAGGGCTTGTTTTATAGGCACAATTTGCTGCTTTAATCTCACCCAATTGTCATGTTCTAAATCATGGTGTATAAAAATGTCTTAAAGGAGAGATGCGCTGAAGGGTAGTACTTAATTACACTTACTGCCTGATTTAAATGTTATCTGTGCTTTGCCAAGTGCCAGCCACAGAGTAACCCAGCAGTGCAAATCTGCATAAACTGATACAAGTCATTATTGGGCTTTTAAAAGCAACCCTGTTCTTCTGTGCAACATTCTGATGAAGGTGGGTTCCTCCTCCTTCCCCGCCCCTTCCCCCCCCATTAGCTTGTGAGAAAATTAAGAAAGGAGGCTGGGGAACCTTCTAATTGGTAGGGTCTTTCCAATCACTCTTCCCTACTTATTTATTTTGATCTCCTTGCAGAAATCTCTGTCAAGACAATTTCACTGGTCACCTTCATGAGTCTAATGTGTCCTAATGAAACTGAGAAGCAGAGTGCACAGAGCAAACAGAAAACCCATTTGTTTGATGGCTTCTTATTCCTTCTGTAGTACTGCCACTCCAGAAGAGCTTCTCTTTACACGCCTCTCCTCCCAGATATCAACCAAACAAAAAACCACCCAAATTAAAAATACTAGTAAAGTTTCAGGCAATTAATCTTTTGGTTTCTGAATTCCTCCCCCCCCACCCTAGAAAGCACATCAAGGGACTGATTTGCCTCTGCACTACCTAACTAGACACACACTTAAAGCCTTTGCCTCAGGGGAGCAGAAATGCAGCTCCGAGTACAACATATCCAAAGACTTTCTGCTTCATGCTCCAATCCCTGTTCCAACGACGCAAAAGACAGATAATCACAGGACCACTTTAGCCAGATCACTCTGAACTTGAGGGAAAGTGACAGAGCAACCTTCTTTGCTTAGGTTTATCATAATTAATGAGCCAGTAGAGGTAGGATAAGTACTACAACTCTCAGTAATCTATCCAGCAGCTTTATTCCTGGCCCATTCCACGAGCATAAATTCAATTAACTTTTTTCTTTTTTGTGTTTTTTGGGTTTTTTGTTTGTTTGTTTGTTTTGTTTTGTTCCCTTGAGTGTGCTGTGCTCATGGTTCAGCACTGCCAAAGTCTAGAAGCAACTAAAATACACTATTTTGTGCCAAGCGCCCTGCAAATAAATGTGAAAACATCACTGAGTCAGCCCCAGATATTCGGCAGCTTTTTATTCACATGAAATTTCTAACTTCGTACACAGTTCAGAGAACATCAGAGCTGTCACAGTTATGCACTACTACTCCTCACCCATTTATGTAGCAGGGTTCTGATCATGAGGCATCAGCATCGTTGCATGCAAGATAAACTACAACATTGTCCCTGTGGGTATATGAAATAAGTACGTGCTACTGTTACCAGTCACAACTGTGCTTACACTACCCTTATCTCAGCCTTTGCAAATAAGCAACTGTTTTAAGATGCCTTCTGACTAAAGCCTGGTGCAGAAGGTGGAATAAAAAGGGAGAGAAGTAACCCAGCTCAGTATGATTAGACATTTTATCATGATTTTAAGCATTTCTAAAGCCCAGTGGTGTGAAATACTAACCACCTGGCGTGGCAGAACCTGAACCCCTCAGAAGAACCTGTCCTGAGAAGCTGCTGCTGTACCCACCTCTTTTCCAGCTCAAGGTCAGTGTAATCCTAGCAAGACCCTGGGAGGACGACTGTGCTGTAAGCAGTTCTCAAAGTCCAGCCGGTGGATCCCCAGCAACGTGCCTTCTTCCAGGCAGAAAAAGAGGAAGGATATGAGGTAGCAAAAAAGCTACGGTATTGGGAAAATGCTGCTCCCAAGAACCTCATTCACTCATTTTCTCTTAAAATGAAGAGCAATATTTTCCAGACCACTGGTCTTTGAAGCCATGTGAAGTTCACGTCTGTCTCAAGGGATCCCATCACACCTCAGCAGTGATTTTAATTAAAGTTTTGATGACAAAAGCACATAGCCCTCTGCAAGTAATTTGTAGAGTTAAAGATGACGCATAACTCCAAAGTACCTGAGACCCACCGAGTTATAAAACTACAGTTTTAGAAGTAATGAGCTGCCAGCTCGGTTCTCGACTATAAAACATTTCCCCACGTAAGGGGTTATTGCTGTGGCCACAGACTAAAATGTCTCTGGAGGCAGATCAACCTTGCCACTTCCAGAAGCAGCACTCCTTCAGCAGGAAAAGCACATTACAAGAATCGTACAGCAAAAACTTCACTTTTCATGGCAGTCATATCACCCGCCCAGGAAGACTGGCTCCTCTGATGGGTCTCACCGCACTCCTCTTTCCAAAGCACATACCAAGTTTGACAGCTTTGGAGTTTCTTCTCATCTCCAATGAATTCAGCTTTTTTTCCTTTTTCTGCAGTAATAATAGTACAGGATTAATTACTTAGCAAGGTCTCTATAAACTCATCTGTCTTTGAAACATCTACAAAAGTACAAGTGAAATTCCAGAGATAAACAAACACAAACTCCCTTTTAATTAAGCACTGTGCCTCTCTGTAGGGGGTGACAGAGTGAGCAGATGCAGGGGGGATTGCCAATTAAGATACAAATTCTTTGATAGGAAGGGTACAGCCATACACAGGAGGGAAAAGGAGAGGAACTTGCAGTCCAAGTCATTACTTTAATTGGCTGCTCAGAAAGATTATGCATTCCCCACATCTGATGCTGCCAAGAAAGTATTACTGATCCAAAATACTAAAGAGCCACCAAAACATGTTGTAAGCTGCTTGGTCCATGTTAGTACTCATGCTACCTGTGCTCCTCGCTCATCCTGTTTGAGAAAGCTGTAACACTGGGAGTTACTTCTCAGGGTTAATTAGACAAAGAAACAGAGAACTCTTGGATTTCATTTCCCGTTATTGATCATTATTATTCACTGAACACCAGGCTTTCTCAGCAAACACTCCTTGGAAGGAATTCACAGTATTTCTAGCCTAACGCAGTTTTAAAAAACAGATTAAAGACCATGTGCATAGCTAAATTAAATGCTGGGAAATTGCATGAATCGGGATGCACACAGAAAGCAAACCTGAGGGTGGATTGGTTGTCTTCTGCATAACTCCTATTGATTTGACATGCAAATATTTTCCATGTGTTGACCTTTATTTTCTGTGATCCTAACAGTGATGATGTCATTCTCCCAGCTTCGTTAAAGAGCTCCATATTAACTTTCACTTCTGGTTTTAATGGAAATGCAAATCAGTTTTTACATGGCTTGTTCCATGCCTTTGTATCCTCTGGGGAGGGGAGAAAAAAAAAAAAAGGCAGGAAACAGAAGTGGTTTGTTTGATTTGCAGCCTGCTCAGGAATCTTGATTTTGCCTCCTTATACACTACGTCTTCGCCAGAGGACAGAGCGCTGTGCAAGGGAGAATCCCGGCATCGGAACCCAGAGCTGCTTTATCTGGGCCTTCTTCCCCTGAACACGATAGCTCTGTCATGCGTTCCTATCAAAACACAAAAGCAGACTGGAATTTCAGTGTCTCCATTCAAAATAAATTAATGTGACAGAAAAGAAGCCCTTGTCTTTGCGAACAGAAGTAGTGCTCAGTTCTTCTCAGGAACAGGATAACCAGAAATGTATTCCTGCCCTGGGAAGGGCGCCCAGGCGGCAGAGGTAAGCTGGGGCACAGAAGCTACTCCCTTCTGGTTCTCTCCAGCTGGCACGTTGAAAACGGCATCATTACTAAACCTCACAGTCGTACACAGTAAAACCAGTTCTGGCCTTTGTGGATAGACAAAAAAAGCCTGTAAAGGTGAACAATATAGTCTCAAAGCACTGCAGGCTATGAACTGTTTTTTTAAAAGGAAAAATATGCACTTTGAGAAAGTGGAAAAGCCGCCAACTTACCGCTTGGAAGATATATCAACAAACATGTTATTTAGAACTGGCAAAGCCTTCAGGGGCACAGTCCTCCTAAGGGCCATCTTCTCCCTTAACCCTCCCATGAACTACACCCCATTACACACTCTTTGAAGCATGTTGGTCTACTAATTATAGTCATCCTTCCCATTTCCAGTCCAAATTGATTCATAGCCAAAGTATATCTTTTATTCTTGCTCCAGTACTTTGCTTTAACTTATTTCTTTTTTTCCCCCCTTCTCATTTGTACTCCCCTCCAGTATGTTTTTAATTAGTGATCAGGATTCTTTTCAGCTTTCATTTTCCTTTACTCATCTCCTGTCAGGGCTCCTTTCCAGAGCTTTCATCATGCCACCAACTTTTCTGTGGTCCTGGCCCAGTTTAGTTTTATCTTTCTCAAGAGAGAGACACCACAAATACCAGCACTATTTCAGTGGAGAAATCACCAGTGATATTTCCACTGACATCACCAAAAAAGACTCACCTGATCTGTTATCTACCTCTGACCTTCCACAGCTTCATTTAGACAGCGCTTGTGGACCAGTCGATACATGCCTTACTCCTCTGTTGCTTTTAAGTGCAGAGCTCCCAGCTTACAGGACAAATCCTTACAAGTCCTTCAGTGCACGACCTTATACCCTGTCTTGTACTACCAATGAGAGGTCACTTTTTCAAAGCACAAGCAACTGCATAAACCTCTGCCATTACAGATTAAAAAAAAACACCAAAACAAAAAAACCCACAAACCTTAAGAACAAAAGCCCTTATTTCCCTTTTAAAAACAAAACCAACTCTTATCTTTCTCCATTTCTTTCTTCTTCTCCCTGGAAAGTCCCTCAGTGCCACTGTCAGGACAAAAAAAAAAAAAAAAAAGACAGAAAATAAAGGGAAAAAACTATGATACCCTCCCTCTATTTGCTTACCCTGGAACAAGTGCTCCATTTTCCCCTTTGGGGCTGCTCGCAACCCACAGCATCGGGTAGTTCTTTAGGAAGAAACTTGCCAATGCACAACCAATACAGGATGTGCATGGACCCCCAACCCCTCTCAAACCATGACAGCTGTAGGGAGTGCGGAGGGCCAGACCCCACACTGAAAGCTTCCCCCCCACCCCTCTCACATTTTCCAGGTACACCACTAGTGCACAGCGCTCGTACGCTACTTATCAAATACACTAAAACTGGAACAGCTTCATAGCATTACCATACCCAGTTGTTAATCAAAATATGAATAAAATGCATGAAAAAGTAATTAAGGATATTTAATTTATGAATGAAAAGGTGAAGAAGGAGCCTAATTACAGTTAATTAATTCCTGCACATGGAAGGTACATCTCCTGCTACCGGGTTCCCTCATCTAGCAGAGTTCCAGTGTCTGGAAATCAAAACCAGATCCACCAAGGTTCAAAATGGAAACAAGATGCATTTCTTTCAGAAAAGAGGAAAGTGCTTCTGTCTTCACTTTCCTTAGGAAGATCTTCCACCACTCGAATCCGTTATCTATATCCATTATCACTAAACTAAGCCTGGATAATTTTCAGAAAGAAATAGATTAAAAAAAAAAAAGAGAGAGGAAGGAAAAGGGAAACGGTGTTTTCAAATACACGAAAGGCAAGCAGAGAGAAGAGGTGGAGAATTAATTCAATCTAGGCAGCTAATTTAAACATCCAAGTCAGGAACCTCAATTGCTCACATACTCAAGAGGAGAGAATCAGGCTCTAAATTCAGAGCTTTGAATCACCCTGTGCAGGCTCCAGTGACTGTATGTGCCCTTGACACTCCCAAATTAGATACGTGAACTTGGATGTGACTACAGCTATTGGCCATCTAATTTTCAGTTAACACTACAGGGATTTGGACATAATAATTAATTATTTGGTTATTAATAATAATTAATAATAACTAATATTACTTTTTAATTTTTTGCTTAACTGTAGTGATAACAGCCTCAAGAGTCCTCTCTCATTTTTGGAGAAAGTGATGCCATAATTAAAGTACATGATACTCTGAACCATCTGCAAGCGTACAGTCAAAATTTACTATCTGCAGCATGCTATATTCAGATACTTGATATTTCAGGCTCTCAGATTAATGCAGGTATAGAAAAAGACACATCTTTGCCATAAACACGGACAAAGCAAACTTCACACCAACAGGATGTGTGCAAACAAAACCACAAAAGCAGATATCGTCCATGCAAATCACACTGACACCTTTTTTTCCAGACAGATTTCATAATTTCTTGTTTCCTTCCTTGGCACGCCTAGCCTTTGAAACAACTCCTCCGTTATTGTACAACTTAAAGAGCAAGTAAACATCAAACTCTCACCTCACCCCTGCCAACAGAAAACTCTCTTAAGCATAGCAGTTCTTGAAAAACAGTATTAAAGTGACTGAACTTGCACATAACTCTCACTGGACGTTATCTGGTACAGTATATTGTCAGAAAGCAGAAAATGAAGGTTGGTCTCACATTATCTGTAATAAGACAGACAGTCCTTCATTTTAACAAGGTACCACTGCCAATATCAGCCCTGCTGTGTATAACCCTGATGCAATGATTTTGTTATTTATACAAGTACAATGAAACCCAGTGAGATCGGATGTGATTGAAGGCAAGGCACCTTCCAGCAGCTGGCACACAGTGCCTATTAGTGCAACACCTTTGAGGCTTACAGCCCCACACTGCGCACCAAGGCGGCTACCAGGGCACTGCCCCAGCCCTGCCAACAGCTGGGCAGTCAAGCCTGGGACAAGCAAGCACACACAGGGCCATTCAGCCCTGCCCACCTATTTCAAAGTGGGAAATCAAGGCGTTTCAGCTTGTTCAAGCCATTTCAAGCTTATTCAGGGAATAAGAGTTCGGTGATTTTTCCCCAGTTAAATGTTTAAATTTTTCTATCTGCCATCACAAGGCTGATAGAGTGAAGCTGGATGGTTTCTTCACACAAAGAGATGCCATTGCTCCTGGGACCTACCCCTCCTCCAAGTCACTGCAGCACCAGCAAGGGTTAAGCACCATGAACTGACCAGACAAGCAACCCTACAAACCCAAAGTGGGCTCTCTTAATCTCCATGAACAAAGCAACTGGTCAGTTCCCTTTCCTCTCAGCTTCCACGCAGCTCTAGACCTCCTCAGAAGCAGGCAAGTTGACTACTTTTGTTTCTCTGAAACATGTTTCTAACTGACCTCGCTCAAGAACTTGTCACATTTCAGGTCTTATTTCCATCTGCATGTAGTATTTCCACCTCCCAGTATAGAGGGCCAATTAAACTAGTGGTCACCTGTATGGGGGATTATGAATTATAGCATAAGGACAAGCAGTTAGCTCTGGAATTAAATGGAACAGACAAACATTGGCTGGCTGGAGCCATAAAAAGGATGTTGATGATTGCAGGTTCATCTGTATCTTGAGCTCAGTTACTCCTGTGATTCACAATGGCTTCTTGTTAACTTTTTTCCATCTAGCTCTCTTTGAGAATTCATTTAAAACAAGCCCATGGCTCCCTCTAAGGTGCTGAAGAAGAGCAGGAGTGCAAACATGAGAAAGCTCAAGCAACTCAGTAAGGGATGCATGGAGGAAAAAAGAAACGATCTTCTGTTGCCACCAGATTAAGGCATCTGCGATTGGAAAGATGCTCCATGGAGCAGCCACCCACTTGGAGAAATCCTAGGCTTGAATTTCAGGTGCTATAAGACACGATGAGCAATTCCACTAGGCTGCTAGAGCTGCACCAACACTGACCCAGCATAGTGAGGAGTCACCAGAGCCATCTCTCTCGGTTTTGGGGCGGACAGCACAAGGACAGCAACACGGGCGGTTTATGTTTGGAAACTCTAGTCCTGCCAGCAAAAGCAGTGTTAAAGAACATGTCGAGTTACTGTCACATTCAGGGCTCTGCCTACTTGGGACCAAATAGCTGGAACTGTGGGAATTGTATTTCTTTCAGCTGCCGCCACCCCAAGTCGGCTCAGAACTGAGATCCCAGCTGCTCCGTGTTTCACTTCTAACTGCAGGTGCCCAACTGAGGCACAGCAAGTCCCAGAAATAAAGGAAAGACGAACAACAGAATTATCATCTAATTGTATGTGGAAGTCATCGACTGACTGGCTGTTTCAATTTTATCACAAGATTTTGAGGCTATTTCGTGAGCCTCTTAAAAATCTGCTTACTGCCAAAACAGGCAGCCCGGGTCTCATCATTATGAGGACAGTATGTGCTTCTACAACAAATGTCCCTTTTTAATGCAAGGTCACCATGTGGGCCAGAGAGAAAATTCCTGATGAGACAAAATTTGGGGACCATGCTGATTTACACCTGATGGTCCTGTAACCTCTGGACAAGATTTTCCCCACCCTTCAGTGAACAAGATGACAATTTAGTGAGTAAATGCTTTCTGCAGCTACAGCAGAGAAGTTTGATAGCTTTGGCACATAAGGTCACAAGGAACATGTACCCACCATGACCTGATGCTTCAGGGGAGACCAACACCGCAAAACAAAAAGAAGAATTTGGGAATGTCAGCTGGCACCTTCTAAGGTGGGTATTTACGAGGACTGTAGTTTTTTCCCCACTGCTTTTCATTACAGGACTTCATATATATATTTCAGACTGTCCTGCTGAGAACACAGGTAAGCTTCTAACATCAAATTTTCTATAAAACAGAGTTACAATACAAGGCCAGTGACAAATGCTGGCATCAGAAGCCTGCAGTACTGGTATTCTGTTAGGGTTTTGTAGAGCAATGAACAAAGATGTAGAGAGTAAAATAAAAGTATCTTCTTTTCCCAACTTGTAAGTTTTATTTCTGGAACCTTTAAAACTTGAAATACTCATTAAAGTTCCTTTACTAGGCATGCAGATAGCCCTCTCTCTTAATACTTCTAGATAGAAGAATGGCTTAAGACTGTAATACAACATCTGGTTTCAGTCAACAGGAGTTGTAGTGTTTGATTTATTCCTCACAATAAATACATTAAAGCTTATTACCATCCATAAAGTCTCATCTTGTACACCTCAGGGTACTGGTTTGAAAATTTTCATGGTGAAATTCAGCAGTGTCATGCAGTGTAACACGGTAACACCATGGTGATGTATCAGTGATGCAGACACATCTTTCTCATCATTTCTGATTCTGATCCCGCAACTCTGAACAAAGCTGTAACGTCGCAGTTCAGAGCGGGACAAAAAAAATCCCCACAATATCCACCAAATATTATGTAAAACACTTCTTTCAGTGGCTTTCCACAGCTGAACATTTCATTAAAAAGCTGAATGTTCCAAGATGCAGACCACTGAGTTTAACTTCAATACATGAAATATTGACAGAAAATATAATAAAGAGTAAAATGAGCAGATGCACTGTATATTCGGGAAGAGTCAGAGGTTTTACAGACAGCAGTCACACACAAATCTGTTAGACTTCCCTGAAGGAGTTAACGGGCATGTCAGTAAGGTGACGTGGTATGCAGGGACATGCATGTAGTCGCTGCAGCATATGTGGCTTTTCCCAAACCCTTCAGCAAAGAGTCTCAAAGAATCTTTAAAAGAGTCTTAAAAAAAGGTAGGCTACGGTGGGGTAGAAAGACAGGGCATCTTAAGGATCAACAACTAGAAAAAAAACCAAAACACAGAAATAAAGGGAAGAAGAAAGAATAATTTCTCACAATGACGGGAGGCTGTTAACACACCATCTCAGCATCTGTGCCGAGACCTGTATTAGTCCACATACCCCTTAATGGTCTGAGAAGGGGGGAGGGAGGTAATGAAGTGCCAAACTTCACAACCAAAACAGAATGATTAAGAGTAGACAAAATTATAACTGACATTAAAGCTGCAGAAGAGTCTCAAGACACTGTGATTGCACAGCAAAATGACAGAGTAAATTAAATGTTAATAAATGCAAAATATTGCACTGAAAAAAGAAGAGTACAACTGTCCACATAGACTGACAGGCTCTGAATTAACTGTTCTAATGCAGAAGAGAGATGTAGTCAGACAATTTTCTGGAAACATCAGCTCAGCAGCAACCAAAAACAAAAAGCAAATAATTTCAGAACTTTTCAGGAAAGATATCAAGACTGAAATACAAAATACCATTACAGACCAAAATAAACAGAGGATTTATCTGCATCTTAAAGATGCTTATATTTCTGGTTATCCCATCTTGAAAAGAAAACTTAAAAAGACATGCAACTGTGATGGATCAGAAGAGAAAAATTATTTCTAAACAGTGAAAAAAGCCGTATATGTTAAGAATGCATCAGACTTAGAAATACATTGGGACTCTACAGTTTGAAGAAGAGTCAAACCACCCAGGACTGATACATATTGCAGACAGATGCTGGGCTATGCGAGCCTTTCATCTGACCACCCAAGTTGTTCACACTTTCTTTGGAGGTAGAGGCCATAGTAAGGACAATTTCTACTTTCTTGTGAAGTGTTAGTTGGATAAATCGGAGCATATTTAGATAAATTGTAGTAATTGTCCTGAGAGTTGTAAGAGACGCTTCTCATTTCCACCTGTCCCGGAAGCAAAGATATTAAATTAGTAGTTAACCATTTGGCTCACAATGTGCCATAAAAGCTTACCCTTGGTCTTGTTAGGGTAGCAAATGGGAAATATAGTATGAGGCTTGAAATTATGGTGCAGGTTAGATTCAAGTTGCCTCGTAAGTTAGAAAAGAAAAATCCCTTCAGAGTTGCCTATGTAATCTCCTGTCCCAAAAGGACAGGTCCAAGTTCAGCCCGACACTATATGTTCCACCTCCATCTGAAAAGCTGCATAGGAAGTGCTAAACACAGCGCTGAGCAGACAGGCATCTAAAATACCATATATGATATACAGGTTGGGTTAGAACACCCTGAATCTGTTAGACAATTTTTGCTGTTGTGGCCCAAAGATGCAGGTCCAAGCTGGCTGAAAAGCTTGCGGGGAACCAGGAACAAGCTATGAACTCCTGAGCCTGCACAAAGGGAGACATTTGGCTCTTCAGAGCACCAAAACTACCAAAGCATTAAACGTTATTAGAAGTCATCTAACCAATCCACTACGAGGAACAAGATCAACCCTGAAAGAAGGGGTGAGAAGTCATGGTGGTACCTCTTAGAAAATAGAATTTTTGGAACTGTTCACTAAAGACACAACCATGAACGCTGCGAGCCTGGCAGAACAGAATTTGAGGGCCAGAGACAGAAACTGAGAGATAGAGAAGCGCTTGTTTTACGACTATATCCTTGAGGAGAGCTGAGAGACTGATCAAAGCAAACATCACGTCTCAGAAGCCGCTGAGAATGGGGCGATAAAGTGTATGGTCAAGGAGAACAACTAAATGGGATGCGGATAAGAACTAAAACAAAGTGCCCAGGAGGGGAAACATCCTCATTATAATACTAAAAATCAGGCCCATAGGCCAGGAACCGCCCCCCCTCTAGTGAGTCCCTTAACCTATGAGCATGTGCGGTAAATTAAAGTGAGCTGTGCTGTTACATCCAAGCAGGAAAGAAAATAACCAATTATTAGCTGAGGCGTGTGAATCTTAGCTGTGATTGACATATTTAACTATATAAATGCCTTGTAGTTTCTCAGTGCGGTGTCCTAGCTTTGTGGGTTACCACCTAGCACTAATCTTTGCACAAAAATGACTTGAATAAACTGAACTGCAACATTTTTCTATTTCTGACTCAACTATAACAACCTCCACATCAGTAATAAGAAGATTGTTAGACATGACACTTAAAAGTATTCACTTCTGGCTTCACAAAGCTCTTTCAGGAAACGACTCTTAACAGAAATCATCATTACTGTAACACTCAGGAATTGTGTTGTAGGTGCTTTTTGTCTAAACCAGTAAATAAAATGCCCACCTGCAAAATTATTTTCAAAGTGTGAAATTAAAGCATGTAAAAGCATACAACATCAGCCTGCATAAGGGTCCATGCCATAACTCTCAAAGAGACACACCACCTTGGGCGCAGGAATTTCGAAGTGCCTGTTGCTCAGCGGCCACAGAGCTCTACTGCTGAAGTCAGAGAGAAAGAAGGGGAACAAAGAACAGGATAAAAGATAGATATCCAACAGATTTGTTTTTCAGACAATTCAACCAATACATCAAATCTTTTATTCACACCTTCAAAAATCATCATCTGTTGGCAATTAATTACTCCATGCCTGACTCCGTTCCCAGTATTTTCATTGACGCCAGTGCAGTAGGATTGGCCTCTCCCCTATTAGCTAACTCAAACCTATAACTTGCTTTTGAATACCTCATTCAGATCTAATATCTCCTTTTAAGTATCCATTTCTGGCAGAGCATAAAATAATCAACCTATCAAAGTGCTGCAATTTCATCATTACCCCACCAAAATTAATCATGTTTCAGAACATGCAAGGCAAGCCGTTTGTAGCACACACTGTTAAGCAGGAACAGATAGAAGTGTATTTCCCAGTGCCTACTGAAACAGTAATACAGCTAATGATTTTCTACAAAATGCTAGTGCAAGCTCTGAACAAATCTGCAAAATAATTCAGCTATTGAGGACCAACGTGTAAGCATAAAACTGAGCTAGTCTCTGTAAGGGCCATGATTCTTCTTTGGTTCTTACTCAAACAAAATAAAAAGTAGTCAGGTTAAATAACGTATAATTCTTGCTCTAAAATGTTTTGGGCTTTTTTGATCCATTTCTTTGAGAAGTCATGTATACTAAAAGATGAAATTTGTAAGTTGGAATAGCTGTAAACTTGATAATGTAAAACTGCTAAAGTTCAGGGTTACTGTTTTACCTGAGCGTGACTGTTACAACGCTGAATTTTATCCTCCTTCAGAGAGATAGCATAAGGTAGAAAATCCACTTACACCCCATTTATATCCATAAAATAAGTTGCAAGAGGAGCAAGGCTGCCTATGCTGACACTCCAAAAAAAAATCTGCTTTCTGCATAAACAATTTTGTAATTCAAATATATATATATAAACAGAGAGATTTACAGGTTATTTTTTAAGTCACGGAAAGGCTCATGCCACGGCTATGGCTATGCATTGTGGATACATACATGGACAACTCCCAGTATAGCTGAAGCTTCCCTCCCCAACTCCACTCTTCAGATGTCACGCTTGCAGCGGTGTAAAAGCCAGACTAAAAGCTGGGAGTTGCTGCAACGCACAGTTTTGAAAGACTTCAACAAGTTACTGGAGCACGACAAACTGCACAAGATTCTTCCCTAAGAAGTCAGGCTAGCAGCAGTCCAATAGCTCAAACCAGCTCTCATTTAATTAGCTATTTGCTATGTAGAAGAGAGGCTGTAGGAAGTGCCCAGTGCTGCATCCTCATTTGTGCTTTGCTGTGATCCATATAGCAGCAATTCAGTCCTGAGCGAAACAGAGCTCATTATCCAGCAGAGATGAACTCTCCTCAGGAGAGAGGTGTTTCTCCCGCTGTTAACAGCATCAGCTCGATATGATCGCCCCCACTGCCTGCTCCTAGCAGAGCACAGCTGATACGTGAAGGCGATACAGGCACTTTGTGCACTGGGAAGGACCTGGCAGAGCAAGGATGGAGACCGGTCTCTAACAGTGCGGCAGAGCTAGCCTTATCTGGAGGCAGGAATGGAAACTCAGATTCTTCGTAACCAGTTTGCAGGGCAGGTAAGAATTTGAAAGCAAATTCAGGGCTGGCTCTAGTTTTTACAAGCCAGTGCAGAAGGTGGGAGAGCCTCCCCTGGGAAGCTGACTCTCATCCCTGGCTCACAGGCACCTCCAAACGATGCTCTTTTTGCTTTCTGAGTAGCACATTCCACATCTGCCAGTTGGGCACAATTCCCTGTCTAAAAGAGGGTTAAGACCCTTATCGTCATCCTCTGTGATAACTCTCAGTTCATGCTTTAAAAGAACACTTCCATTTATTTAGAAAGTGTCCAGTGCAGAGTTGGGTCATGCCCCTTGATCAAGCAGGGGAGAGCATTTGAAGCCCCACTCAAACTGCCTCACACTACCAGAGCAAGTAGCTTCATTTGCTCTACCTACTAAAAACCTCAGTAAATGGCACCTTATTGATTTAAGTGCTGTAAGAGCACTAATACTCCCTGTTCTGAAGGCCACAGCCCCGCTGAAGCAGACGGGGAACAAGCTGGGTCTCCCACAACACTGCCTTAATCAATCCAATTGCAGGAACTTCCCATCATTTTTTGCCCCTTCATGCTTATCATCTTGCTTTTCTCTGGCAGCATTTTAACAGCTGTTTTCTTATCACATTAAACTGACATCACTGACAAAAAAATAAACATCTAATTCTCCTGGATTTCCACACAGTGTGCGACAGGGGAGCAAATCTCCACTGAACCATACTGTCTATTTGCCAGAGCAGAGATTTCACTTTTTAACCAAATACCTTTTCCATCCTTAAAAATATCAGATTAAAAAAACCTCAGTGACATTCTTTTCCTCAAACGCTCCCCCAAGAAACAGCAGGCCAGCCTCCAGCGAGTGGCACAACTGGCACAGTGCCGGGGAAGTCAATGGAGCTACGCTGATTTACGACAATTAAAGATCTGGACTGGAGATGAGTCATGTGGCTTACTTGCTGCTTGAATTTCAACTAATTCAAGGGGTTTGGTTTGGTTTCTTTGTTTTGTTTATCTCTGGATGTGCAGTAAAGCTGCAGTCACTAAAGGCCAACTCCAGCATTTCTTCCTAAATATTCAGGAGCTTTCCTAAATATTTAGGAAGCACTTGGATCTATGAGATTTTTTTTCAGGCATGTTGCTTCTTGGATTCGGACACATCTTTTCTAGCACAGCCACCTACTCTGCCATCTGAAATAGTCCATTAATCTACAGATTGAGGCAGCTACATTCGATCAAGAGGTGAAAAATCACAGCTTAGCTCTGAGCTTTAAAACAAGAGAGAAAAAGGAAAAAAAAAAAAAAATCCAGCAGGGAGGGAGGCTTTGGGACTCCTTTCCCTGCTGTCAGTCAGAGTGATGTGACTCTGGCTGCTGGCGGTTTTGGGTGCCTTGTGTGATACGGTCTGTTCTCCCTCTGCTGAGCAATCCAAGCACTACAGAGAGTAACGAAGCTGCCTTGCAGCAAGAGGTCTTTGAGTCGTGTCAGTATGGCAAAGGAACAAACTTTATTTCTCAGGCTAACATCAGAGAAAAGGAACAATGGCCACAGAGATCTGCTCAGCCCCGCGTTCCCACCTCACCTGCACAGGTGTGCACCAAGCCAGGCTGTAGCTGCCAGCCACCAGAGCTTAACTCCGGGTTGAGCACAAGTCTGCAGGGCAGTAACCGGGCTGGTGCAAGCCCCCTTGGGGCAAGTACCTGCTCGCATGTAGAAACCAGTATGTCAGCTGGTGACCAACGACAGCTATAAACCAGGCAAACCTCTGGAGAAGGCAGGAAAGATTTTAACTAAACGGTTAGTCCTGGCTGCCACGTTTCCAAATATGAAACGAACCTGGCTTATTACTCACATGCCTTCATTACAAGGAATGGATAATACCACTGTACCCACATTTCAGCTGCTGGGATGATCCTAGCAGATCTTGGCTCATTCCAGCAGTGAACAACACCTCCCTGGCCATGGTCCCAGCACCGCTCTTCTGCATTCATGGCAGTTGTCCAACAACCAACCTGACAAACCCTACTATTCTCTTGGGATGAAGAGAGGCAATGATTGGAATATTACCATAACCCAGAGTTCCTCCGTGAGGAACCAGTATCCTCCCTTGCTAAGCAGAGGTGCAGAAAATCACCCTGGTGCTCCATCTTTAGTGAAAAGCAAGATCCCCTGTTTTCAAAGGCTAAAAAAAATAACCAACCACACAACCATTTTCACTAGCTGTACTCACATTCAACAGTACAACAGCTAGAAACTTCAGAAATCAAGGAGGGGGGAAAAATAAAAGAAAGAAGAAAGAAAAAAAAAAAGGCTTGACACCAGAATAGCAAGATTTCAAGCATGGCCCTGTGCCTAGTAACGTCAATGGGATCCTTTTGAACCATTTAAAAATGATTCAGATATGAGCCATGTCCAGGTGAGCTGTTATCGAGCACAGCTGATCAAGGCAGAGGGGAAGAAAGCACAGAATTCAGAGGGAAAATGCACAGATACACAGGTCATACTTATAGCAGCCCTTGACTGGTAGGCTGGGAAAAGCATTCTTTTGTTTCTTTTCAATATTTATCCCCAAACTGAAAAAAGTAGCAGCTTTCCCATAGGATCCATCTTAAACCTGGGGAGGAGGGGAATGTGAAAAGTAGCTAAGACATAAGATTTTTCAAGGTTATTTAAAAAGACATTGCAAAGTTCTTTACTGTGTTCAGTAACCTACTGCCCCCCCAAAAAGTTAACAATAAGATTTCCAACTACTCCAGGCATATTCAGCAAAAAACTCTTATTAAAATCAATGTGAGACAAGTTGTTAACTGCACATCGTGCTGGAAAGCTGCTGATGAAATGCAGAAAATTCCTATGCTTTCACTCCAGATGCAAAAATTCAAACATTTGCAGTTACCTCATAAATCAAAGTTTGTCATTAAGCTACACCAAAAGCGTCATCTTGCCAAAACCGCTGGAAAAGCATGGAGATAGCTGTTAGTTATTTTTTTGACAATCACTCAGGCAGCATTTCCCGGGTGAGGAACCATGGGCCAGCACAAATCCTGCCTCCGTTAGGGTCCTGGGGCCAACGGTATCGAGGCGTATCTGCCAGCGGCCAGAGACAAATGGACCGCGAGGGCGACAGTGCGTGCGAGCTTTTAGGCAGGGATACGTTCCACTTCAAGCACACCTAAGGGACTCGATGTAAACTGATAACAGAGCCTGGGATTCTCACAAATGAAATAAAAGCAGGAGTAGACAAAGGAGAAAGTTAATTTTTCACCTACAGAACTGCAGTGTTAGAAGATTGCCCTGGAGGTTTTAATCAATGCAAGTGAATCTTTTATATTTTTCTCCAGTATTCGCAAACTAAGTCAGTAAGATGCCAGCACTTCCTCAGCATAGAGTGACCATTTCCCAGCAAGCTTGAGTTCAAGTCTTTATCAAAAGGACTAAAGAAATGCATTATGATTTCAAAGAAAAATAGCAGGCAAGGAAAAAGAAGCAGCAGGATAACCTCACGAGGCACGGCTGGTTTTCGGAAAACACTTTTACTTCTTTTATTGTCCAGGATGATTATAAGCAAACAAAGACTCGTCTAACCAGACATTGCTGGTGCACAGAAACACCTGCAGCTACCCTAGCCCTTAAGAACAGCAAAACATTTGAAAAATGCACACCACCATCAGGCAGTATCTAAAGGCATTTCCAGACCCAGAACCTCCTCTCCTATGAGGGAAACACACCTACTTGTCCATCTGCTTCACCACAGATGATATAAAGTTCCTTATGCATTCAAGCAACTTCTGTTGCACCCACCTAATAACTCATCACCTGGAGGATCCACGCATGCGTGTCGTGTCCACACACGTCACGTTAAGTAAAGAGCAACGGGCCAGGTTATGTAACACACTTCTGTATCATCATAAACACCTGAATAAGTGGTCCTGCCTGTCTGAAGGTTTGCATACAGACGCCCTCCCAGCCAAATGCAATGTAGGCAAGGAGCTTTCTCAAGTCATGAGTCAATTTACAAAGCCACCTTCAGCTAGAGCCTGGATAATCTCTCTGTCTGAGCATCTAAAAAAAAAAAAAAGTATCTCTATAATTTCCTCTTTGTAAAAAATAGTCAGTTTGAACACACAAAGCAAGAGAGCTGTCACTTCTGAAGTTTTGAAAGCTTTACACAAAATCAGCTATTCCAAGTTACCCGCAAGAGCGAAGAGGTGCAGTTGAAAAACCATCAGGGGCATACCGTCCATGGTTCTTCAGTCAAAGTGTTAGAAGTTTCCAGAAGGCACAATAAGGATAGGGTCAACATCCTCAGTGCACTCCAACACAAGAATTTCAAGGACTTTGAGGGGCAGATACAATTTTTCATTGGCAATTGAATTGACAATTTTTCAGTAGCAACCAGAATATTGCAACAGCTGTGCCTGCACTAATCAAAGGGTTTAGAAGCGAAGTTCACGCACTGTTTTACTGAAAGGTGATGCTCTCAAAAGTGTGCTTTACTATAAGGAGTCTTGTCTCGCTTGTTTCAAAATGATGACTCTCATTTTCCCATTTATATTTTTTTTCCTCAAACTGGCATTCAAAATACAGCTCTTCGTGGCGGGGGAGGGAAAAAGGAGTTTGAAATACAGGAGTGGATTCTCAAGAGATGTACATCAACATGAGAAGTCAATGGAATTATGTTAATTTATGCCAAATGAAACATAACCAAGATTTCTCTCCTTTGAGATGAAGCTGGGATGGTTATGGTCATTCATAGCAGATGCTGCTCCGCCTAGTACAGGGCGCAAGAGCTCGCTGCCATGCCTGGGTACTATCACAGCGCAAATCTCTCCGTTAGCAGGAGGGGGACTCGGCTCAGCACACTAACGCAGGAACGTCACCGGCTGACCCATTCTGCCCAGCACACAACTGAGAGTTGTTCATTTTTCTTTTCAATGAGACGCTATGCAAGTGTTGATTTAATGGTTCATTTATCAACCCCTCTGAATATTAAGCAATTCATTTTGACTTAATTTGGACAATTCAATTTTACCATCCTTTCTCCCCTTGAAAAATGTGAATTGCTGTCTAGGGAGAAGCTGTTTTAAAAGTTGACTTAACAGGAAGTACTTGGATACATGGGCTTCGTACCCCTCCATAGGCTGGTATACATTTTATCTGATTTTTTTTTTTCTTGTAAAACATATTATACCTGAAATTCATAAATGCTAAAGCAAAGACACTTCAACGAACATTCTTAATGCTGCAGACCAAAACGCATCTTCAGCAGTAGCTACTCCCTGAGAAGACCACCAGAAAATTAAGAGCACTGTCAATAACAACCAACAAGCCTGTGAAATTCTGTAATACTTAGGGAAAAGAGCTTGTCATTGAAAATCCATGACTTTTCTTAGAAAGTTTTTGTTGCTGGATACATCTTCCTAACAGGAAACAACATAACAATCAATGCGGGACCGCACTGGAGCTCTAGCCTCTCCCGCAAGCGGCATCTCACACCCAGAAGTTTGCAGCTGGAATCGCTCCCGCAGCGGGAGCTCCGGAGCGGGGGCTCCGCGCGGCTGCCCGGGACCTGCCGGGACCTGCCCGCGGCACCGACGGAACGGAGCGGCCGGGGTCGGTCGGTCTGTCGGTCTGTCTGTCGGAGCAGCCTCCCCCGGCGCCGGAGCAGCGGCGGCCGCCGCACCTGGTGGTCCCCCCGCCCGCGGTACCCGCCCGCGTCCCTCACCCGGCCGGGCGCTCCCACAGCTTTTTTTAATTATTATTACGATTTTGCCCGATTCAGCCAGATTTCTGCCCGTTTTCACCTGCTGCTCCCGACGCGCTGCTCAATTCCCCTCTCCGCAGCACCCGTACGCTTTTTAACACGCAGCCCATCCGCTCCGTCCTGCCGCGCACCCCCGCCGGCGGGTCACTTCCCAAAGTCCCCTCCCCACGGCCGCGGCCCCCTCGCCGCCCCCACCCCCACACACGGCACAACCCCCCGCAAAGCTCGGCCGAGCCGCCTCCCGCGGCTGCCGGGAGCCTCTCGTCCCTCCGGGAACGCGCACACGGAGCCCCCGCGCTGCGAGGGGGAGGGATGCGCGGGGGCATCGCCACCCGTGGGCGCGGGTACCCGAAGGGGTCCCCGCGGAGGGCAGCTCCGGCCAGACCCCGAAACTCCGCCAAGTCGGAGAGCGGGGCTTAGGCAGGGCAGAGCCGCCCGGGCACCCCCGCGGCGCGGCACTCACCGGGGCGGGCGCGGCCCCTCAGGAGATCATGCCGCCGGGGCCGCCGGGGGCGGGAGCGCGGGGCCGGCGGCGGAGCGGCTCCTCCGGCAGCGGGGGCGCGGCGCTGCCTCACGCCGCGGCGCAGAGCCGCGCCGCCTCCCACACGCGGCCGCGGCGCCCCGGCCCCGGCGGGGGGGGGCGGGACCGGCACCGACAGCGGCCCCAGCCCCGGCCGCGCCCGCCCCGCCCCGCCCCGCCCGCGCCGGCACCGGCACCGGCCGCACGCGGCGGGAGCGCCTCTGCTCCCCCCAAATGCTTCCCCCCCCCCCCTTTCTCCCCTCTTCTATTTCTTTTTCCTTTCACCCCACTTCTCTCCTCCCCCCACTTTTCACCCCACTTTTCTCCCGTTTCCTCATTTCTCCCCTGCTCTGCCTTCTCACCATCCCCTCCCATTTTCCCATCCCCCTCTTTCCTGACCCCCTTTTCCCCTCCCTTTTTCCACCACCTCCTCTATTTTCCCCCACATTCCCTTCCTCTTTCTTTTTTTAAAAAAATTCCCCTCCTCCTTTTCCCCATCCCTCTCCCTACCAAAGCCTTTCAACAAGGAAGGCTGTGGCCAGCAGCCGAGCGGCCTCTCTCCCCACAGGGGTGGCCAGGGACTGGGTGTAGTGGGTGGCCTGGAGGGGAACAGGCTGCAGCAACCACCAATGTGCAGCACACACGCTCCGCATAACCCCCCCGGGGCCTGACCAGACCCGACCCGGGCACGGCTGGCACAGGAGGGCACCTCCAGGCCATCCTTCCCTGCTGCTCTTGGGAGGGTTAAGGTAAGCCAGTGCAGTTTTTCCAAAGGACCCAGCAAAAATCAGGGAAGACAGCTTTATTGTTCATTGAATCCCGAGCAGCCCACCCTGCTTCTGGCTGCACTGGAATACCCTCAACATCCCAGCTGGTCTAGCTGGTCCCCGAGCGCCCAACACGCAGACCATCACGACGGCAGCCAGCACTCAGCCACCCAGCATGTGGTACAAAGGCTTCAGCAGCAACAGGGCTCACTTTCCCTTTGAGTTTCACATGTTTGAGATGGGATCAGCGGAAATGGTTTTTTCTACCTTAAAAATTTGGTTGTTTTACCACTATAGGCAAGTGCATTACCAGATGGCAGTGAATTCTTTCCTTCCACATTTTATTCTGGAGCTAAGGATCAAGGTAGAAAATTCCAAGAGTTTGCAATGAACTCGGTAGCTACTGACTGCTGTTTGCCAGGACAGGTTATACCTGTATTCATAGAGAACTTGTCCATCACATGCCCACTTGCTGCTCTTCCCTCCTCTCTGTGAGTCCAGGCCCCTCGTTTCCTTTAAAATTCCAATAAAGTGCCAGGTTTTGGTTCATCAGAGGTCTGTAAAATTAGTACCCAAATAAATGACATTAAGGAGAGGGTACAGTTAAAAAACAAAACCTGGACTATAGAGCTAGTCATGGGCAGAACAGAAATTTGATCCTTAAAAAGGTTTTTCAAGGGTTGGTTGGTTTTGTTTCATGATTCGCTGAGTTGCTACTGTGCCACTGAACCTCACTATCACTAAAACAGCACCAGGTAAAATTAAATGAGGTATAGAAAAAACTTGATTAACTCGCAAGAATTTTCTTTTTTCTATTTCAATATCACAGAGCTTGAAGGCCTAGTGAAGTTGTTTTCTTGCTCGTCTACAAGGCTTGCAAACAACGAGGGCTTTTGAACAGTGCATGCAAAGTGCATAAAGGTCCTGCCCTATATCCACACCTCTACACATGCACTCCTTCTTGTTGTAGGCTGTATGGAAAATTTCTGTGTTCCTCTTATCTCCAGCTACAAAAAAGTGATAGTACTGAAGAAATTTGACAGACCAAAAGAAAATAAAAGCACATCAGCAAAATGGGGAAGTACCAAGCACCATAAATTTCATCAAGTCAGGCCAGCAACAGATTTAACCCATGGCTTTTCATTTTCTTTTTTGTTACTCTTTTTATTTTTAATTCTTCCCTCCTGCAAATTCACAAGAGTTGTTGTCCTTCGTCTGCACTGATTTGCGCTGTGCACTGGATCCTGTTGGCCAGCAATGGCAGGGAATGCTAATTTCATTTGGTTACCGGAAAAAGCAATAAAAGCAAGTATGTTTCCCTAAGGCCCCAGCCCAGAGTGATGAACAATCCAGACCAACAAATGTATTTTGTTAAAATCAGTCTTTTCCCACAGAAAAATAAAAGTAAGAAAAGAGTATACCAGCCAAACTGGGATATAAATGGTGGACTCTTCCCAGCTCTAGTGATTACATCCCAAATATATCCCCAAGCTGGGGAAAGAGTGACAGTCTGAACCCCAGGACCGGGCAACCCCTAATCACATTTCAGATGTGCCACGAACACACAAATGCCGTAATGCCATAACTAAGATTATTTAAAGTTACGGGGTCAGTGACAGCAGCAGCTGCTGCTCCTGACCTCAAGGGAATCACGGTTCTGGTTAAAGTAGACCCTTGTCCTCCTGTTTCTCACTGGGACTTACTAGGGTGTAAGCTGTTTTTCGAGCTGCTGCAGTGGCTTCCCAGTGCCGTACTGACCAGAGGCAGGAGTGTGCTGCACGGGCAGAGGAAAAGGCAGCGCAGGCAGAGATAAAGTAACTTTTCCTGTTAGAGATTACTCTACTTATTTTCCCTGCCTTTAGAAATGAACAGCTGCTGCTCAGGTTTGCCAGCACCCAGCACTCAAAAACTGTGAGTGAGAGACTCAGAAATAGGATGATTGTCTGTAAAACAGTCTGATGTTGGGGGAAAAAAGCCTCTTTTTATTTGGCTTGTGATTGCTAAGTCTGTAGGGATCCTTTTTTTTCCAAGCTTTTTCCTTAGCTCATGAGAAGCAGAGATCCATTCTTTTTTTTTTCTTTCCTTCTTTCTTTCTTTCTTTTTTTTTTTTTCTAATGAATGCTGGGATTCTAACATAATCAACTAATTCCAGGAGCTGAGGCTTCAAGATAAAAAAAAAAGTATACCATGTCGCAAAGCTCACAATGCAATCTCATTGCATTGGTATTGGCAGCGGTTCACTTGGCTCTGGAAATAATAAAGTGGGAGACTGAAATGACAAACAAACCGGAGATGCAAACCAAAGTACCACCAGGGAATGCAAAGCAGATGGCCAGCTAAAGAAGACTAACCCAAAGAATTGCTATAGTCTTTGCAGGAAGATTACAGACAGCATCCACCATAGTGGCCTCCTTCCTATGAGCTTGCCTGGCATGGTTTGCATCCTGATGTCCTTGTCATGAATTATTATTAAGAGAGGTAAACAGGCTAGAGAGTCCTCTCAATTGCAAATCATGTGTGCACCCTCTCATAGCAAACAGGGAGATTCAAGAGCATTGGAGAGCCCACGCGAGGGTCAGGAGCAACTCAACATTTCTATGCCATCTGGGGCCTACGGTGCTTACTTTAACTGGTCATTTGGCTATCACAAAGGTAACACTGATGTGTGCTTTCAGGAATAGTTGATTATTCAGTGTGCTTCTATTGAGATGTCGTCTTTGTTTCAATTTGTCATAATATTATTTTGTTAAAAGAATTTATTTAAAAGTTGCAAAATAAGTCTGTGCTAAACAGGAGCTGGCACAATGGAAATTAGATTTTGGGGCTCCCCATAAATATGCAAGTGTGAGCATATGAAATCACATGTAGCGATTCATTTTCAGAAAGAGAAAAACCCCAAATGACATTGTGTTGTGTCATATCCACTTTGTTCGGCAGAGGAAAACACATGAATATCAACTGTGACCATTTGAGCTAAGCAGTGTGGTAAAATGCCCTGCAGAGCTCCTTCGGGACTGATCCTTTCTGCTTACCCTAATCAATACATTGGTTTATGGAAGAATAAAACAATTGTCAGAGAGCAGGTTTCAGGCTGCCAGCCCCAGCAGATTCTCCATGCTGCCAAATAGGATTTCTCCTCGGTTTGTGTCCATCCCTAGCGCTTAGCAAAGCTGCCCTGTCCTCTTGTGCTTCTAAGCATACAGCCATCTTCTTAAATTTTCGCTCTCAGTCTAGGAAAGCAATGTTTAACACTGACTAAAACCTACATATGTTCCTCTGTGGCCGTTCACAGGGCTCAGGATTTTGAACTTTGGACTAGATAGGAAAAGTTTTTCCACAAACACCTGGAGCTGAATCCTACCCACCATATTTGTGGGTGTTACTCCATTACATGTCAGTCTGAAATAAGCAGGATTTAATCATTTGGGGATGACAGTGAATTACAGCCCCTCATAAACGAATACGGCATTCCCGTCCCCCTCTCCCAGCCCGTCTGCTCACAGGCTGGTGCATCACTGGAGCGCAGCCAGGCAGCCATAGAAATGCACTGAGTGAATAAGGTCTTCCTTCCCTATCAACCAATAAAGATAATTACACAGGCCAGCATATATTAATTTGGGTTCAGTCCTTTTCCCACTCAAATTAATGTCGGTTTTGCCGTTGACGCTGATGTTAGCAGAAGTTGGCCCGATATCAGGGAGCTAAAATTAGACTGCTTCTCCTATGTGCTGGTCTCCTCCCTTCCCCCATACCGGCCAGGGGAGTTACTGGTCCAGCAGGGAATTGGTAGTAATTCCAGCAACAGCCCAGGTAACCCAGGCATGCCGCTGATGGGCTCTCAACACCTACTGCAGGAGCTCAGGCAGAGGGATGCAATGATCACAGTCGCACCATCGCCACCTCCGCAGCACCGCAGCCAGGCCCCCGGGCGCGCTCGCCCCGCTGGAACTCATTTGCCAAAAACAGCCTGAAACAAAGGCAGAGAAGGAAACGCAGACAGAAAATCCTTGTCCACCGGGGCGTGGAGTCAGGGGAGGTTTCAAAGACAAGATGGCATCTTTCCGGGAGGGTGCCCACACGTGCTCACATGGGAGTGCGACGCACACCGCTGTCCTCAGAGGTGCTCCGTGTGGGGCAGCTGAATTTTTATCCGGTTTTGACAAGCAGAAGTTGCTTGTTATGAATATTGGCTATGCCCCTTGAAAAATCAGAGGAAATCCATCACGGCCCGTGAGGTTATTCTGGTTTAACAAGCAGCCCTTGTATCTCATTTTTCAGAACTGAGACTCAGCCCATACATCTCCATTTCTGTGTTGCACAAAGCCACGTAGGTGGTGGCTCAATGCAAGGCTTGTGGGCTTTTCTGCAGTCCAGCAACTCGCAGTCTCCCTGCATATCCATAGGTACACACATACACACATAGATATATACACATCCTCCACAGTTTTCCTCTGAAAGAGTATTTTTTCTTTTAGGCTGCAGTCTGCCTGTCAGTGTGTCTGAGTATATCGATATACAGACAATTACCAGTGAGGCTGAAAAGTCTCCTCAGCCACACTTCCACAGAGCACACGTAACACCCTGATTTGCACATATCTCGGATATACAAACAGTTCCTCTCTATTCATATTCTTCTGCTACAATAACTTTGACAACTTTGCTTACTGGACTCATATCATGGTGGGTGTAACTACCAGCAATAGCTTGCCTGCTACTCGGAGCAGCGTCACATGCTGTGATTGCTCATATGCCATTCAGATTCTCTAACAGTCCAGAGAGAGGAAAAAAAGAGAGAAAAAAGAAGGCAACTATTTCTAATTGAGACACATTCCTCTGTTGTCTCTGCCTTGGCCGCGAAGGCTCTCTGTTACATTGATTTCCTTTAGCTGGTCAATCCCCACCCTGTTTCCACAAGCACGGAAAACAACTGTTTATAATTCCAAACTCCCAGACTTGTGCCAGATAATATTTGCCGATCAACTGTCAAGGCAAGCTCCACACAGAAAAAAAAAAAAAAGAAAGAAAAAAAGAAGGAATGGCAGATTAAACAGATCAGCTCTGATTCTTACCTTCAGAAGCAGACTTTGTTCAAAGCCCACAAATACTTTTACTTTGCTGGAAGTCTCTGAACTATTTTTAGCTTCCCTCGGGGATGCCATATAGGGAGAGCAGCCCCCTCCCTATCATTACTAATCTGCCTAACATAACAGCAGGACACCTGCTGCTAGTGAGTCATGTTTTGTGTGAAGCTAATGGTATATATCTAGGCAAAAAGTAAAGACAAGTGCTTATTTTCCCCCATACTTCATGTGTTGTTTGTGTCTTCCTGTTACTCTAAGCAAATCAGATCAGGGCAAAGTTGACAGTGCAAAGACGACAAATACACAGGAAAATTCATATTCTCTTCAGACCAGAAGCTCCAAGAGAGGTATAGCAGAAGTAAGCTTGTTTATATTGGCGGCATGTATACCTGCGTGTATACATATATCTGCACTTTTACATATGCACAGAGTGATTGCGTTCTTGCAAGCTCCTGTTCTGGTACATGCAAACTAGTGTTTTCACTGGAAACATGAATGGAAATTCAATTATTATAAATCCAAAGCTCTATCCTAAACCCACCTTTCCTACTCACACACAGTAAGAAAGAACATGCATGGAAAAGGGGTATATCTAGGGGAAACTCAGGTTTATAACCTGCCAGCATAGAGAAGAGAAACCTACCACATGTTCCCTATATAAGCTTCCAGATACGAGGCAGAAGCAGCTTAGTGGTTGTACGGTGGCTGTTAAACATCAGCTGTGTTCCCCTTTGTTTGCTTCACAGCCATGACTTGCACTGACAAACATACATCGAGAACAACCCTTTGGTCTGTGCTAGAAGCCTGATTTAGCTCTCCCCCGCAAGCCATGCATTTCATTGCTATAGGCTGCACTTCTAGACTTTCGAGAGCTGCAGTAAAGAGCTGCTAAGTTTGGCTTTGTGATCTCTGGAAGATCTCTCTTTTATTCCTTTCCTGTCTCTCTTTCCTTTTTTTATTCTTTTTCAAATTGTGAAAATTTGGTTATTTCTGTCTTTGAAGAAAGTCATCCTCCTGATCTTCTGCCTTGGGCAATACTGTGCGCTTCCGCTTATGATGGATACTAGTACTCCCCCTTCTTAACCTTAGCTTGCCCTGCAGTCCTTAAATTCTATTACTTAGTCACTGTTATGAAGGACAATGGTAAAATGTCCACTAAGACCAGTGGAAAATGATGAACACTTACATGAAACACCAGAACATCTCACAATAACTTCAAAAGTCATGGCCAGAATCAGCGTTAGGCGTTGAGCCACATGAAGCCAAACCCTGACTGATATAACCACATAAACCTGTATCTTCTCCCAACAGAAAAACACTTAAAGTATCCAATGGATAATGAAAAACTTCCTGTAGGTTTGTGAAACCATCATATTGAATGTATTGAAGGAGAAAGATTTTAAAATATAAAGAAGGTACCTCTGTTCCCAGAGGACACTGTAGATTTTCAAATGCATTTCTTTAAAGCCTTGCTTTTTTTATCACAAACATCCCCCCCCCCCCCTTTGCTGTTGAACTGGACGAGGGATGGTAGAAGCTAAGAAACTCTCCCAGCCTGCCTGGTTCCCCTTCTCCAAGAAGAGCTGGACTAGGCAGCAGCAAATGGCCAGACTTTCCTTCTTCGAGCCACTTAGGAACATGTGCTGCATAAAACCCCTCAGAAGAAGAATGAAGCTCCTAAAAAATTGTACTTATATATGTTCTAGGCTCTCTGAACAGAGTTCAGAAACATATTTTGAGCTCAGTAATTTAAAATATCCCCTGGCAAATCAGCATCTTACCACTTAGCATCGCCATCTGCCAAGTCCTGAATGTATGGGGGAAAGGATTGTAACATGCCCCAAATATCAACGTGGGTCTTCTCCAGCAAATAAAGGTATAGAAAAAGAATGCCATGGGTCCTTTCCCTTCTATATCCAGCTGCTTCTCCAGCTTTTCATGCAGACAGACCCTGAAGCATTTGCAGTTTTCATAAGGAGCATGTCAGTGACCCACACGCTCTGCAGTCCTCTATTCCCCCCTAGTGACCAGAGCACACCGAGGGCATTGAATCAGCCTTTGAGCTCAACAGAGCTGCTGCGTCTCGGAAACACGAACAGTAGAAGCTCTGGCATTGTGCTTCAGGAGTCCTGCAGTCCTCTCCAGTGCTAAAAGCCCACCCAAACCCCCCTCTTCACACCTGCCTTCATCTCAGAAGGACAGAAGTAACCAGCTGCCACAGGGAGACCTACAGACCGAGCGTGAGGGTCAGTTGTCCCCTGCCATTCCTGCGATGATAGCCGGAGTGTGCCGTTAACATATTAACTAACACAGAGCCTTTATATGTCTGCTAAACAAAAAAGTAGAAGCAGAAGGGAAAAAAAGAAACAAACCCCTTGGCATGTCTGCCTTGAATCCCAACTAGAAAAGAATTGTTTGCCTTAATTCTAAGTGTATTTAGAATATGGAGCATATATTTCCAAAGGATGTTTTGTATTTACAGCATGTCTGTCTGGTTATACTGCTGCAATGTAATTGTTTTCCTGCTGAGAATTATAGCACTGAAGTTACTCTGGGTACGATTACAGCTAATTATAGTTTCGCTCTGGAATTTAAAGGTTCCCCAGCAACACTCCTTCCTTCCCACTTAGAGCCACTGGCATTGGAGCACCTTGTGACTGCAGCCCGTAAGTACAGTAACTGAAGTCCATGAGGTCACCGCCAGCTACGTGACATGTGGATGCATTTGAGGTTTAGTTGCTAGAAATGGGTAAGTCATTACAGTAACGGTATGAGGGGAAACCTATAGATAATACCCTACACTGAGGCCAGAGCTGAGACAATCTAAGCCCAAACTTTGCTAGGTCTGCGCCTGGGGGGAGCTCAACCGCAAGAAGGCAGCAATCCCTGCCTGGCAAGGCTTTGGGAGCGAGAGCGCTGCAGAATTTGTAAGCAAATGGGGGATTTTTCAAAAGCACAGTTACGTTCAGGGTGGCTGACAGCTGAAGAGATGTTCACTCCTGTGCACAGACTCAGCACAAGGTGACTGCTTTAACGTCAGAAACGGAGCCCTAGTACAGCACGGGTAAGACGGCAGACACGGCTGGGCCAAGCTGTGGTAAATTCATCGACTGCTCCCTAATGGGAAACACTTCTTGACATTTTTCGTAACTGTGGTTATACCTTTTGTCTCTACATATTTAAAGCTTGATGCTGGAATCAGGTTTGTATCATAAATCTCTCCCTTCTGTCATAGCTTTGCCTGCTGCTTCTGATATTCCCGAGCGGAGAGCTGAGCCCCGGCTGTGCTGGAGCAGCCCAAGATGGCCTCGACATTAGTTCGGCACAAACCATGTTGATGGCAGTGGAGCAATTCAGGCACCTGAACAAACTCTGCCAAGCCTCTGTGGCTGGACGGGGCAGAGCACTCCGTCACTCTCCCTGCCCCAGATGGTGCAGTGATGGGAACAAAGGCACTCCATTGCTGAGCAGCACCGTGTGTTTCAGAACAAAATGTCAATGAGCTTTCCAGATTAAAACATTAAAATTGTATGAGGAACAACTGTCGCACACGAGGGAACCAATAACTCTGGTAGGGGGGTTTCTTCTTGAAAAAGATCATTTTTAATATCAGTGTGTTCATGTGCAGTTATGGTTTCATCAAGCTGAAGGCCAGGAAGAATCATTAGATCTTCATTTGACCTTATAACAAACCATTGTATTTTACCCAGCTAATTCTGATCAAACACAGCTATAAGGCCCAAGAAAGTCAGTAGTGTAGAAAAGCATCAAGTCTTACTCTAGAGCCATCAAAAAGCAGAGAATTGTCTTTTTTTCTCTTGATAATTTGCTTTAATGACTAAACTCACCTCCCAGTTAAAAAAAACAAACCAAAACCCCCCTACCAAAACCCACACCTCACTTAATTTTATCTGGTTCAGCTTTCAGGTAGGGGCTCTTCTTCTACTTTTCTCTCACTTTAGGGCAGTGTTTTTTCCCCAGAAACAGACTCATGCACAAAAATACCACCTCAGACCTTCTTTTGGTCAACCAAACACACTGAGCCTTTCAGGCCTCCTATTGTAAAACATTTCCTCAGATCCTCAAATACTTTCAGCCATTCTTGCCTACCTATTCTCCAACTTTGTCATATCCTTTGAAAGTTTCAACAAAATATTTTCCTTTATGAGACCTGGTTTTAGTGATCCTGCACATAAAAGTAAAATTACCTCTTTTCCTGTTATTGACTACTCCCTTGTTTATATATTTAAAGGCCACATAAATTCCTTTTGTCAGTTCATCACGGTAGGATTGGTGCAGAGGCTTTTTGGCGCACCGCTCCCTTCGTCCCACGAGTGCTCGCTGCGCTCCTGCGTGCAGGGCTGTGCCCTTGCACAGATCAATATGTAGATTGATGGAGTCCTCATCCTCTTTACCAAAAGATTCAGCTTCCCCAGCACCAGTCTGCTTTCCTCTTCACTGCATACCACTCTCTCGATCTTTGTGCTTTGCAAAAATTTTTCATCTTGTATTTTCCTGCAGACCAATTGACAGAAACAATGGAGAGCTTTGGTACTTATACTTAACCCTATTGTGCCCCAGAAATCACAGGTCCATTCAGTCCTGATTCTCCTTCGACAGCTACTTGTTGAGCTCTGCCAGGCACTTTGTAATCTATTTAATGTATATTCTAATGTTACCGAATAGCGCTAATGTTTAATCAGCACGCTATTCAGTGCCAAGTCAAACACCTTACAGAAGTCTAAATGCACTAAATTTACACAACCGTTTTTGTCAACCAGATATGTAATATAATCAGAGAGTGAAAATTTGGCTGCTTTGATAAAGTTTGCCATAAAACCATGTCGTTTACACTACTTACTAATTTACTTTTGCATCAGCTTTTGATTTATTTAACCCAAAATGATTACAAACTAACTAGCCTGCTTGAGTAAGTACTTCCTCATAACAACCTTCTCTCTAAAATTATGTTTCATATGACCAGGTGAGCATTAGCTCATTCATGCGGCAGCTCTTTACTTTCAGGGAGACTGGACTGGATTTGCTCCCTTTTGGAAGCTGTCACAGGTAAACTAGGCTTTGATGGGACCAGATGCCTAGCGCAGGGGCACAGTGCCCTGTTCCTCTCAGTACCCCTTCACATCTGCCCTGATTACAATGCCTCACTAGCACTTCTAAGGTTAACAGACAAACAAAACCCAAGATCTACAGAATAATTTTCTTTGCAAAAGCTCAGAAACAACTTTATCAAAAGGGAAAACATGTGCCGTGGCATTTCTGCATGCACCTACCAGCCCACAGCTGCTGCTGCACACGGTCTTGTGATTTAGAGCCCCACATATATCTGCTCTTTAATCTCATTAGTACAAAACTAGAGCCCTAATTTTATAAGCTGAAGGATGGACATTTTTAGAAAGGGATCCAGCTGCTGAGAGGATTTTTATGCCTAGTTTCTACGTATGGTCCATCCATGAAACAAAAATTTCTTTGTACCAAAATCCACCTCTTTTTGTTCAGACCAGATTATTTGAAGGAGCCTAAAGGTATCTGCAAACCTCATTCCCTCTGCCCATTCTCCACCCTATTCCTTTAAACAAGTTAATTTTGTCCTGCCAGAACTGCTGTTCACTACCTCATGAAATAATAATGAAACCTCAAGGAATTCAGTGGAGAACTGTATGTTTTGCACCTAAAGACACAATGGCCTCTCATTGCTCCTGCACAGAAATCATGCAAAATGAAGCTGAGGCAGGGAGCAAAGCAAGGTACAAAACTGAAGCTTTCATACTTCATGAGCACACCTCATTTGCTCTGCTGTCAGTAACTCAAAACCCCAATGAGGAGGAAGAAAAAAAAGAAGAAATTTAAAAAAAAACAAAAAAAGGAAATTATATGCAAGCCACTAGACTTATCATTTAGCTTTTGGCAAAATATTGACTCCACAATGATCTTTGTCAAATCTCGTAAAAAAAGCAGCCTCCGGGTGATGAATATTGCCACAGGCATTAAATGGGGTGCTGCTGGAAAAGGAAAAGAAGGGAAACAGAAAAGAAGGCTTAACTTTAATTAAGTAAACCGCCTGTGTCTGTATTTGGTCACAGTTCTCATGAACTGGAAAAGTAGGATGCCTGAGGGCTTGATTTTTCTTTGTTTTCAATATTCAAGTCTTCTGTGCTGGGCTTGGTGGACCTGACGGTAAATGGCCGAACCAGCTCTGGCATTCCCTGCAGCGAACGGCCTCGACAAGCAGTGCAGTCGGCTCCTAAGGACACTCAGCCAAAATGAAAACTGGAGCAGAAAACTTACAGTGAAGGCTCTGCTGGGACCCCTCGTACAGGGAGCTGAGCACACTTATTGATTTCAGGAGGGAGATGGATGAATGTGCAGCATGTCCGTATCAGTAATCCAGACGTTTCAGACTGGTTTTGCGTGCTGACATTTCACTGTGACCTGGGTTTTTGCACAGGCTTCAACACAACTATTGAAGCTGGGAAGGACAGTACTATGAACAAGAGGTAAACAGTGAAGAGGAAGAAGAAGAAAGGATTTGTTATCTAGAGCAATAATTTATCATTTCCAGACAGTACGGCAGGATAAAGAATAGTCTTAAGGATAAAGAATTGATTTGAGACTGGGAGAAACAGGTCTGTCCCAACCTCAGCTGCAGGCTTCCCGGCGGATCTGGGACCTGCCAAATAGAGACATAAAATACTCCCTGCCCCAGATGTGGTCAGAGTGGTGGTCCATACCATACTGACAAGCTCTACTGCAAAGTCCCAGTTAAAAACCCAAGGAATAAATTTGCATTATATAAAGTAACCTGGATTTTTCAACATTTAGAAAGTGCTGTAAGCAATGCTGAGGTATTCCACACACAGTCTGCCATTTCCAGTTTCACTCTAATCACTAATTTTCATTAATTTAAGATTAACTCAGAACTCGATTTCTTCACCCAACTCATGTTGGCATCAGGCAATCCATCCAACAGTCTCTCCCTCAGACTCCTTTTTTTGGAAGTGATTTTTAAAAATCACTTTAAGAGATTTAAGAATACTCCTAAATGTCAGCTGCAGGCAGGAGAAGATAGTTATTGGTCTGGTTTTAGAGAGAATTTTTGGCTCATTTTCTTCTTCCTACCCTGCTCATCACTGATGTATTTTTAAATGAATCCTAAAATACACACCAGGAAACTCTATTAAATAAAAATCATGAATGGCATGCAGACTGTGCTATTACTGTGCATAAGAAGATAACAAGACTCAAGAGACTGCCCTTTACATTCTGCCGCTCTTGCTAACTACGGATCTGGCCCAGCAAACGCACACGTTCCACAAAGAAGGAAGAGTGTCACGAGCCCTAAACAATATGCCTGGAAAGAGGCCGGAGGAATAAGAGATCAGAGAGATAACTGGGATGCCATGAGCTGCAGCTCTCTGTGTTCTCAATTAACTAAGCGATTGGACATGCACAATCAGAGATCCCAAACACATCATTTGTAGGTTATCAGTGATATCGGACATCAGATGGAGCAGCGCTGGACTCCCCCTGCCAACGAACTGGAGGAAAGAATTAGAATTCTGAATGCTTTTTAAAGCCAGACTCTCACCTCAAGACACAATAAAAGAAAAGCTTTTAGATCATTCCTGCAGAGGAGTTGGAAAGCTGCCACGCTCACACGGAGTAACTATGGTAATCCGTATCAGGTTGCAGAAATCATCTTTAGCATACAGCCTTTTAAGACCTCCAAGAAGCTTTCTTCCTAATCTACTTAAAAATAAGAAATAAAGGGTGTTTCAAGGTCAAACAGTACCAATAATGGGATCAAAGACACTGAATGAGAGGCAGGTTGAGGGTACATGCTCCTGAGCATCAACCATTGTCTCTGCAAGGCAGGAGAGCTCTGAGGCAAAAGGCCACAGCTGGGCAGAGGATGCTGTCTTGTGCTCTACATTACCATGTGAGCTTGATCATCTATTATCTGCCATGAAGACTGAAAAATTAAGATGCATTGCAGAAAACCTGGGCTTAATTGCATTGATGCTTAGGTGATTGAGAGCTGAATACATTAGTGTGTCAAAATTACTGAACACAAAGGCCTTGATTCTGTTCTCTTATGTGCTGGGGTAAGTGATGCCCAGAGTTGCCCAGGATTGCTAGATCTTATTTATGTAGGTAGGCTCAGCCCTCGGTGACACTCCAACTCTGTTTAAATATTTGGGGTTGCAATGTGCCTAGTCTAAAGGATTTGATTCTATTTTTCACTTAGGCAGGATTAGGAGCATACAAAATCAAATTCCACTATTTTAAAATTAGTTCAAAATTAGACTCCGCTACTTAAATCCCCATGCCAGACGTAGCTCAAACTTTTGCCCTGCTTCACCCAGTTGTGTGGGCACAGCAGCCTACGCTATTGTCTATTCACCTTCATGAGTATTTCTCAAGTATTTGAGGGATCCCTGCACCTCTCAGAACACACTTGAAATTGAAGGCAAATGAACATCCTTTGGAGCTGGACCCAAAAAGGATCAAGAAGACCAAATGTGACACAGAGACATTTAAGGGAAAAGGCAACATATGACCAATAAAATGTCTTACACACTGAAATACCAAATGGCTGGACTGTAAGGAAGACATATCAGGCTTCCTCAAGTCTCTGCTGCTTTACTTGGCTGCCTGCTGAGCCAACCACCAGCTTTCCCTCCTTGCAAAGATGGGAACATATCTGATGAGTCCAACACAATGTCAAAACTGAAAACAGTTCCACAGCAATCTTACGCTAAAGGGCCAAAATCTCAGAGATCAGGCGTCTATCACTCAATGATGTTCACACACGTTCTTTTTTTTTTTTTATGCTTCAGCTGACATTTTCCTCAGCTATGGGGCTGTTTTTTCCTTTCATTATATACAAAATTATTGTAGTTGCATGCACAAAGCAGATGAATGCTTATCTGGCTGGTCTGTTCATATGAATACAATACAGGGCAAACATCTGTGTTTTGGGGGGAAAAATAAATAGATGTCCAAAAAAAGCACGCAGGCAAAAAGCCTCAATAATGATAGACAGAGCTTAGGAGATGCTTTGAAAATCAGGGCTAAAATATCAATTTAGAATAATAGAATCATAGAATGGTTCGGGTTGGAAGGGACCTTTAGAGGCCATCTAGCCCAACCCCCCTGCAGTGAGCAGGGACATCTTCAACTAGGTCAGGTTGCTCAGAGCCCCGTCCAGCCTGACCTTGGATGTTTCCAGGGATGGAGCACCTACCACCTCTCTGGGCAACCTGGACCAGTGTTTCACCACCCTCATTGTAAAAAATTTCTTCCTTATATCCAGTCTAAATCTACCCTCCTTCAGTTCAAAATCATCACCCTTGTCCTGTCACAACAGGTCTTGCTAAAAAGATTGTCCCCATCTTTTCTGTAGTCCCTCTTTAAGTACTGGGAGACTGCAATAAGGTCTCCCCCTCAGTCTTCTCCAGGCTGAACAACCCCAACTCTCTCAGCCTGTCCTCATAGGAGATGCTCCAGCCCTCGGATCATTTCTGTGGTCCTCCTCTGGACTCACTCCAACAGGTCTGTGTCCTGCCTGTGCTGAGGGCTCCAGAGCTGGACGCAGCGCTGCAGGGGGGTCTCACCAGCTCAGAGCAGAGGGGCAGAATCCCCTCCCTCGCCCTGCTGCCACACTTCTTTTGATGCAGCCCAGGATACGGTTGGCTTTCAGGGCTGCAAGTGCATGTTGTTGGCTCATGTCCAGCTTTTCATCTACCAGTTCCCCCAAGTCCTTCTCCAAAGGGCTGCTCTCAGTCCCTCCATCCCCAGCCTGTACTGGTACTGGGGGTTGCCCCGACCCAGGTGCAGGACCTTGCAATTGGCCTTGGTGAACCTCATGAGGTTCTTACAGGCCCACCTCTTCAGCTTGTCCAGGTCTCTCTGGATGCCATCCCATCCTTCTGGCATGTCAACTGCACTGCTCAGCTTGGTGTCATCTGCAAACTTGCTGAGGGTGCACTCGATCCCACTGTCTACATCATTGATTAAGATATTAAACTGTACTGGTCCCAATATGGACCCTTGAGGGACAGCACTCGACACTGGTCTCCATCTGGACATCAAGCCATTGACCACTACCCTCTGGATGTGACCATCCAACCAATTCCTTATCCACCAAACAGTCCACCCATCAAATCCATATGTCCCCAGTTTAGAGAGAAGGATGATGGGGGGGGGGACATTTCAAAGGCCTTACAGAAATCCAGATAGATGACATCCTTAGCTCTTCCCTTGTCCACTGATGAAGTCACTCCATCATAGAAGTCCTCTAGGTTGGTCAGGCAGGACTTGCCCTCGGTGAAGCCATGCTGGCTGCCTTGATCACCTCCCTGTCCTCCATGTGCCTTAGCATAGCTTCTAGGAGGATCTGTTCCATGATCTTCCCAGGCACACAGGTGAGGCTGACAGGACAGTAGTTCCCTGGTTCCTGCTTTCTACCCCTTTTAAAGATGAGCACAATGTTTCCCTTTTTCCAGTCCCCAGGGACTTCACCTGACTGCCATGACTTTTCAGATATCATGGAAAGTGGCTTAGCAACTACATCAGCCAATTCCCTCAGGACTCTGGGATGCATCTCATCAGGTCCCATAGACTTGTGTATATCCAGGTTCCTCAGGCAGTCATGAACCTGATCTTCCTTTACAGTGGGAGGGGCTTTATCCTCCTGGTCTCTATCCTGCAGTCCATGGACTTGGGAGGAGTAAGGAGAGAGGTCACCAGCGAAGACTGAGGCAAAAAAGTTGTTGAGTACCTCAGCCTTCTCTTCTTGTGTTGATACTGATTTCTCTTGTTCTGTGTTGCAATGACAAGATGCTGAATTGCTGTGGTTTTGGTAGTCCATAACTTAATTTTATGATGTTTGACCTAAGAGTGCTCAGCTTACTTCTTGGTTATGTGTTAAACATTATACTCATTACACATTAAAGTGGTTTTAGGTCTTATATCTTGTCTGTAATTTGATATTAGAATTTATATCATCTTAATTCTCAGGTGCAGTAGCCGGGGGGAATCCCTAATCTGCAATTTAGACGGGGAAAAAAAAATTATGTGCAGTCTGCAAGAAGAGGGTATTTTTATGGGACTGCAGAGTTACAGGGGAAGGACACCCAATTATGTCCTCCAAACAGGTCTGAAAAAGTTACTGGCAGCAGCCAGGGTACAGCAGGGGCTCAAGACATGTTGTGCACGGTGTCATTTTTGCCTGCTCTTTTTATTTCTGCTATGATCTCACACCATTTTCAGGAGCACCATCCCAGTCCCTAACCTTTGTGTGCTGTGTCTCTGTGCCTGCTCCCTGGGAGGCAGTGAAGAACAAGGGGTATCGGGTAGGGCCACAACGAGGGAGGCAGCAGGAGCATGAGCTGGGGAGCATCTTTTGTGGCTGACCTGCCACGTGGCAGAGAGAAATGCCAAGTTCAGCCATGGCTGACCTGGGAGAGGGTTTCACTGTCAACTGCAGTGCCTACTTTGGTTTCTTTTCTTCCAGGATCAGCTGCTATTGGGTACAAAGCAGCAAGCGGAACCAGTTTTGAACTGGTATATGCAAATATTCAATTTGCACATGCAAAGAAGTGTAGGCTTTTGGTCATCTACCCTTGATTTTTTTTGCCTTCTCCTTGGACACAGCTCTTGACACAGGGAGAAGTAGCATATGCAGTAATTAATTCAATAAAAAAATCTAATAAATCTAGTTCATAAATTAAGCATGCAGTGAAGGCAGATCATTGCTTTTCAGCCATTTGCATAGCAACCTGCTGGTTTTTAGTTTAGGGAGAATATTCACAACCAGTCACCCAGTGTATGTATGTTGATTTTAAGACACTGAATTATATCTTTAGAGGAGGTGATGGCATTTATATATCTTTTGTGAATATTCCAAAGGATTATTTATTAGATTCAAAACTTTTTTTTTTTTTTCCAGAAAGAAACCATCTAGAGAGATCATGGTGAACTTCAAGATTTGTGGATATTAAAAAGAAAACTTGTAGCTCTCTTTTGGCAAGGAAAACCAGCAATGATGAATGGTATGTCCTCCTATTCATATGATAAGTGCTGTTTCATTGAGAAAAGCCTAACAAGACTTTTACATCCTACTCATTAGCTTTTTCCAGAGCACCTCACCCTTGTTTGCACATGAAACAGCCATGCAGATCCTGCTGAACAACAGCCCAGTTCAGAGTGGGTTTTGCCCAGCCTTTGTCTACAGACGCAAGTTTGGAGCCAGTAGTGCCTCTTTTGTTAGTTGGTGTCATCTTTTCCCTTTACCATGTCCTCTTCCCCCTACTGTGTACCATGCTCCACAACCTAGGAAAATGCCTCATCTGCAGCAGGAGAGGACACCAGCCCAGGAACCATGAGAAACTTCATCAGTCAGTGAGGTGTCGTGCTCATCAACTGCAATCAAAATGGCCACAGGCAGCAGCAGGTTAGATCAGGAGAGAAGCAAACCAGCATGAGATCAAAAGTCCACATCTGCCACTGTTTTCCCCAGCTGCAGGGCTCAGAGGTGGCAGGTTTTTCACCACCTCTGTTCAGCAGAGGGGGAGATGCCAGGTCTGAAAGCTGCCATGAGCTGTGCCAGACAGCAGGCAAGAGGGAAAATAAAGATGATGATGGCACCTGTGAGTGTGGGCTGGAGCTGCCATGTGTTACAGCCAGCGACCCTGCTGCAGCACCCTCAGCTGTGGAGCAGCAGTATGTCTAGCATCTGTTGACAGCAAGCCACACTTCCCATGGGAGGGGATGAAGAGTAACACTTCTCCTGTAAATGAACTTTTCATATTTGTATCATATGGACATTCTTTAGTGCACACTTTGGTGGGACATGCTTGCTAGGACAGCTTTGCTGGTGGCTGCTGAACAGACTTTACGTGCAGGAAGACCTGTGTATTTTCAACATAAACATAAGAAAAAACCCCTTTCCTGTGCAGGTGCCAGAGCAGGGGCACAGGCTGCCCAGGGAGGCTGTGGACTCTCCTTCCCTGGAGACATTCAAACCCCGCCTGGATGCGGTCCTGTGCCCCCTGCCTTGGGTGTCCCTGCTCAAGCAGGGGGTTGGATGAGATGATCTTCAGAGGTCCCTTCCAACCCCTGCCATTCTGTGATCCTCTCCATCGATTCGTTCCCGGGTCTGTGAATGCTTTGGGACATGGCTGTACAATAGTGCAGTGCCTGGCTGCCCAATATCTTCCTACAGCCTGCTGCAGCGTAGTCTCTGTGTAGAGAAAGAGGGCAATGTAGGCAGGAGTGCTGCTATACACAGTCCCTATGCAAGAAGGCATGTACAAGGACTTTCATTCTTCCCTCAAGCAGTCCCTTGTACACCGCCCCCCTCCCCAGAAAAAGGAAGGCATGGAGTGTCACTGAGTATTTAATTAATAAGTTATTATAAACTACTCTGCTAAACTGAGCATCCTATGAGGAAATAACACCTAGGGAGTAAAAGCATGAATGAGACTCCAACTGTCAGCTTTATGGATGTCTGCTGTTGGGATACGGCTCCTTCAGCTGTGATGGAAGAAGCTTATACTTTGGGAAAGAGATATAGGAGCTGATGCACACGCTTCTTGTATGCCCATTTTCCACCTGGAAAATGTCTATGAAGATACGGTCTGCTACACTGTGTCTCTGGCACAGGAGGGAGAAACAGATGGAGAGATCGTCTAAAACCTTTTGTTCTCCATAGTTAATAACCTGGAGCTCCTCTAATATCTAACACGCGTAGGTTGGCTTCTTCTCCATGTGCATGCTCTTCAGAGGAAAACCAACTACATTCACTGGTTGGGTAATACAAAAATGTGTGACTGCTTTACAAAGAGAATGGGATAAACTCTTAAAACCATTGTGTCCTTTACAAAATGCTGTTTACAGCAGATCTGTCATGAACATCAGCAACTCACCTAGTTGTCTTAGTGCGATACGGCATTCTAGTGCCAGCAAAATTAAGAACGAAACCAGCCACATTTTTACACAAGTTTAGAAATTAGGAAAACCTTTCTTTTGTTTTTTTAAACGCAAACGTGTTGATCTGTTCTAGTGGAAGACTGCAGTGCTTCTGAACAAAGACTTTTCAGCACATCATCTCATGCTCAAAATATAGCACTGGGCTTATTTGGGATTAAACAAAATTTGAAAATTGTTATTTTTCCAATAAAAGAAATGTCCATTTGAGTCCAGCTTGACCTGAACAACAATACAATATTGCTGGTGGAAGAAATTTCCTTCCTAACTCCCACAGAGTTTGTTGTACACTCTGAAATATAAGATTTTATTATCCTTAATTGACCATGCAAAGCTACAAATAACAGTGGCCATAAAATTATCCGTCCCTCGTTAAAATGCAGCTGGAATACACACCCTCCTTTGATAGTGAATTCCAGAGGGGTTTGTCACACTGTGTGAAGAATCACTATCTTACTCCCATCCATGAAGAGCAGGGAACACTGACTGACAGGAGGCAATCACAGCATCTTCCCAACTCTCACCAAAATGTACCCTTCAACAACTGCAACAAAAGTCTTTAGCTCCCACAAAGTCCTTATGTGACTTTGGAGCCCATGGCTCATGGTGGTGAGACTGACTCCCAAATGAAATTAAAAATTTTTACCTTTCACGAGTAGGAGTTGCCACAGGAAGCCAATGTTGTTCACTCAGTCTGCAGCTTGCAATTTCCTGTTCATAAGTCATCTGCTTCTCTATGACTTAGAGGGAATACAGATTTTTCTTGGGACACCAGGACTCAAGGGAATTACCTGTAGTTAAACATCTGATTAATGGCTCATTAAGAATCAGCAACAGTGTTTATTCAGTCCCTGTCTGAGTGTGGTTTTGCAATTATGTGCTTTTGAGACTGCAGGTGTGTGAAATATTCATAACCCAAATGGAAATAAGATGGAAGTGCAGTTTATGCTTACTCAAGGGCTAGCTGTCCTGGATTATAAATATAAAACAGAAAAGCAAAAGTGCAATTATTACTCTGCCCAGGGAGTACCCAGACACTCACTAGACTCTTTACAAACATATTAAACACTAAATTTCTGTCCCAAATAATTTATTCTAAGTGGCAGAGCCTCCTATCCCACACATGCCACCGCTGGTACATGCTAGAACTAGACGTGAGGCTTACTTGTAAAAGCAACTTTCATCATCGGCCTACTCATGTGGTAACCATTGCACCCCAAAGGGTCTGCGCTTCTCTGGGGCACATCAGGGGAAGAGAGAGCAGAAGGCACTTGTCTGGATCTGTCTACTAGGTTTCTGGCTATATATTAAAACCACTGTATTGGAGCTTTAATTTTGTTTAATGGTGAATCATTCGTTATCCTTATCCCTTAGCTGACCCCAGAAGGACATAAGTATTTGGCTACTCTCTCCTGCACAAGACGTGCTTCTGCTGTGTGCTCCGTCTGCTCCAGAGCAGCCATGAACATCAGGCAGCTGCAACTTCTGACCATGTGCCCGGCCAGCAAGCAACAAGTTACCAGTAATTTTAAAATATGCACCATAACGCTCTGGTTTTGAAGATGAAACAAGGACTGGAGGGATGGGAGGCTGGTACCTGAGCAAATATTGTGACTCAAGAAGAGTTTTTCCATCGACTTCAGGGAGGGAAAAACCCATTCTGAAACAGTTAACTTTTTCTCACTGTGGCTGCTTCTCTAAGCATCACATCTTCCCAAAAGATTCTTCCTTTTCCTAATTTATTTTATGCTGTTGTTTTTTAAAAGGGTCATTTCAGAATTCCTCTGGGTCCCATATATGCCTTGCTACCACCTTGCAGAGGCTCTCAGTGGTACCGTACAGCTAAATATTAGTCACAGGAGAATGGGAACGGATAGCCAAGCAGAAACAAATCTAAAAGCAGTGAACCATCAAATGTGAGGAATGCAGGAGGAAGCTGACAGATGAAGGACTGTGCAGAGTACCTAAATCCAAAGCACATTTCTAAAAGGGCACTTTTTTTGAAGAAGAGTATTTCTAATAGTCTCTCTCCACTGCAAAAGGGAAGGACTTATCTGTTTGCCATTGCTGATTGCCTAATGTAAAGTGCTTTATATTAGCCTAAAAGAATGCAGTCACGTGCTTCCAGATGGCGGAAGGCAGCCGGCAGGATGGCCACGGCCCGGCAATGCCTGGTGTCTGCTCCCCACTGCAGGTACGGTGCAGAGCTGGTGGGTTCAGCCTGGCCCTGAAGGCTGCCCCTGCCTGAAGGCAGCAGTTAGAACTCCCCGCACTTTCCCTGCTCTTCCTCAGGCTGAACTAGCCCACAAATGTGCTTCCTTCTCTTGGCTTGTGGGTAGGAGCAGCCTGAGAGAGATTATGGATGGGCACCTACAGCATGAGCCAAGAGCTCCAGGTGTTCAGAGGGGGACAGAGGTACCCCCAGGCAGTGACTGCACTGAAGACCCCACAACTTCGGGCTGAACACTACTATGAATTTTAGAAAGATGTCCAAACCCATTTAAAAAAAATATTTATTGTTGAGAAATCCACCGTGGTCTGTGGTAAGCTGTTCCAGTGCTATTTGCCTTTTGCCTTTTTTTCTCTTCTGAGTGTTTCTCACTCCAGTTGCTAGGCTTAGATCATGCTGTGACATCCTCTGTGACATCCAAGGGTCCTCTGCTGCCAGAAGTCTTCCTCAGCATTAGCACTTGTGAGATCCTGCCCAACTCCTCTTGGAGAAGCTAATGAGATGGAGTCACTTTTAGTCTATAAGTCAGGACTTCTAGAACTCAAAACATTTGTGAATTTTTTTTTTTTCAGAAGCATTTCTAAATTTGCCACATAGCATCACAAAAATGGTCTGTCTTTATTTCTCTATATCATGGTAATATCTGCATGAGCTCATTCTTCCCCAGTTCACACGTTCAAGGATCCTATTTAATTCCTCAGCCACTGCTGCCAGCTCACATTGAGGTGTTTATCATTTCAAAAATACAGTCCCCTCAGCCAGTAAGCATGACCTATTTTCTTGGTTCCTGGACCTCATATTTTCTGTGTCGTTCAAATGAGTCTTGCTGCTTGTTGGATCTAGATCCCTCTGAAGAATGGATTTATTATTTACTAACCTACTAATTTTTCTGTCATCTGTAATTTTTGTCATTAGTATTTGGATATTTTCTTCTAGATCATTGATAATGATGCTCTATGACACTGAACCAAAAATAGATTGCTGGGCAACTGAAGAGAAGCAGCAGCACTGAATGTTGGTTCCCAGCTCCCAGTTACTGTAATGTAGCTAAAATATCTGTAAAAGTGAAGGCCATTTTGAAGGCCCATTTAAAAAACTTTTGGAAAGCCTCCAAAATAGAAAAAGGGCAATTTCTGCACCACTGACATAAAAACAAAGCTTAAATATGTTTTTTTTGTGTGTGGGGGGTTTTTTTTTTCATGAGAAAATACTTTTTAACTACGTCAGGGCTTTTAAGTCCTGAAGGATAAGGACATAACAGAGGACTCATCCCATTATTATCTTGTTAACTCTTTCCTGTTGCTGGCACGCATGCAAAAGACTGGGAGAAAATTCTCCTTGTTAAAATGTCTCTCATCCTTCCAGATTTGAGGAGAGCCACGGTTCATTCTCAGCTGTCATTTCTAGCAAAATAAAGGAGAAAGCCTGGGAAAGAATAAATCCCCACCCAGCCTTCCATCTTATTTCCTTTTTGAAGCTGTATGTTTGGTAAGTTCTAGCAATATGAAGTTTCAAAAAGCCAACTGTTTCCTTTAAGTTTGAACTATAACAGTTTCCTGTTATAATTTGAATACTGGTCAGGTTTTTCAGTCTGCTGCAGAAAGGCATTCAAGGATGTGCCAAATGTTAAATGTTAGTTTTATTTATTGTAGTATTGTCAGTGTTTTTTCTTTTTTTTTTTCTTATAAAATAACTTAATACACAATGGTAGTCTCCAATGCACAGAGCTTCCACCAAGCAGCAACCCAAGAAGTGGATTTAGGGTATTGAGTTAGTGACAAAAAAGCATGTGACCTGCAATTCTTAACCAGACTTGCACTATAAATGTTTTCTGCCACCTGGCAAGGATATTTGTGATGTACTTCTAAGAAAGATAAGCTCTGAAGCAGTTTCAGAAGACGATAAGGCTGAGAGAAGGATATGCTCATGCATTTGCTTGCAAGTATTTTGTCTTTGCGGGGCCCAAAATCAAGCACAGAGAACCAAGCTGTGAGCAGTGTCAGGGAAACCACATATTTACCTGTAGGTATGTACCTGTACCCAGCTAAATCAGGGCTCCCATGGCTTGTCAGAGATGCTTATTTCCTGACTCTCTAACCCCCATTTGTACCACGGGGACTTGTTGAGTTGCTCAGCCATTCGCAGTTGTCTTGTTTGCAGACAGCTTTCTAACACATGAGATCTTTCTAAGATTGATACAGAGAAGGTCATATGCTTTTCCCCAGCTGTGTGATTAATGTTATTCAAGGCTTTAAAAATATATATAGCAAAAGACAATAATTGTCAAGATTTAGGTGTATATCTAGTGAATTCATTGCTACCTTTAGGAAACCATTTGCCGTACCTCTGATGGAGTAAGACACTCCTGTAAACAAAAGAACCTGTAACGACTATAACAGGAAAAGAACGTGGCTTTTGTCCCCATTGTCACATAAAATCTCCCCTTCTCCCCACCAGTGCAGGAATACTTATCAATACTATGTTTGAATCCTACCTAATAAATAGCAGAAAATAGAATAATTTCACAGAACTAAAACCTGTTTCTAAAAGAGGGAGAGGTTCAATCCGAGAATTCACTAATAGCATCATTAAAATTAGAGTCCAGTTCCCAGGCTCTAGCCTGCAGTCCCACAGGGCAAGGACACTACGGTGCTCAGTGTCGTCCCGAGCTGGTGAAGGCTCATCCGCTCCACGGCCAGGGGAATATGTCCCTGGGAAGCCCTTCTCCATTCCTTTCATCTGAAAGCCTTAGCCAGGAATCTGAGATCTCTTCATTGTCACAATGTACAGAGCAGCCCTGCCCTTCATTTCAGGGTTTCAAACAAATAAAAAGAGCAACCAGTGCTCTAATTAGCAGCTCTGCTGACTTCTTCTGGACTGCGAAGGATTGAGGAGTCACAGGCAACTTTTGATTTAAAATCAAGAGGGTTACAGCCTGTCGTTCCTTTGAGAAACAGTGATTTCCGCACTTAGGTACTCATTAGGAAGGAAGCTTTTACCACCATACATATGTTTTATTAAAAGGCTGAACTTTTTAATAGATGAGAAGTTACACCCCGATGTTCAATTCCTCCCCTTCTTTCTCCGTGTCTGCCGGAGATCCATGGGGATGGGGCAGAAATGCTCTGCTGCACCATTTCCCCAGTTCATTGCGAGGAAGTTTTATGCAGAGAAAAGATGATGCTGAGATGAAGGTTACTTTGCTGGTTACATAAGGGCTTGGGGTTTTTTTTGACTCTTCAGTTACCAAGGCTTTCAAAAATTCACAATAGGCCCAATTTAGCCCGACCCTACACTGAGTGCCTTGCAGCGTCTGTGAGAGCAATTAAGAAGCACTATTCCCAAAGCTGTCTTCTCCTCAATTATGTCGGCAAACAAAGAGGCGGGACTGTGTAAGACCCTCTCTATTAAACAAACCAGGCCTACTTATTTTAGCTTTGATCAGGGGAATGAAGTCAGCAGGGAACAAGGAAGGCAAAGCAGCACGTTCGCTCTTGGACTTCTGAAGTTTATAAACAAAAAAACAAGAAAGAAAATAATGATGATTCTGCCTACATAGCACTTGAAACTAAACCCATCCTTTCTGCAGAGCACCAGGTACACTGAACACCACACAGGACGGTGGGGTTTCGGTTTCCTGGGACTGGAAACCGGGTGGCCATTATAGCTAGTGTAACAAAAATCAAAGAGGAATTTCCATTGGGAATTTATCTTTCAAAATCCCTCCTTTTACAGAGGAGCTCATAACAGGAAAACCTGTTTTTTGTATCCCTTTCTGTTTCAGATGTGGCAACAGATACCATTAATTGTTGTGCCTCTGTCTCATCACTTAATAAAGTAAATAAAAGGCAAGGAATTATACCTTGAATTGTGTTATTCTTTTTATTGGTATAAATGTATATTTAGCCTGCTAAATATAAAATGACACTGTGTTCCACATTATTTCTTTCAGATTTCAGTAATTGCTACTTACTTTGGGTTAGGTTTTTTTGGTTGGGCTTTTTTGGGCGAAGGTTTTTTTGGCTGAGCTTTTGTGCTGAGACAGAATAAATGTTGTCCCACATCACAGATGCCCCATCACCTCTGCAGTCTCTGCTAGAGAAGCCAACTTTGCATTTCTCAGCTAATGAAACATTCAGCAGTGTCTGGGCAGGGAGGGCTACTATCAAACTCTCCCTACTGGGAGGTAAAGTATATCACAATGTTTCTTAAATCAGAAACACAGCATCTGTACTAGCTATTTTGACATCAGTTCTAGAACCTACTTGGTCTTGCATGCAACAACCTAGAAGACAAGAGCTGTGCTAGTTCCTCGGGGTCCCTAGGGAGCGTTCCCAGGAGTTAGGGTAGCCCCAGCAAAGCTGCACCAACCACATGGAAAACTTGCACATATCCGTTGGCTAACTTCTCAGCAATGTCTCCAGGATGAATGAACAGGGGACTTGTTCAGAGGATTATTTTTTTAAACATGGATTTAGTACTTGCAAAAGCAGTGGGTGCACAACAATGGAAACAGAAGCCGCTTCCTTGTCTGCAGACCTGTGTCTTGGTGCATGGAGAGGCACTGATGGCTGGGGAGACAGCAAGCTGAAATCATAGCTCTTTATGTAAAAACTTGCTCAACCATTACTTCATTTTAATCTCCTGTTTATTACTGGTTGCATCTGCTTATAAGTTAGGACAGTAAGTTGTCTAGAGCTCTTAACGGCACATTTGACTGCTGCTTTGAAAGATCATCTGTACAGTCAACAAAATAATATTAATGGGTCATTACTTCAGTAAAGCAAACCACAGAATGATAACAGTGGTAGCATTAACAGGAGGGTGGTAATGAAGTCTTGGAACTTCTTTAGCACCTGGTATCAAAACACTTTCCAAACGAGACCAGTACCTTTTACCCCATTTTACACCTGGGGAAACTGAGAAAAGGAGCAATATCTGAATTGCCATTTAGTAACATGAGCAGATGTTTGAAGCTCAGAAACTGAAATTGATATTTGCCACAGGCCATATTATTCTAGAGTTTTTAATTTACCATCGCTTTCTCTTTTTGAGTCTGAGCCTCTGCCAGCACAGGAGAGGCTTCTCTGAAGGAGGGGTAAAGGCTGTGGATGTCCATTGCCACCCTCACATCACCCCCATTTGCAGGGTCATTCCCATAGTCTCTCAGCTCTCCAGAAGTATCTTTCATCCCTAGAAGAGCTCATTTCCTAAAGACATGCTGTGTATGCTGATGATTTTTTTAGGGCTTGCTTGGATGGAGATATGTGGGAAAATTAATCCAAAAATCCTCTGTGAACTTGCTCAGAATCAAAGTAGCCTCAAGTGATTTAAGCTAAGCTAATGAAGGCCTGACAGAGCCTATCTGCACAAGGCTTTTGGTGCCATTTGAGCCATCCACTTTATCATATCCTTAATTTTGGATCAACAGCATTACAGACAAACCCTCTCAAAATAAAGGAGAAACACCAGAAGGACAACAGGATGTGGATAACTGTCAAAAAACATTTGACAGCAACTGCTCTACAAAAGCCAAATCTTATAGTCCTGACCAGGAAAGGCAAGAGTACTCTGCATCAGAGATCTGTGAATAATGAAATCAGGATGTGGGCAGTTTAGAAATGCAGGAGAAGCTGCTCTGGGTCCTTACTTCTGAGGAAGAACAGAAGAGGGAGTCACTCAATGCAGACACTGCATTAGCATAGGAAACCTGTACTCAGACAGAGTGCTGAGGGGAGAGGAGGGATGCAGATGTGGGGAGATGACAGCAGCGAGAAAATTAGACTTCCAATAAAGTCACCTCCCAGATTTGTCACCACTCTCATGGTGCAGGTGCAAACTTTGTGCCATCTGGTTGGGTTCCTAAAACTCCAGTGTCACCGTGATGCAATGTGGAAACACGTTATGTGTACTTTCGACCATCAGTTCTGTGACTGACACTAATTTGAGGAGGATGGACTTGCAAACACCTGTTTGAGAACTGCTCTTTGAGCAATCATGATCCTCAGCTTTCACTGAAAGACCCTCACTGCTGGAGAGTAGCACCTGAAAACGTAACTCCCTAGGAACCAAAATTAAAAGACAAATAAACTCAGATTTCACTCTTTTCATTTCACTCTTTTCTCAGTTTCTCATGGATTTCAGACCAGTCTCAGAATGGTTATTCAGGATCCACTTCCCCCTCCCCAGTGCTGGAGCATGGGGTCCAGTAAAACATTTCTAGGAGGGAGTGCAGCCTCCCAGGGACCCTCCTCTCCCAGGAGGCATCTAAGCCTGCAGCAGCTGTACTTCAAATACTTTAAAAGCTAGGTTTTTTTCTGCTAATCTGCTCCATTTGAACAGAAGCAGCACAGTCAGTGCTGGAAGTGGAAGTGGAAGCTTGGAAATACTTCAGTGTCTCCCGGCTTTGGAACCCAGGCATCATTTTTGATCTGCCCTGTATGCTCTCACTAGATCAATGTATCATCACACCAGTTCCCTCTGCTGAAACAGGGTCATCCTTCTTCCGGCACATCTAAACATCTCACCCAGGCTCTCATCATCTTATACCACAGGTCAACTCTAATTTTCTTTTCCCTAACACAGAAAACTGCCATTTTGCCCTGCCTGTACCGTCTGAGAACACCACTGTAAAGAGTATTTCCTTAGCTTCACTTCAGACTATGCCCTTCCCTTCTACATAAGCCTCCTCTCACCTCGCTTCGGTGGCCACATCAAACCTAAGCTGCTTGGTCTGTATTTTCAAGACACTTCGCAACTTATATCTGCCTTACCCATCATTTTTCACTGAATTTCAAGGGATCAGCTCTCGCCTTCAATCAGTCCCAGTGCCAGATGGAAGCAGCCCCATATCCCTCCCCACCCCTCCTCAATACAGCTAACTAACATGAAACAGCAATTCCTCCCTTCTGTGCCAGAGACTGTGGCAGATGGCACCACCCTGTTTATTACAGGATAATCTTTTTTTAAAGGAAGATAAGAAAAAAGAAATATACAGAAAGTTTAATGAGGACTTTGAAATGGAGTTCCTGTTTCTTTACACAGACTGGAAGTTATCCCTGAGGTCACCGTGTGCAGTCCCTGCTATCATATGCGCTGCATCGTATTATCTCTCTATAAACTTACCGAGCTGTGGCTTAAAAGTAGTTGTGGTTTTGTTCATTGCCATTCCTACTAAAAAGCTGTTCCAGCTTCCCTATTGTAATGGCTAGAAAACTTCTTCTGATTTCCAGTATGAGTTTATTCGTGTCCCTTTGCTCTTACAATAACGCTGTTCTCCACTGCTAATAGTCCTTTTTCCACCCTGATGTTTTAATGGACAGTAACATGACCCTGCTAAGCCTTCATTTTGCTGTGATCAACAAGCCATGCTCCTTTATCCTTCTTTTGTAAATCAGGCTCTCCATTCTCCTGATCTCCATAATACCCCCATCTGCATGTGTTCCTGTTTTAATTCATGTTTTTTGAACATAGATATTCCACAAATGGCTGTATCATGCATGGATGTTAACAGCTCCTTATCTATACAGCCAATACTTTTCCTGACAGAGCCTATGTCCTTTTCACAACTCATCACAGCAGTGGGCATAAAAATTTTGATTCTGTAGAGCTGAAGTCAGACTAAAAGATCTGTACACACTGGTCTCCCTATTTCTCTCCCTTTCTTAAATACAGATACTGTGCTTGCTATTCTTCAGTCACACAGTGCCACCCTTGAATTGATAGATTTATTAAAAACTCTTACTACCAGATTTGCAATTTCACACATCAATTCTTCCAGAACTTTAGGACCAAAAGTTTCCACCACACCCCCCACACCTCCCAGCTTGTGGCATGGAAATCTTTAAGCTTTTCTTCCACCTACGGTGAGAGAAACTCTGTTCCCACATACTCTGTCCCATTAGCCACTGCACTTTTACCCCTGTGCAAACTGGCTACTTCAAGTTTCTGTGTACACGCATCGAGATACAGTCCCTGATATAGTGAGTGATGATTCTATGCCTAGAGTGAAAGTATGGTATTGGATTTGTGCTGAAATGTTAAGAAACACATAGGATATATTGAGCATTTCAGAAACTTTGCAGGGGTATGAAGATGAACAACTGTGTTTTAAAAACCTCTATGTAATGCTTGAGGTGGAATAAGCACCATATATCGACTGGGCCATTAAAACAAAATCTGTCCCAAGATTTGAGTGCATTTCTGCAATAAAGAGAAGAGAACAATGCTTGTGGCAACTGCAGCCCCAGTAATTGCCTGGGGACCTTGTGAGAAACTGAAGCCCAAAAGATGAAGGAAAGAGAGAATACCACAAAAAAAAAAAAAGTGAAAGCAAATATTGCAAGACACCTGAACAGCTATTTCACTGCTACAGGAAAAAATGCCGTGTGCTTTCTTTAGGAACAGCATCCTAACGTTCTTGCTTTCACTGAAATCAATGGAGAGCACAAGAAGAGCCCATTAGCATCACAGTCAGCTGCTGTGCTATGGATCTGCTCTCTGATATCCACGGGAGACCTCAAATTCTCCTAGTACAGCCCTCTTAAAGTCTGTCTGACATGGAAATGGGCCCCACAGCTGAAACACTTCAGACTGCCTCCAGATAAAGCTTAACTCAAAGCTCTGTATCTGGTGAAGTCGCTCAGCTGCAGGGCCCGAGAGGGGCAGGACATCCACTGTGTGTCTCAGCGAGGGTCCTGAGAAGTAGCTGGTGTTCTGGGGAGCACAAGCAGATGCAAGGAAGGGGCAGTGGAGGATGAAGCATTTAAAATGTGAGTGATGTGAGCATGTGGGGTACCAAGAGAATCAGTTAAGCCCCTTTCTATTTCACCCTGAAAAAACCACTCTGTAAGCTAACACCCAGCCGGCCTAGGTGCAAAACACAGGTTAAACCTTTCCCTGCCTCTCCCTTGAAGCATAAATGAAGCTGGAGTTACAGGGGCCAAACACGTCCAAGTGCCAGGCACAAGGAGCAAGCCAGCTGGCCCTGAACCGGGGTTGGCATGCTGCTGCTAAGCAACGTGCAGGCACAGCCCGCAGCCCTGCGTTGGTAAACCAATCAAGGCAGCATCTCGCTCCCCTTACATTAAATGTCAGTTTACAAATGGAAGCGACAGATCACAAACCATTCCCCTCTGTAGCGGTGTGGTCTCATCCTGAACCCATCTCCCTGCGCCCAGCTCATGCAAGCCGATTCTGCGTGCCCTGGAAGCACACCTCTGCTAAATCACTCCCCAAGTCTCCAAAGTACAATTTTGTTTTATAGTTGCTGTCAAACCAAAATGTTTCATGTTAATTTCTTACAACCTACTCCACTGTCTGCTTCGCTCCCATTTGATATTTATTCCCCTGTCAAATGTGCATTTATTTGTTGACATTTTTATTAAATTAGACTGCAATAAATCTGTCCGCGTTTATGTTTATATCCCTTCATGCTCAAGTATGCGAAGAACCCCAAAGTAAGTTGCATACATTGGACGCATGGCCGAATGCTCATAGGCATTTCACAGAGGGCAAATAAAGTCAAAGTACTGGTAATCAAGAATGATAATGACCCAGCCTGGCTGGGGGGGAAGGGGACCATTGGAGCAATGCTTTTGTGGAAGTGGGCAATCTTCTCTCTCTTGAGCAGAAAGGGAAGATTCTGGGAACAGCCCCACTTCCAGATTGTGAAGATTCACATTTTTTATTTTAGACAGGATAGAGAATTTCTTGAGCCCCAGTGTCACCAGATCTTTTTCAGAGTAAAAATTAGCTTTTAAATGGTTGCACATTAAAAATGTTGCCATAAGAAACAATATAAATGAAATACCAGCATTCTGTTAGTGGTCAAAAGCTACCCAGATCTTAAAAGAGAATTTTAAAACATCCTTAGCTCACCAAGCACTGGGTAAATAAAATTATGCACAGGAAAAGTGAGGCATAGATGGGTGTGATTTGCCTGATGTTACCCATCAGGTTGTCACCAGTCAGGTATAAAGATCGGACCAACTGAATGCTGCCTGGAACAACCTAAGGGACCAGATCAGCTGTCTCACATTTTGTCATTTGAAGCTTCTTCCTGAAACTTCTATGCAAAGGAGTAGGTTTGTGTAGTATCTTTTTATCATAGCTGCAATAGGGAGAAGAATAAGTTACAAATTCTCGACAGCAAGGTCACTCAAGGTTGAGGCTCTTCCTCGGCTCTTTCCCACTGTCCCTTGTTGTATCGGTCGTGCCTGATATTATGCTGCACACGTGCTCTGCAATTCATAGGCGTAACAGTGGCATGCTAAAGAGGGTCCTCATTCCTTATTTCTCCCTCCATGCCATTCACACCAAACTTGATAAAAGGAATGCAGAGAAATTCAGAGCAGCTCTTCCAACTTCAGAGGACTCTGAACACAGGAATCTTTTGCTAAATTACAATGTCTCAGAATTGGCAACAGCACACTGATTATGCCTCTCTGTGGCTGTGATGTCCTTGGTGATGGAGCTGGGAGACTGCAAAGTGAATATAATGCTCCTATATGTGACTCTAATGACTGGTGTTGCTCTGCTTTGGGTAGAAATTTTGAAATAACCCAGAATGATGACAAATATTGCCTTTGTCCTTTTACTTCAGAAGAACTTTATGTGTAAGTAAGGAGTATGACAGTGTTGCCAGCTACACATGCTGCTAACAGGGAAATTTGCAGCCCCATAAAGCAGTTTGTGTTAATCTGCCCTATATATAGTCCTGCAGGGCAGGCTGAGCACAAGATGCAGGGAAAGGTGGGTGCTTACTGCTGGGAAGGATGTCCTCATGTGCAGGATGAAATCTCAGGACACAGGGATGGCCAACAAGTGCTGCAGACCACACGATCAAATTAGTAAATTAAATGTAGCATGTTTTAAATTGGGTACCAGATGCTTTCCTCATTCTGGTTGCTTTCTGTTTTTCTAATAGCTCAAAGGAACCATGGCACTGAGTAAAACAAGTGCTGATCTTACAGAAGGATGCATCAAATGCTTTGGTGACATGCAGTGAATGCAGTTATGTTGTCTTCGAGACCTGACCTAGTATCACTGTTTGCCAACCCTTTGTGCCGTGGGGAAGTGCCAATGTGCTCCGGAGTATCTTGTGTTTCATGACCCTACTCAGAGTCAGCATATGCACAGGGGACACACAGAAAGTGTCCCACATTAGACAGGGATGATGGAGTTTCACTCCTTCCTTAACTATCAGCTGACAGAGCATGAAGGACTTTGGTACAGACAAATGCTGCTGTCAGTCGAATGGAAAACACCGTGTGTCAGCAATCATCATGTGGATGGGAGACGTGAAGAATAACTCACAGAGGAAACACAGAGGGAGGCTGAATGCAGATCCCCCCACCGACATCTTCTGCAGGAATCTCCCGATCTCCTCTGAGTCTCACCCTCCTATGCCTATCCTGGTCCACCCTGACGAGACCTGCAGACCTCAGCCCTCACTACCAACAATGGTTTGTGGATCCAGCCCGGCTGTGGGACCACCGAGTGCTGCAGGAGGTGTCACCAAGGACACTGACCATTACACACGAGCTGACTATTTTGATTTTTATACACCGTCTGAACAAGCTAATTTAAACTTGTGCAGGTCAGTCTCCAGAGATCGAAGACTGACATAAGAGGGGCAGAGAAATCTATTTCTGATCTGCCAGAACAGCAGGTCCTGAGAAGCCCAAGCGCTGTGCTGGCAGTGCATTACTCTTTGCCTTTCAAGGATGGGAAAATCAGAAAAGAGGAAATTGGTTAACTTCAAGATAACACAGCTGATTTAGAGAAGAGCCACCACGAAGCTTTTGCTTTGATGGTCATTTGGACTACTGAAGATATTGGATAGAGCAAATTTGTTTTAACCCATCCTGAAAGATTTTTAAAGTACAAATGGCTGTTCTGAAAATGAGCTCCTGGCTTAAACCCCCATGCAGACTTGATTACCATGGTGGCCTTTCTGTTCTGGCACTCACGATTTATTAATCTTCTCCCCTCCCATTACTGCAGAGGCCAATGGAGAACAGAAACGTAATGACAGGCCCACGTAAATCCCTGTGAAAATCTTGCTCCATGAAAAGAGCACATCGGTGCTCACAGCATCTAATCCCCTCCCACTCGTGAACTCACAAAGAAAATGATGCAGAGAAGATGATATTTTCTTGACACCTCAGGAGCAAATCTAGGTGGAGTACAGAAATCTGTGTCCTGTTCCACCCAACAAGAAGCCAAAGGGTCTTTTTGAACCAAAGAGACTGATCACGCCTAAAGGCTATTCCAATAAACTAGTAAGAATACAAAAAATGTAGTTTTCTGTGCACCAGAAGCCTGCCTTTTTGCTCCTGCCTTACATTGTTCCTTCTAAATGGAAACCATTTTGAAGCTCAGTTTATGTGCCCTTAACACATTTCATAGTATTGCAGCTTTCTAGGCAAAATTCATTCCCCACATGGGGTGAAGGCCATGCCCAAGACCTGTTTCCACCTCAGTCTAGAGGGCTGGGCTCTTCACAGCTTTAAATGGTGATGACAGTTCTGGCGGTCAAGCTTTAAGGGATCTAGTGGAGGCAATTTAAAAAGTTACTGCTCCCAGCAGTCCACTCTCCCCAGAACAATTAAAGGCAAGCATGTGCCTGCATTTGAATGGCTTCAGTGTAGAGTTTGGCATGTTAATGTGAGCCCATCGTCAGCCACAGCTTCAGCCGAAGCACTGAACTTTGCGCTGAAGCAGCTGGCTGGCTCTGGCTGCCGGGCAGTAGCCATGTAGCCCCATCACCCCAGCCCACCCCTCCAGGCCCTCAGCCTCCTGCCACCCCCCCTCAGCACACAGTTTTCATTCATGGTGTTCATTGCTTCTGCAGGATTTCTTGGCCAAGCTATTCTGAATAAAAGGTTTGGTGGTGGTGCGAGTAGTGAGCTGGGCACTGTCGTAAGCCCAGGGGCTCCAGGCGCCTCCCAACCAGCAACTGCAACCTCCCACCTGCAGAAAAAGAAGCCAGGACACACAGCAGCATGTGGCCGGTGGGGGTCCGTGTGCATGTGTGCGTGCAAACCATCACACGGAAAAGCCCAGCCACAGGGATGATTTTTCGCATGGAAATTTGCATCTACCAAAGTGAATGGCTCAAAGTGAGTGTCCCAGCTTCTCCTTCCTCAGGCCTGCTTTTGTGTCTCAAATTAGTGTTTTTTCATTCTTTGCTGCAGCTGAACATTGCTTTTCCTCAGGAACACTGGGGAACAATTAGAGCAATGAGAAAATGGTAAAAATAACACAAACCCAGCGTATTCCTCATGACACTGACAGCCAGAATGCTGTTTAGTATGGCAGAGGGTAGAAACATTAACACGTTTAATAACAAAACAGGTGAGCACGATCTGTACTTTAAACCACTAGCAACCACACTCTCTTTGCTAGAAATATTTCAGAAAGCCAGAATACCTCCATGGCCCTGTGAACACACTTAACAGTGCTCAGTAATTTGGCACTTGGGATAACAATCACTGTATTTTTCATACTGTTTCATTTGTGGCAGCACTGTGGTACAAAAACATTCAAACATTGCTAGGTTAAAATATGTGTTTTCCCAGTGGTAATTAGTACAAGAAAATCAGGCTAAACATATTAGTTTGAGTTGGCTTTTTTATTCTCTTCCTGTAGTTTTACACTTCACAGTCGCAATAATTGTAGCCCTTATGAACAATTATGTAAAATGCAATATGATCAAGGTATTAGACTATTATTATCCCAGCTGCAAATGCATGAATCATTACTACAGAGTACCTAAAAACCCCAGAATTTTCTGTCAGTTTGAGTTTAGGGGACTCTTTTTGTCTTCTGAATGTTCATGAAAATTAAATCATACCCTGATAAATATAAGGGAAAAATCCAGCATAGTTATTATGAGCCCTCATTAGGAAGCAAAAGAGTGTTTTTCTTGAGTTGTGCTTGTTTTGCCACTTAGTTGATTGACTGGTTTCTTTCTTAGCTAGAGAGTCCTTCCTGAAGCAGGTATTCAGGCAGGGCTGGGGTGGATCTGTGGGGTGTCTTTGGGGATTGCCCTGGTGGGGAGAAAAGATTTGGCAGACTGGAAGAGAGCTTGGCTTGATGCTTATTGAGTTCCCTGTTGAATGCATGACAGTTACAGATAGCTCACAAATGGCAGAAGGATCCTGAAGAAATTTAGATCTGAATGAAGACAGGAATTTCCCTCTCTGTTTGAGCCTGTTGCTTTGCTTTCTGGGGTGCAGCGATGCATGTTTTCTCTAAGGCATAAAAAATAGAATTTAAACAAAATATATTTTTCTGTGTGTGTATGTATAAAACCCTCACATTTTAAAAATGGGTTTCCTTTTTTGGAAAGGTCAAAAAACGTTATATTTATACAAAGCTACATCCTAGTCCTGCACTCTGACCTTAAAATAAATGGGACTGTAGCCAGATGAGGAGCCTAAGCATCACCGGTCAGACCCCAGGGCATGTATTAATTTTCCTCTGGGCTGAAGGATAACTGTTCCCACTGATTTTGGAGGAGTTAAACTAGTATGTTGGGGGAAGGAACACCATGACCTGTTTGTTTCCTTGCTATTTCCTATGGATGTGTTTGGTGATTTGAATGTAAGACAAACCTCTGGAGATTGCTCAGGAAATTCTCATATAATCCACTCTCACCTAAACCTCACAAGAACCATGAACATCATATTACAGTATTATAGAAAATAATAGAGCCTTGAAATTAGGGGGAAAAGTCATAGAGAAAAATGTGGCTGAGCCAGGTTCCATGGAAATTACATACAATTGTGTTTTTTATGTGTGTTGGGCGGTGGGGGGGTGGAACAGAACAGAGATAAAGCACTAACAGATATGTGGAGAAGAGTCTAGTGTACTGAAAATGGAATAACCACTGTTAACTGGTCAAAAGAATAAGACAATTATTTATATACGGGTCCAGAATAGATAAATTCTTGCCTTGGATGGTAAAGCTAGTGGGCTGGATTTACCTTTCACCCCATTGCCATTGCTCCTATAGCCCATCCGTCTTCTTCCTCCTGATCCTACCTGCAGTAAAACATACTGATTTGCTGATACCACTCATTGCGATCCAACACCTGTGTCACAAAAACTGGACAATTACTTCATTTAAGAAGAAGAAACCAGACCTGATATAACAACAGATGAAGTGGCAAAGAGGGAAATGAGGCAATGATTTGTCAAGGAAAGGGCACCACAAATCTTCCCCTTCTCTAGTTCAGAATATAACAGTCACTCCCTATTGGGTTGTTATGGAGAGCTGGGGCTTTTAAGGAAATTGCAGGGAAAAAACTAATGCCTCTTCTTCCCATTCACAGAATCAGGCGCTGGTACCGAGTCTTTCAGTGACAAACATAGGGATTGACAGCAGGACACAAATACTTCTTTAATCTAAAGGGAGAGCACTCAATGTCTGCATTTGGAGCAGAAAGCCATCTCCTATTTTAGGTTATTGCCTATGGGGAACAGCGATAGGGCTGCTTTGTATCTGGAGCCTGGCTGCAGATGCCCAAGTTTGCAGTGCTTATGTAACTGGCAAAGCCAAGCCTGTAAAACTTTAGATCAGAGTTAATAAATGCAAGAGAAAGCTATCTACCTAATCGTCTGGGAGAAAACTATGCCCCCCATTTGCAAGAATGAGACAATATTAATTGTCACTCAATAGCATAGATTGCTGTTCAAGAGCCTTAGTGTGCTATATTTTTTCCTTGAAAAGCAGAAAAAAAGAAAATAAAGAAATGTGTGCAGGGGGAGAAGTGAATGTAACTAGAAGTGAAATGCTAGTGTTATTTCATTAAATGATTTGTGGAGAATGAGATAAGAGATCGACATTCTCAAAGAATAATTTTTTTAAATACCTTGTGCTCAAGATTCCCCTGTAGGCAACTTTTCATCTTTCTTCATTAAAAAAATAGCATTAAATTTTATTAAAGAGTCCCAATTAAGCTGGTAACTTGCTTCAAAGAGCATCCAGGCTTAGGGGGATATGTTAAACGTTAACAGTGATGGGAAGATTCACTCGTAAAGCTGATTTTAAAAACAGCATCTTTCTGACTGGTACAATTTGGCTTGCACATCCTTAAGGCATTCTCCCAAACCTAACTGATGCTTATTTTGGGAATCAGCACATAAATGCTTGGATTTAAGGTCAAGCAGATGGCGAAGTTGGCTGTAACAAATGCAAACTTTTCTTGATAGCTTTGGAAGATGGCAAAGGACAATTTCATTTTTCTAAAATGAGTATTTTTCTTAGATCCCAAACTGATCTGATTTGAGGGTGGCATTAGGTGCACCTGAAGTGAACCCTGTGAATTTAGCTTTAATGCAATCTACCCTGACAAGCTCCGTACCTTGCCTTCTTATTCAAATGTAATTGACAATAAGCACATCAACTAAATAATATACTAGTCTTGAATGAAGACAGGTCAGAGGAAGAGAGATATCAGTTCCACCTGCCTTAATTCTCATGGTCAAAACCAATAGGAAAGCTGAGACATCTTTTTGTTTTCAGATAAATACTCAGAGTATGAAGTTTTGAAAAAAAAAAGATGGATGTTACCAATGGCCCTCATAACCCAATACATGGGAAAGGTGCCGCACGTGTGTAGGGTGCTCCTGGGCACGCCGGCAGCCCCTGGGAGACATGAGAAGCTATGTGGTGACAGGGTCAAAGCTGCAGAACATCTAATGCTGACAAGGGTTGAAAGCTGCCTTCAGATCCTAAATGGCATGAACTGGCTGCATGGCCTTCCCAGATATTCTTTGCTGATGCCTGCCTGTGGGTGAGGGATGACCAACACTCCACCTCCATCACTCTATGTTCTGGGGAGGAAGAGCAAGATATAAAGACAAATATTGCAAAACCATTCAGAAGATATAGTAATATCCAGGCTGAACTCTATGGAAAACCTGGGAGAAAAAACGGAAGGGGAAAAATTCAAAGGAAACCACTCGTTATGAATGTTGTACAGTGACAATAGATATATAGGACAGGGGAAAAAAACTGCAGCATTCCCAGCTCCCCGTTGATCCCAGGGAAAAAAGAGGATGGAACAGAAATGATGGAAAAGTCTTCCACTTGAGAAAACCACCTTAAATCCAGACTTCTCCTGTCCTGTGGAAAACCACACTCTGCTACTCCTGTTGCAGATCTTCTAGCCGAGCAATGCTGCACAAAGAGACTTATTTATGCAGCCATACAAATGTCACATTTGTATTTAGACATTGATATAGCCCTTTGCTTTACATTCACATCATGCATTTCCTTCACTTCTAATTGAATACTAATTTCACATTCATTCTTCATAGCCAGATTTAGACAAGGCACCCAGTGGTGCATACTTAGGGGGGGTTATTATTATTATTATTTATTTTTCATCAGAGTATGTCATTCCCAGATAAAGAATGTGCTGTCTGCAATGTAATTATGTATGCTGGATAACACTTGCATTGACTGGGAGGCATATAAGTCAATTGCATATTGTGTTGTGTATTATTTTATATTTATTATTTGCTGTCAAAGTGTTTTTGAAAACCAATGCTTATGAGCTGTGTGTACTTTACTATAAATATGGGGTCTCCTGGAGAAGGTACAGGGATCAGGATAAATTTAATTTGACAATTCTGTCAGAGGTAACCTCCACTTCTTTCCAATCTGCCACTTGCAACAAACAAGCCACACTGTTGTCGAATGCAGAGAAAAAGAGCTGGAGGGACTCAGTATTAAATATTACAGCAGGAAGATGCAGGAAGGCTTGTTTCATGAGGTCAGTAAGGTACACAGCAAAACTAAATTTTCCTAAGAAAATTATTAATAGCACCCATGAGATAATGCCTCTACTTTTTTTGGCTTCTTTTTTTTTCTGTTTAATTCCTCTTACAGGAGTGAGGTTTAAAATGATACCTTTCTCCCTCTTTCAATGAGACAGCATATCTCACAAGGGAAAAATCAATTCTAAGTGGGAATTGTGTATATTGCCACATTTATATACAATAATTCTCCCCTCCTCTCCATTGTACACATCTCCATCAGAGATAAAAAATGGAGCCAATTTGCAGTGCATGCAATGTGACAGCAGCTCTACTTATTCCGCCTCAAGGCTGGCTGAACAATTTTACCTCGTCGCAGGCAACAGAAGGCTGCTGGAAAGTTATCAGTTCTGTACGTACAGGGGGCTTAGAAGTGGAAGGGGAACAGAACAAGTTTCCCTGGAAGTGGTCTAAAATGTTTTACCACTGCAATTATGATTGATGTCACAGCTTTTCACACTATGTTACTTCTTTTCGCCGTGACGTGCCTTCTCGCTACCCTCACTGAGAGCTGGCACTGCCGTCCGAGTGACTCTGAGCTGTATCAGAGCCTCTGTGCCGAGCCTGATGGATCTGAGCTGATCAGTAACCACAGAAGACTTGCTTCTTCAGCTTCACTTGCTTGCCCTTCCATGACTATACATGTACATTTTTTGAATGGAAAAAAATTGGAGCTGATATTTAAAAGTCAGGTGGCAGGAGCACACATGTTCTGGATTGAGAAGCAGGGAGATCTTACTTGATCAGAACCGAAAAACCCAGCAACACCCTTTCATATTCTCCTTCTGCAAAGTTGGTCATGCTACAGCTCATCTATCCTGGTTCAGTGCACAGAAACAAACAACATACCCTGTGTGATAGCACAGCTTCTGGCAGGGGGTGGCTGGAGGAAAAAGAAATTATATTTTGTGTTCTATTGTCTTCTCTGTATTTGTTTCATTATCCTACAAACCTTCACAGGGAATAATAAAAAAAGGTTCACTGGCTGCACAGCAAGTATGCTGAGGTCAAACCTGCTTGAACTTGCAACTTTACCTTAACTATAGTATCAAGACAACGCATTGACCTGCTCTCCAGGTGGATTAGATAAATCTTGAACACAACTGTTAATCATGCTCCTTATTCCACCTTATCTTTCACCAAAGATAGGGCATAGTGTTGGCATGGTATTATCTGCCTTGAAACTTCAAACTCCCCCTGCACAGAGGTGTGACAATTAATAGGCATCAGAGCCACATTTTTATAGATAAAGTAGGATTTTGCCAAGAAGAAGTCTCTCTAAGCAGAAAAAAAAAAAAATGCACTCTTATGCTTATTTTGCACAGATCTCTTGCCAGTACCTGCTTGCCATATCCCCCATTTTAGGTAATGTTTTTATTGAATGATCAGGACTCAATTCCTAGAGTCATGAACAATTACAAATTATCTCAATTTCTTATTTCTAGGGCCCCCCCTGCATTAAACCCAAGTTGACTCCAAGAAATCCTTCTTCAGGATTTTACAGACAAAAGCTTTTGTCTGTAAAAGAGAGGAAAGGGGAATTTAAGAATTAAATACCAGCCACTGTTTCTAGACACAATAATAGAAATCCTTTTAATGCTCCCAGGAGATTTAACAACAAGAAAAAGTCACTTTGGTGAAGGACATGGTGACAGAAGAAACTGAAAATTATGTGGACCTTCAGTGCCTAGGGAATGAAACATAATATTAAAGAAGTATGCTTTTACCTCACATGGTGGAATGTACTTTATATTTATCAGTTTCAGGCTTTTTGTTGGCCTCGAAGGATGAACCCATCATTAACCTCAGGCAGTATCTTTTAATTCACCTGAGATCCAGACATGGCCCCTGGATGCTTTCATGATGATCCTTAGCAAGATCTGTTCTAGAAAGCAAAGCCATGATAAGATGCGACGTTTCTGCCTGAAGGCCACTTGGGAGCTGGATGGGAAAGCAAAGCAGGTGGCAGTGTCAGTAATGCTCCGAAGCCTGAAGAAAACCTTGCAGCAGAAACATCACCTTTCATGTTAGTCCCCTCCCTTCACAACACCTCCAGTTTTCTAATGTGCATTTCCCATACTGGAATTTTATTTTGCTATCTGCATAGTGATGAAAACACAAGTCCGGCTTTGCGTTATCTGGTTTTTTTAAGTGATATCTATACTTGACTTCTGAAGCGCAACAGCATTCACTGAGCGAATTGATTTAAAATTGCTGTAATAATACTGCAAAATTCCTTTATTAGTGCTGGAGTACATCAAGGAGAATCAGTTAGATTGCCATCTAGGATAATAAATACTTATAGACAAGTGCAAGCAGCCCACAAAAAGCAGCAATTTTACAACTGCTTTTCTCTTTCATTCTGTTTCTCCAACAACCACTAGCCCATTATCACCATAAATGAGATGGTATCTCTAGGAGCCATCTGAAGGGATCTGTTTTTCATATCTATTGTATGTGAAGGATATGTGGGAGAGAAGAGATGAGAGGAAACAGTAACACCAGTAAAGTGAACTGAGCTGGTAATTCCTCATTATATGCTAATGTTGGGAAGGAGAGACTAATTCTCCTTCTTCTATCAGCATAAATTCAGAATCACTCCAGTGACTCAGGGAGCAAGTCTGGATGCAGAGCTGAATGGTCAAGCCTTAAATCCCATTCACAGGATCCAATCCAAGAGATCCTTCCAAAGAATCTTCCAAGGGACACCTTTGCACTGACTTCAAAGGGATTTGGCCCAGACCCATTTTCTCACAAAGCAGGAGCAGCAAGGATTAGACACCTCACACAGAGTGTATGCAGGCAGTGCTGACTGGCCAACCTGCTGAGATCAGCCCACAGACTATTTAAAAACAAAACACTCATTCCCTGAAGACTGCATGCCACAATCTCTGCATGAACCAATAAACAAAGCTGACACCAGGAAAAAGTTGATATTATTACAGCCTTTCTTATGCTTTAATTTTTCTCTTCTAGGTGAAATGTTTCAAGGGTATTTTACTGAATCTTTTCCATGAGAATTAAGGCTGGGTTTAGCTGTGTTATTTTGACTGCCCTCGTTGTTCCAGACTCTTCGCAGAGCTATCACAGAGTGTCCAAGCCAGTGTGTTTCTCTGAGCTTCTGAATTAAAATACAACATACCACCACACCTGTAATTAATGCAATTACAGTCAGCAAATTTCAGATTCACTGGTGACTCAAACTTCAAACAAAGAAGGATTTTCAGAAATATATAAATCCCATGGGATCCATTTGCTCCTAGAATTCAGGGTTTATCGATACCTATCACATCCCTGGTAAGTAAACCGTGTCAGGTACCTACATTGCAGTGATAATTGGTGGGAGTATGCTGGTCTGTCTGAGGGGGGCTACGCTACCTCATTCACTAAAGGAGGCTTATTGCTATAGCAACAACTGCATCCTATTATTTGCTTGCTACAAACACCCGCAGAAAATATTCTGAAACGATCCATGCAAAAAGCAACTGTTACCTTGACCTGGTGCTGTTAATGTCATAGAATCAGAACCGTTTAGGTCGGGAAAGACCTTTAAGATCATTAAGTCCAACCATTAACCTAACACTGCCAAGTCCACCACTAAACCCAGTCCCTAAGCACCACATCTACACATCTTTTAAATACCTCCAGGGGTGGTGACTCAATCTGAATTATTTCTGCCACAGGTTAATCATTCTGAATTCATATGACTCATATGCAAAAAGAAGTCATCCCACCATGCTTTGGATTAAGGAAGGCAACCCTTATTCTGAACTCTTGATGTCCTCTGTGCCATGCTTGAACTTCCCCAGAGCAAGAAATAGGGAACATAGTTACAGCTTGGTCTGGTTGGTGGGCGAGACCACTCAGACAATTAAATGAGTGGGGCTTTTCTACTCAGGGCTTGATCATGGAGCACAGCCACCCCTTCCTGACATTACTTCTGCCTTAACATCTCCTTGTCCAGGGCTTAGAATTCACAGTGACAAGATGTGACCCTGCTGTTTGGAAGGGGTGGGGGATTTGCTGCTCTCCTACTCAAAAATTTAAAAAAATGTTGACACTGTCCAAATCAGTAGCCTGGTCCCACTGTATGAGGGGACACTGAGCAGGGTTGCTCAGCTTAAGCGCTGCATCCCTGGTTTTGCTCTCTGTTATCATGCAGAAGGTGTCCTAGCAGAAAAGCAGCCTGAAGCAGATACTAAGGTGTACCATAAAAGTGTTTGTCAAAGGATCTTAAGGAGGAAAATGAAAAGATATAACTCCTCCTTCTGCCTCTCCCCTCTCTCCTGTATATTGTCCCAGCGCAAGAAATGAGAGAGTAAAGCTTAGAAGAAGAGACGGGGCAGGACTGGGCACTCCAGTTTGGTATAGCATATTCCTTTCCTCCACACCCAGGAGGGGGAGAAGAGACCCCTTACAATGCAGAGCAACAAAATTTCACTTTACTTTTAATCTTACCTGTAAGTTAAGAAAGGAAGGAAGGTAGGGTAGCTTGTGGGGGAGCAAAGTTGAGAAAAAAGATCTGTGCTACAGAAGACATTTTATCTTTTAATAATTTTCACTTGATCTTGCAGATCTTTCATTTTAAGTACTTCATTTTCATGTCTCCTTGTGTCTACTTACAGCTGAGTTGAATGAACCACCAATGATTTAGTCTGCTCCTAAAGGAGTGATGATAATGAAATTCAAGGAGCAAAAGACACCAGCATCACCAGTTCTGGCCTAAGCAGAAGCAGCATCTCCCAGTGACCATAAAAGCTCTTTTAAAAGCAGCATGTAGTGGGGAACATGGCAATATCCTGATGATCCCAGAGAAATGCCCCATATATTACCTCTTACTCCAAATCTCTAGCAGCAGAGCACTCAAGTAATAATGTCCCTGTCTCAGCTGAGAGACTCACAAAGTGTTTCCCAATTGGAGTTTGTGTATTTCTGAGAATTTACATTTGAGGCAACTACCAAGAGTGAGGATAAAAGCAATGGTAGTGTCTCTATGGAGGGATTCACAACCAAACAGTACAAACTGTTTCTGAATAAAGAACTGTCTTTACCCTCCCACTAAAAGGCTTTTTACTAACTGAGCATCTTTCAAACTCTGTTTAAAACAGAATTGTAATTTCAGCACAGAAACTAAAAAAGTCGTACAGACTTGCTTCCCTTCCACGCAAATAAAAATTTAGCAAGAGAAGCAACTTCACATACTGAAGTCTGAAAGTTGTCAACTGCTGCAAGAAATTCCTCCTTGCACCACTGCTATTTAGAACAGCATGGCACCAATTTGTGATATGAATGATCTATTGTGGTGAATCTGATTCAGTGCCTCATAAAGGCAAATGCATCACTCTGACCCATCTGTTCTATGGACATAATCTTAATTGCAAACATAGGGTCACATCCCAATAAATCAGCAATGCTGCAGTGAAGGTGCCTACATTTATGCCAGCTGAACATTTACCCAGTACTCCCTAGAGTCATTGCTCAACAGAATTTAGGGGCAAAAAGAACAAGGAGATTGCTATCAACCCCTTCTTCCTTATAACGACTCATTATTTTTATTGAACCTGAAGCTCTGCATGGGCAAAATCCAGGTCCTATTTCTATAAACCCCAAATCTGCCGTGGACCAGAACTTCACCCCATACATATGGCATAAGATATCAGAGATGTTTAGGATCAATGACAGGCCACATAAACACAAAGATGAAATATGTATCAAGTCATAGAAGAAATGCCATAGGACCTGTCCCAGGCTTGCAGAGCCGAGTGTGCAGAATCTGGGCATTTTTATTCCCAAAATAAATGTAAATGATTAGAAAGGATAGAAAGGAGAAAGCACCTCCATGTTTCCCTCTTCCCCAAATGGCACGGACACAGATGATCTCATTAGCTCATCTGTGTAATTTACACTTCTAATATGGCTGGAGAATAAAACAAATATTCAGAAATAAGCAACAGGACGGGGTAGAAGAGGGGAAACCTCACAGCCCTCTCTCATCTAAGCTCTTTCTTTCCTTGCCAAATGTTATATTCCCTTCCTGGGAACCCCTCCAAGTTTGCATCTCCAGATGCCACATTGCAGCAGGCTGCCTGGAATCCCTCCTACCCGCCTCCACATCACTCACGCTGAACAGGCAGGGCAAACACAGGGTGGAGAGAGCATTTTATACGTATTTATTTCCAGATAGAAAATCAAGCCATGGAAATAGCCAACAAAGAAAAAAAAAAGAAAAGAAAGAAACCTTAACCATCTTGAAAACAGATTCTTCTTTGGGGAAAAAGGGAAATACAAGTCACAGGTGGAAATTTGGAAGTACTGACACCTGAGCTGTGCTTTCTGCCGTTAACCTAGGGTTCTGGTAGGTAACTTACAGTCAGAAGAGAAGATCATTATGGACAGAAGGGAAACCCTCATTAAGAGCAAATATAGACAATGATCAAAAGCATGTGCAACTGAATCCCAGTGGGATTCCCTCTTAGCTGACTATTTGGGCATTCTAGCTAACTGTCAGCATTCAAGCCAGGACCATGTAACTGTAGACTCCTATCAGGGCACCTATCTTAAATTTGTAACTTCTGGTTAAGGGATTTCCTACTAGAAGTACCTGCCAGTTTACGGAGGAAGCTTAGGCAGAGGTCTAAGAGCTGGTGCCTAACGTCTGAGTGTATGAAGTTAAACAAGGTTAAACTCCTCTCCTCCCCAGGGACAAGAGCTGAACCATTGCTACTTCACTCTCCACTTTTCTCTTTTCCTAATCTATGAAGATTAGGAAATCTACAGTGACTCTTACTCAGTTTGGGGCCTGAATTTAGATAGGCTGGAGCTGAGCCTAGGAGCTGGTGGCTTCCTGGAAACAAAGTAATGGGATCCACGGTTACCAAGGAAACATGTTGATCTTTAATATTTTTGACACTTAAAAAATGCACCTGATTTAAATACAGATAAATCTGTTTGAAGAAGTAAATGCAACCAGACCTAATTAGAGCAGTGAACTGGTGTAACGCAGCTTCCTTTCATCCTCTTCCTACATATCTCCAAAGACCACTGCTATCCCATCTATGTCTGTCTACCTAATTTTCATTTTAAAATGTGCTCTAATGACTGCAGGTAGGCCTGCAGTCCAGAAATACAAGTCTCAAAGCGCAGAGGGCATTATGTTCCCATCCACCTCACAGGGTAGGCTGGAGCAGAGTCCAGACCCAAATTACCTAAGTATTGAAGAGACCCTATGCCGTATTTCATTCTAGTCCCCTTTTGGATGCTATTTTACAACACCCAGGTGGCCTTCAGTCCCAGTAAGAAGCACTTTTATACCTGATTCTCTCCATTCCTCTTTATTTTTTCTCTCCCCTCTCCTTCCCTTGCATGAAGAATGGCTGGTAAAAATTTATTGTAGGTGGGATTTTGAGGCACGCATCCCATTAAATTTAATGGGAACTGAGCATCTAAATCCCTTAGGCAGCTTGAAAATTTCAGCCTCTATTACTAATGCTCTTCTCATTATAACAAGATTTGTACATGACAGCTCAAGAGCCCTGACTCCGCTATTAGTGATATGGTTCTGTATTGTGCCACTCACGGCATCCGGTGTAGGCTGCCTTGCTCACAGCTCATCTTGTCACAGACTCTGCGGCTCACACGAGACCAGAAAGCAGCCTGTAATTTCATTATGATTGGTGAACTTTCTTGTAAGTTTTTTTTTTTTTGTGAGAGAAAGATAATGCCAAGTAAATCTGTCTTTGTTGTGATCATTTGAGAACCATTTAATTTTAATTGCAATCATCAACGTCTGATGTGCGACACACAGTAGGATGGACATGGCTGTGTTGCACAGCTGCACCATGATATCAAAAGGAAGAGTATTTCAAGACTTACTGTAGACTTTACTGGCCTGTCAGAGTTGCCACATTCCACATTAAATTTTTCATCATGATTCTGCTTAATTTACTGAAATTATAATTTACTAAGAGGGCATGACTGGAAAGAGAACAGCTTTTTAAAATTTCATGCACATCCTGCAGGTCTTCGTTGGTAAGGTGTTTAACCATGTTGGTGTTAATCACACCTGACAGGGCAACCGTTCTCATTCTCATCAGAGGTTTTCCTGTCCCCTTTCATGTCACCCTGGCCCCAACTGTGCCATGGGATAAAAGAGGTTAGAAAACCTCTAGGAAATCTGGGGAAAGGCAAAGAACAGTTGCACTGTCATGGTAAAATCTTACCTGTGGTAGATGCAGTGGGGAGGATGTGACTCTTGGAAAGGTATAATTTCTCCACAATAAACTAGAGTTAGTCAGAACCTTGTTTTTGCTACCATCGTTCTACTAGGGTGTCATGTGTACCTATCTCCTTCCCACAGGTTGCTGCATGTGACTGGGCTCTGGACTCCAACCATCAGATCTGTAAAGGTATGCTGGTGCCTCCTCTTACTTGAAGGTTTAAATTCTCAGAGAAGTCAGTGGAAGTTTAGAAACTTAAAAACCTTGGGACATCTGAGCCCATATTCACAGTATGAAGGGCAGATTTTATAATGTCCTTTCTTCCTTTCCCTGCTACTGCTACAGCTGAGATTGGAGCCAAGGACTTCAGGAATCTCTTTGTGCTGTATGAAATTATTGGAATAAATTGGATCAGGACCTTTGCCCATGTTCCTGTCTAATGGCAGTGGTCACAACAAAGGGCTGGGTGTGCCCTTTGCTGGATTTTATGCACTGCTTTGATACCAGTTTACCTCCGCTTGCCCAGATACTCAAGGCACAACCCTTCATTGCTTTCTATATGGCTTGTGCGGTTTTAGTAGTTCTTCTCATGATTCAGATATTAGGAAATGGCACCCTTGCACCAGCTCAGGTATACAAACATACATCACTGCTTCTGCCTCCTCAATTTACCAATCCTTGGGGGGTGAGGGGGGGTGGGGGGAAGAAAAGGAAGGAAAATTATGTCTCCGTCTCGTCCATGCTACAGCTTTAGGCAGTGAGTTTATTGGGCTTTCTGCACATAAGGCCAGAATACGCATACTTCAGTACTCCTCATGTAAAGCCCAATCTTCTTTCCTTGAACTAGGACGTACCTTTCTTTGAATTTAGTTTTCAGTTTTCAAGGAAGGATCCTGGGGAAACAGGAGCTCTGTCACTCCACTGCTCTCCCAGCAGAAAAAGGAGCCATCCTTTAAGGGGAGACAATCCTTTTTCCAGGGGTATTCTGGAATTGCTACTGCAAGAGACTTTAGAAAGAAGCAGGCAGGTTTGCTCCACTGCTGCAGCATATCTGACTTGCAAGGTAAGGCAGGAGGAAGGCTGGGAGACAACTGAGACAAAAATTAGCCAGACTGTTTGAAAACATGCTTGCTAACCCCAGTGATGAATATACAGCAATGCTTCATCTTTCCATCATTAAAATGCATGTAGGAGAGGGCACAAGCCAAAGCCAACTCCAACTAGGACCTTCATACTCACTATACAAAGAAACTAGCTGAGGATCCCTATGCAAGACAGCTGTGCTGGAAGGGCTCCTTGCCAAGCTAACGAACCCACACATCATCAGTGCTGCCTGGCTGCCCCACAGCAGTGCAGTCTCCTGCCATTCCCTCCATGAGCATCTTTCAAGAAAGATCTAAGCAAACTGTGCTGGGATTAACAGGCAAACAGGCACCAAGCTCTAGAACAAAACGCAACCGTCCTGCATGAGAACTGAAAACATTTAGGCACTTTGCACTGTGGCTCATCCTTGCCCCAGGTTGTTGGACAAATTTTCCCTTCTGTTGATGATAGAGGGACACCCCATACCCACAACCACCTCCGTAGGTCTCAGCTGCGTTGGTCAGGAGCTGTGTTTCTCGCTGTGAGGGCCAGAGCTGTGTTGATCTCTGTGCTGCCATTCAGTGGGCTGTCTGCACAGAAGTACTGGACAAAGGTAATAAAGAGCATCTAGATGTTGTTGCCGTGCAGGAAAACTCATAATTTTAAACAAACCTGGATTAGGATGTTTAACATGAGATACACTTCCCTTCTTTAGCAAAAGTGAGCTCAAAAAACTACAAAACCCCTGCTTACATCTTTTACTTCAACTAGACAGATGATTATTTTTATCTGCAGCTACCACACAATATTTATTTAGGCAAAACCATCCATGGACTTCAGATGGGAGTTTTGCCTCCAATAAACAACAAAATGGCTCTCCAGCTACATTAATATTAGACTGTCAGTAGTTAGATAAGGCTGATAAATTAGCGCTTCTTTGCCAGCCAGGGACAAACTCTGGTCAGCACTCCTTGATTTAAAAAGTAGGGACTATATGAGCAGCAGTTTGGGGAAAAGGAGCCCAGAGAAAGTGGTAAGGTTAAAAGTAAGGAAGGCGAGTAAATATGTGGAAGTGCATTCAGGTGCATGTTCAAACAGAGCAAGATATTCCGAGTATGCAAAAGCCTGGAATCCTCTGCTAGCATACTGCAGAGAGCTGAGAGGCATTTTAGTGGAGTTAAGCAAGGTCAAATGGATCTACAGCCAGGTATTTCCACTGGTCCTGAGATACACACAGTATCTTCAGGCAGCCCAAATTCTTTGTGTGCAAAACTCTCCCTCAGGGTTGTGCCTGGAAACAGAGCAGAAGGTCGTCTGAAGGCTCTTCCTGTGCAAACCCCTTTTTTGTTTTAGCAGCTTGAGGGAAAGTCTAAATCTTCTCCATGATGTGTACGTGGTTTCACAGATTGCACGACAAAATTCCAAGTAATTAAAGAGCTAATAAAAATGGTGTTTAAAGAGCCAGTATCTCTTCAGGACACTTCAGATAAGCCGATCATTGCATCTTTGCAACAATGATTGTCTTCTTTGAAGACAGAGATAAAAAACAAGATGAGTCACTGTTACATCTGATATGATATGAACAGAAATCTCTATGATGTTATTAGAGATACGAATGATACCGGAGCTGTGATTACAGGAACTGTAGTAGGAAAGCTTTAATGTTCAAGATGGAAATAGGAGAAAAAATGTTACTTGTTACAGTGGGCCTCAGATACTTGATTGTGGTTACCAACACATTTCTTTGCTGCAAGGACTCCGAGTAAACAAGATGCTTAATCCTTGGCTTCAGGGGAGCAATAAATTCAGATAGGAACCCTACTTATAACAAAATAATTTTGTTACAAGTGAATCAATGTGAGTTTATTTTCTTCAAATTAAAAGCAAATTTAAAGAAAAAGTCTGTAAGTAATGTTATCCAAAAAGGGAAAATTGAAAATTTAAGAGTACTATTTAGTGGAATTATCTGAAATGAAGAGCTTAGTAACCAAATCGAAGTAGTACTGAACGTCTTTAAGTTATAGATTCAGCCATCACCTGGAAATGGTACATTAAATAATTCTTCCCTTCTTTCCAGAACTGGGGGCAACACTGACAGATTTAGCCTGAGTGTATGATGAAAGTTTACAGGCCAATGAGAAAAATTCCAACAAAGAACCACAAGAATAACCAAAGTTCTCAAAAAAAATAAGAAAAGCATAAGAAAAAGTCTCAAGGGGCTTAAATAAAAGCAAAGGAGATTTTAGAGATTAAGGGAAACTCTCTAGCATGAAACTAGTGAAACGCTGGGCTAAACTCTTGGGTGATGAAAATCCCCATGCAGTAAGTTTTGAAGAACAGATCAGACAAACAGCCACTAGGAGCAGTTAATTACTTATTCACCTCCTTTGAGGCAGAGAGATGGATTAGATGATCTCCCAAGGTCCCTTCCACTCTTGTAATTCCTATTTCGTCTATGTAGCATCTCCCGCTTTTTCACCTCTTTAATGAAGCAGAGGAAGGAGACAGTGCCAGGGAGTATTTCAGATGCTTACCCAGCAGGATGAAGGACACAGCAAGAAGAATGAACTGAAGACTGAAGTCCAAAGAAAAATTAACTTATGACTGAGATCTCCGTGGGGGGGAAAGAGAGAATATACATTGCATCCTGTTCTGACTGTCCTTAACAATTGCCCTGAGCCAGATCACTCGTGGCCTATCTTTGAAGAAAGGAGTCCACAGCCTACAGGCAACTTGGAGCTGGTTTGAACCACAGTACAAATAAAACACCCCTATGTTTAAGGTTTTTCCATCCTTCTGCTCTTTACATTTTTCTCTGATTCTTAAAGCCTGATATTTTCTCTGCTGCATCCCACACAAGCGTCAATACTTGTGAAAACAGAAAGAAAAAATATAGGGCAGTTGGTATAATCTACTTCCTTAAAATCAGTAATCACCATGATGAGTATAGTGCATTTCCAATGCAGTCTCTGGTGTTACTAGACTAATTCATTTGCGTCATGCTATTATTGGGCCTTAAATCTCTGCTTCTCAGGCTGTTTGTTAAAAATAAAATATTTCAGCATAAAAGGGAGTGAAACAACTGGGATGATTCAGCCCACTCAGGGTGCTATATATTTCTTCTCTGCTCCACCAGTACCTCTGAATTGTAGTTCCCAAAGCAACCAAGCCTCAGTCTTCAACCACAATCTTACATCTGCCAGGGAAAGGGATAAGAAGAGCTTTATGCCGATTTGTGTACTCAGTAATCTTTATTTCACAGCTGCTTGTTTCCACAAGAGGGCAGAAGATGAAGTTTGTGGATGTTGACTCCTACAGCATTACATATATTACTGCACAGCAACTGCTTGCCATAAAGTGGTGTCAGCCATGATTATTCCCCTATATCACCACAGTATTCTTTACCTACAGTGTTATGATGATACAGAGTGTGCTGGATCTCTTCTCTGGCTGATGTGTTGTATATTGCAGCCCCCAGCCTAGTGCTTGCAACACTGCTCTGTGCTATTTGACCCTCTGCAGCCTCACCGGAGGTCCAGACTGCCCAGAATGGAAGTTCCAGGCACTGAAATACTTGCTAGATTTTTGTGCGCTCGCCAGTTCCCCTCTCCCTGCCCCACAGATACTATTATGTGCAGCAAGATATGAGCTAATGGCTGGATTTTAATACGAAATGCTTTCTTACTTGTTCCCCTAAAATAAATAAAAATAAAATTTAAGCAATCCTATTTTCAGCAAGAGAAAAAGCTGCTGTCATGCTGGTATGGTGTATAATGGAATACAGTAGCACTGTATTTCATTATGATTCAGTGTGTTTTCCTCCTAGTTGCCAAGGATTCAACAGCTTAACGTGAATTCTAAAATAAGATTAGTATTCCAAATAAAATACTTTTGAAATACATGTATTTCCCATTTCATTCTAATGAGCTTCAGCAAATGCACAGTACCGCTTGTGGGTATAGTATGAATTCAGGAGGGACACAGCTAAATTCAGCCATTTGGGACCAGTGTCATATCTGGGCACATAGAAGCAAGAGGGACAGACATTCTGGCCAGCAAAGACTTCCACAGCCATCAGAGCTTACTGGTCAGTCATCTTCTTGGGTCAGTGAGGCTGGAAGCAGCCAAGAAAGTGGGCTTAGACACAAGTGAAAAATCAGTATCCAACAAGGTAAATTCTTCACAAAAATTTAAATCACTTGCATTGTGTTTTGGCCATGCAGATGAGAAAATGACACAGCACAAACCCACTGCTAAGAAAATAACTACAAAAAGGATTAATAAATTGTATTACAGGATCTTTTCTGGTCCAAACTTAAGGCTACATCTACCTCCACACTGTGGACGGGGTGAGGAGAGACCTGAACAAGCATCCTGGCAGGCAGGCTGCAGCAGCACAGCCCAGGAGGGAGCCTCATGTGTCCCGCTGGGAAGTCTGTGCATTGCTGGAGGAGCTTCTCAGTGGGAGGAACTGCCCCCCAGAGAGCACCAGGCGGCTGCAGCCAGCGCTGCCCCGCCAGCCACCCTCAGCTCAACCAGCAGCTTCCAAAATCCTCTCACTTTCCTGCAAGCACCTCCTGGCACCCAGGTTAAAACCATGATGGTTCAGCACCATTACGCTGCAGGGTCTGGGAGCAGCAGAGTCTGTGATACACTGAACGCAGGTACCTGCTAAGGGCTGAGCTCCCTCTCCTCCCCAGGAGAGATGGAGACGGCTGGTCCAGGTGGGAATCACCCTCCGCATAGTGTAGACACACACACTAGCAAATCCTCAAACCTGTTCTCTGGTCATCTCTGACAGCTTTGCCAGTGGTCCTTCATTTTGGGTCTATGCTGGTGCTGAGGCATGGCAATGAGAGCAGCCATTTGCTGCAGCCGTACAAAGGGTGAAACTTCTCATGTACCCCTGCTCCAAGCCCAGCTGCGACACTCTCCTCTCTGCAGGGCAAGGGCTTCCCACAAAGCACCAGAGGAACCACAACAACAAACAGGCTCTGCAGTTTGTGAGAAAGAGTCGTCCTTCGCATGGCATGGCCGTGCTGTCACCTACGGGTCTCACCTCTCCTCCAGCGCTCTGCAATGTCACATCTTTGCTGAACAGTAAGAAAAAACTTTTCAAGATTCAGCCCATAGTGGGACCACCCATGGTAAGAAAAATGACTAATGCCCAGAGTTATGAAGTAGCCATGACTTTCTGACAACCTTACTCCCAGGGGACCCTTTTTGTATTCCTCTGCTGCTTTCTTTTTCTCTCCTCATTTATTAAGACTGTGTAAAATGCTTACTAAGTGGACTTCAGGTCCAAAGCTGAAGGATGATGTATTTCTAGCTAACGGCCTTTTTAAAGAACTCGCTAGAAAAGAGGCGGTAGCATTAAGAAGCAAGATAGCTCTGTAATTAGTGGGAGTCATATGGGAACAGAAGACTGATATACTGGGGCCAGGAAAGTGCTGGAAAAAGCAAATGGGGAAGACAATAAGCAAAGGAAAAGGAGAAGTAGCATGGAGGCTGGTGGGTGAAGAAAAAGGATCTGGAAAGACCTCAGTGATGTGCAATATCCAGGAACCAGAGCGCAGGATGACAGCGCCTGCTGCCTGCGGTGGCACGCCTGTGTCATTTTCAAGAGAAAAGGCCAGACTAGCCATGACTTCTGGAAACGGGGCGCATCCATAAACCAAGAGGCATCTCTAGTGCCCTCCCATAATTCAGTTAGTCACTCGATCCCTTACATGAGGGGACAATAAATTGAAGTGCCTTACCACTGCGCTTATGACAGCGCAGAAAATATTGCAGCATTAACGCCATTAGCTACTTCCACCACTGGAACGAGAAATCCAGGCAATGCTTCATTGCTGGTGTGGGGTTCCTGGACTGTGATAAGCTTAGGCGTTAACTCAAGGAAGCTTCAATGGGGGACTTATGGGTGACTGCTACATAGATTAAAAAATGTAAATTCACGAGTCTGAGACCTGGTATAAATAAGAGGAGGATTTTGACCTGCATATTTTAGACAGAGGAAACAGCACTCATTACATCTCTACGGCTCTCCACGCTCACTGGCAGTCCTCCGGCCAGACAGAACACAAGCATTTTCCTAAGCTTCACAAAATAATGTCTGCCCCAAACATTATTGCACATTCGTAACCAGATTGGACCTATATAAGGTAAGAAAACAGCCTGGCTGCAATCAGTAATTATGGCAGATTATGATCTCGTTTGGCTCTCTGGCCACACTACGCAATGGACAATGTTTAATTAGAATTAAGTTGACTCATCCTACAGTACTGAAAAACAAATTAGAAACTTGTCTAGATCACTGCAGATATACACCCAGACATGAGATAATTAGGCTGCTCTAAGGCACCCTGCCGCATGTTTCAGACTGTTCTGCCACTCGTCCCTTGTAACCCAAGGACGCGCAGACATAAATGCTGAGATTCACATCCCCTTTAAAATGGCCTTATGCAAGGTGTTGTACACACACACAGTGTGGAAAAAAGCAGGTGCACACAAGTTCTTGGTCTGTGAAGTTATTAAAATAAATGCTGAGAGGGAAAATAAATGTGTTTTATAAGACGACATCATATTTTAACACAGCAATTTATTAACTGAGCCGGCAGAACGGATCTGATTGATCCAATGACAGGATGCCAATACTCTGCTATTTTGTGCAGTAATAATTATGTTTCCTTCTGCTTTAGCCTACCTTGCACTTAACAGAAGCTTACAGATTCGGGGCAAAAGTGATTTCAGATTGCTCTGATTTCTACTTTATGGTCACTTAAAAATGTTTTCCTACAATGAATTTGCTTGTTCAAAAACACTGACTTGAACAGGCAAAAATATTTTCTCAAAACAGGCTTCTTTCAGAAACTGAAACAGTTCATTGTTATAAATTGGTATCTAATGTCTTCAGGGTGTTTATAACCACAAAGTCTAGACCTAATCTGTCTTTTTACAGATTTTTTTTTCAAGTTAAGCTTTAAAAAGAATTAACTAGGAACTTGAGAATAGTTACCCGTTACACTCTTTTTTCGGGGGAGCTGTCAGAAAAAGAAAACATTTTCATTCTTGTTATTTTTCTCATTAATATATACAAAAAAACCCTCTGAATTAAACTGCAGAAGTTTTATCTTCTCTTTTTAGTTTTGATGAAAAACAGAATTTTTAACCACCTCTGAGGAAGAAACCGTCTTGTTCAATGTATGGCATGGACAGAGGAAGAGGACGAGCAGGAGAGTTTTTATCACACGGTCAGTTCTGTTTGTCCATTCTTTAGTCTCCCACATTATGCACAGACTTATTGAACTAATTAACCAATAACATAGTTTATCTTTGGCATAACTTTACTGGCATTATATCAGGGACTGTATTCAGCCCAACTGTGCAATAACAAGATGCGCATTAACTCCCTTAGATTTGGTATGAGAAAGACATACTCCTGTTATGCTGATTACTCTTATTACACTGATAGATAAACTTTTATGATCTGACATATACCCCAACTTCTTTCCTTCCCAGAACAACTATAATATAACCACTTATTCCAAAGCTGTCACCCTTCATTTGGAGAAGTGTGTTCCCAAAGTATTGCATTTCTACGGTCATTAAAATTAAAGGGTATTTTTCCAGTTAACTATAGCAGAAGGTGAGGCAGAACTTCCAACCTGGACACGGCCAGGATGCCATTGTCTCTCTTCTATCTAACCACAGTTCCTCCACTGTTCTAAGGTAAATGCAATATTCTCCCTCTCTTCTGCTAAATTTTATAACGACGTACTACAGCACCGAAGGGCTGGAGTACTGCACACCAAAACTGGCTGCCGGAAATGTTCTTTTAAATGTTTTGTGTAGAATGTATTAGTCAAGTAAAAGGCACCTCAATATTTTACTTCATATGGAAACATCTTTTTTAGCCAGAACAAGCAAAGCTCTCTAGTTTCCGTTGTCACGTAAACCATCACCAAGGTTCAGTTCTGGAGCATAATTACTAGAATATGAGCTGTGGTACCGGTTATTTTGCAGATGTAGACCAGCCCCTCACATATTTTATGAGCTGTTATTCTGAATCAAAACCCAGGGACACACACAAAGACTGAAAGCCTCCAAGTCCGTCTTCAGTTTAAATAGGAATTTGAATATTCAGCATTCGTTCATCTGACTGTATAGTACCAAGTTTGCAGAGTTCTGTGGAAAATTTAACCAAAACCTTTTGATCTAGCTATTTTTCACTTGTACAGAACAGTTCCTCTACCAAAACTGCTCTGGTCATTGTGCTCAAACTTGAACCCTGAGAAACAGTGTAAACAGCATCTGTGCTGCTCTATCTCCAGCTGTGGTTAGGAATGGGGAGGAAATCAGTAATTCCTGGAGCTGGAGAAGATTCAGTTCTTTGCTCCTTTACACCCACTCCCAAGAGCATTACAGTGAGTGTCCAAGCCTGGCTTGTTTTATTGCTCAGCTGGGGCCCAGAGAGGTGCTTTTAAAACAATGCTGTTTCCACCTTCTCCTTAGACCTTGCTAGCATGAGTCTTTTGAAGACAGTCTGTGCTGCCTTTTCCTCTTGCTTTCTCTCTCTATTGGTTTATGCACCTGGTGCTAAGGTCTCCCTAGTTCTTTTGCTGGAGAATCCCTGACTTTGAAGGGAAAGAAAACACCCTGCTATGAAGGACACTGAAGAAATCCGCAGTGCTTTTTTGGTGCTTTGGTAGGTATAACTGACCTAGATATCACAAACAGCAGGAGGAGAAAAATGCAAATACCTCTCTCTCTCTCTAAAACTATTCAACACAACAGAAAACTAAGGGATCTGAAAGGTGAGGGATGATTTATAAGGGAAGATGTGGGAATATTCTCTTTCCACTTCCTCAGCTGTGGATTTCTGATGTGCACAGCTGTGTCCTCTTTTTCACTGCTTGAACTGCTGTCTTTACAGCACAAGTCCCCTGCCTTCTTTTTCCTCCTAAAATCTTCGCTTCAGCTGGCTGTTTCTTATTAAGCTTCCCCCAGATATATATGTATTTTTAAGATATTAAAATAAAGGAAGAAAACCTAAAAGAGGCCATATATCTGTGCGCAGGCAGGTGTGTGTGGTAAAGCCTGTCTCAAAAACAGGCTTTCCTTTCCCCCTTTGTTTTTTAATGTTTGCACAGAAGAAAAAAAATCTCCTTCCCTTTTCAGAGCCTTATAGCTCTGAACAAATGTTGCAATTATGCTTTGCAAAAGCAGGTAAGTGACAGGTGAAAAACATTAAACTCACTTAGGCAAGGCAGGTTCAGAATATCTGTAATGAACTGAAATGACTTCAGTGAGTTCCTCTTTTGGTTCAAAAGCCCAGAAATCATGATCATTTGAGGTTTTCCTGCATTTTTTCAACACATTGTAATTAAGCTCTAATTTGTGACATCTCTCAAGTTAGCTAGATTTTTAATTTATATGTCTGCTGAAAGACGCAGCCAGTACTGTACAGTTGGTCAGCGAGATGGATCATTCCTACCTTTGCATCGCTGGTTTCCCAGCACAGGACCGCTGTGCCCCAACCAACGGTGCTGAAGATGTGGAGAAGGTCCCTCCACTTTTACTGTGACTCCCTTCAAAAGCAATCCCAGAGGGGCCAAGACGTTACTATGCAAAACCTTTAAACAGGGGGTGCTGTGTGCAGGCAAAGTATATATTGCTGTCTAAAGAGCAGCCAGAGGCTAGATCTTGCTCTGATAAAGAAAGAAAGGCAGTTGCTGCTGAGCCTGTACCGGTTCCCTCTCCTGCTCCTTTTTATTGCAAGTCACTGAGAATAAACATGGTGAAGCAGTTTAGAATAGCCTTTATAATTGAGATAATTCTCTCAAGCAATTCTGTTATGCAATTTAGTCAAGACACTGATTCTGCCCATTTTGCTTTCCCATAGCCTTTTACCTGTGAGTCCAGAGAGCTTTTCTTTCAGCCTTCCCTCCCTCCCCTCTCCCCCTTCCCTCTTATTTGCTCTATAATCAAAATTCCCAGACGACTGTGACTATGCAGGACCTCTGGAAGCTGCACTGCCAGGAGTTCAAGGCAACACTGCACCCTTCAAGGCCGACACTGGTGAATTTTAAGCTCTATTCATGGGTCAAGTGACTGATAAGCTCAGTTTACCATCCCAGCAGACAGGTTTGTGCCCTAAGTTAACATCACGGGCAAAGCCAAAATTCAACTCCCAGGCTCTGCTTCTGGCTGTGAACTGACATACACTGTCACAGTTGTTCCAGCAGGAAAAGTTTGACACGCAGGGCTGACTTCAATCAAATTTTTTACATCTTCCATATAAAATATTTAGTATTTCAAACAAACCCATATATTTATAAACTTAATTAATCTACAACAGTATTCCATACCATCAACTTGTAAAAGTTTTGAAGTTAACTACGGATGATACATATTTGATGCAAACCATTGTAACTTGGTAATAAAAAGATTAGTTATAGAGCTATAAAAATGTTATGTCAGGTTTTTACAGCCTATCATTAATATTGTAAAACGTAGTCATGTTTTTATGCTTTGTTGGCTGACAAAAACAACCAGAATCTGAAGGAGACCCTGAACTTTCTTTAATAGAGGTCTTAAATTGACCCATTCAAAGAAACATCTTCTTGAAGGCTATAAAATACTCCTTAGGTCTACAGTACTCCTTATGAATAGGTTAGTACTCAACAGAGACCTCAAAGTCAAAATGCACTTTCTCCACTGGGTATGTAGCAGCTGCAGTTCAAAAGAAAATGAGATCTGACATCAGGAACAATAGAACAACCTTTTGTTTCTTTTTTGTAATAAAAAAAAGGGTCAGAAGTAAAACACGCCAAGCTCACTGGGTGGAGGTTTGCACTAGTGTGGAGGATGGGTAGGTGGGTACAACATTTACCAAACAGCAGTAGGAAATGTAAACAGTCAGGAAACCACTGGAAATGATGACTTTTTTAAGGTTGTGTGGACATACTGGCAGGCACCAGCATTTGCACACACAGGAGCCCTTAGGAAAGGAAATCCAAATTAGCTTTTGAAATTGATCCCGTTAACATATTAACCACAACTGTGGCCAGTTTAAGTTCTGATTAGGAATGGATGTACTGGGATTCATCTTATCCTCTTTGGGTGAATTACGCCAAATTTATTCAAAGCCAGTCACAATTCTGAACTGGAAAAACCCATGTGGGCTTTACTGGATTTAGTTAATTCACAGGTGTAAGTATTTTGGACAAAGCCTGAGAATCTCCATGTCATCAAGGGCTCATCAGTGTATCATACTGCTTCCCATGCTGCCCAGTTTGGCCTCTTCCCTTTTGCTACAGCCTATCTAACTTGCATTTTACTTTTCCTGGAGGAAACTTATGGAAGCCCCAAGCCTACAGTCTGCATTTTTCTGTACTATTAGTAACAATGTGCTGGAGCAATTGAAAGACCTATTGATGCCCTGATGGATTGTGAGAAAAAGGAAAGTGATTTTTTTAAAGCTGCATTTAAAATCAGCTCATTACGCATATTGTTTTATTTTATTTTTCACTGCATGACATCAGCATTCTCTATTTGCTATTCACTGGAGGTTAAAACATCCAAGTGGAACCTGCTTCCAGGCCTACAGTCCAAGTTATGATTTGGTTAAGCAAGATTGGCCAGATTTTCTCCTGGAACAAATCCATTCAAAATCAGGAAAAATTATTCATCCCAACAGATAATTTGGCTTGGAAATTATATTTTCTTTTGAAGTCATTTAGCAGAGGTCTGTGCAAATCAAAGCAAATTTCCACTGACTCTGAGAGTTTTAATATAAAAATCAAAATAAAATCTGTATTTTTCTCAACAGACTCCACATTTTCATTTGCATCAAACCCCTAAAGATATTTGTTACATGTAACCTAGCTGATGGTTATTTTCCCATTCTTTTCTTTTGCAGGGTTTGGGTTTTTTTCCTCTGAAGAAGTCTAAGACTGGAAAATGGATAGAGGGAGGACTGCTCAAATGATATTTTCCTCATTATTTTATCCTGTCTAGCTTAGAAAGAGGATCCAGGGAGTCAGAGAAATATCCGTTTAAGGATGGGAACCCTGCACCAAGTGTGCGGCTGGGATGGGTCAGGGGCAGCACCGACACAGGCAGAGTCGTTGGAGGGCATGACCTGGTGTCCAGAAACAGCGTGTCTGCAGAGCTCTCAGGGAGGAGGACAAGGGGAAGTACAGAATTTAATAACTTGGGAAGTCTTTGTATTAAGCAGGGATAGGAGCCGGGTATTGTGGAATCAAATCCTGAAGCGGTGTCAGGAAGCTGTTATACTAGGAGAAAATCCTTCCAATCTCTTTAAGTCAGAAGATCCTCTGTTTTATTTCACCCCTTGATTCTGAGCTAGTTCAAGGTTTCAGATGGAGGAAATTGTGGGAACTGGATTAAGTACTGTGCATGGCTTTTCCTCTTAAACCAGGAGCATTAGATGGTCAACATACGAATGTTTCCGAGTCAGAGCTATCTGCAGGTTCAAAATGCTGGTAATTGGTGAGTCTAAACTGTTGATAAATTTTTACTTTGAACAAAAAACTGGAAAGCCTTTATCTTGAGGAGTCCAGGAATAGAGCCAGAACCACATGGCTTAATAGATTTCACAAGTCAGCCCCATCGGGGAGGAGAAGTTATTATACCTGAATTATCACACTAAGAGATCCTGCTGTAATCTCTACTAGAAAAACCTCACCAAACCAGAGGACAATTAATATATGTTCAGTACTGGGGACCACAAACACCCGCCTCTGTGCATGGTATATGTAACAGGAGAAGACCAACCTGAAAGTAATGTCTCAGAAGAGAAAATCTTCTTGCAGTCACCATCCTGTCACGTGTGTCCCAAGCGCCGAACCCGAGAGGACTGAAATCCTCCACGCCTGCTGCCACCGTCAGCTGGCATTGGTCACAGATGAGATCTGAAGACAGAATATCCAAAATGCAGTTGAGTTCTAGAGAACCACAACCATCAGGACAAGGTTACGAAGTAGGAATGGAGCTGTGATACACAGTCAAAAGATGCACCGATAAATGCCAAAACTGGCCATACCCATGCCATGAGGGTCGCATACATGAACACACAAACCTATTGTCATTAAAAAAAAAAAAAATCAATAAACTCAAGCTTACACCCTGCTTTTTCTGTCTTTACTGTTAGGGGTCCGTGATACAAATACAACTGTACAATATGAAAACTGCAACATATATGACAGTGAATGATTATTGGTCATTCCACAAAACATATCCTAATAGCACTAATAATATCACTTTATATCTTCTCCTGATGCCTACACCAGGCAGTAGATCTCCATCTGAAGCCAAGAGGGTTATCCAGAATATCATGCCCAAACCAGAAACTTAAATATTTCTATTTCTTATACAGCTACACTTAAGAGAAAAGCTCTGATAATTCACATTTCATGTCCCTGCTGCCTTTTCTTTTTTCCAGCTTTCATGTTTCTCGAGGTAAGCGATTTTTGTCACTCTCCTTAGAATGAATTACATGTGGTAAATACAGTCAGTGTGCTCTGATTTTGGCTTGGAGAAAGCTTCTTGGCCTGGTTAAACAAAAACAAAAAACCACCAAAACCAAATAACTTTTGAAAGCTTCCACTTTAAGATTTAAGGTGAATATAAACAGCAGGCTGGCTCCTAGTCTTGGGCTTTATTGCAGTGCAGGCATGGCTGAAATTATCTTTAGAAATGAGATTTCTGTTGCTGAGCTCCTTTAAAAAATTGTTACTTCCTTGCCTGCACACAGTATATCTGCTACAGTGATGGAGATGTTTTAAATCAGAGTGAAGGGATAGAGCTGTTTGGGAAGGGCATCCCAGAAGTTAAGTCCTAAAAACACTTTGTGTTTGCAAATGAGATGTTTACAAATAATAATGAAATGTTGCAATGTTTACTCTCCTCCCTTTGCAGAAGGGGAGGCTCAGGCTTGGGAGCGCTGTCATTTCTGATTAGCCAGGAAGGGCCTCCAGAAGCTCCAGCTTCCCTGCACCTGCTGTAACCACCTCGACCACGTCACAGTCTAACGTGTACAAATAAAAGGATGTATCCGCTTCCTTCATTCCTTACACTCTACAAAAGGAGCAACACTGGTTGGCCACAGTCCTCCAATTATGCCTACGGCAAATACCTCCATAAATCTTCTCAAGCTCAGTCTTTCTTAACTGCTGTCCCTTTAATTCAGCATTTCTGCTGCATTTTGTTTCAACTTTTCATGGTGCGCTTTTCTTTTTAATGCTAATTAACTTCACCAAAGTATAAATCTCCCTCTACCTCCAACTTTTTTTTTCCCCTCTTCCAAGACACCAGTCTTCACTTCCATTGGATTTTCATAAAGCACAAAATCATCTACTTAAAAGTATTTCCAGTATTTCATTGGTAAAAAGTTATTTAGCATTGCACCCAAGAGTGACACTGGTTTCTTATTCTCAAAATGCAGGCATGAAACACCCTTGACCCTGCCTCTGCCACAGCAGAACATATGGCACTTTTAATCAAACTAACTGCTTCTCTGTTTATTAATCTCAAGTTCCAAACAAATCTAGGGATGAGAGGGGGGAAATAAAAAAAAAAAAAAGGAAACAAAAAAGAAACAAAATCTTGACCACAGGTCTACTATTTCACCTAGTAAAATTGCAGTAAGCTGCCCAATCGAAAGTCTCTGGAAAAAAGCAATCACTCAGGATTCAGCGGGGAAGATGACCTTTGCCTACTGCCTCCAAAAGGTGACTGGTGACACTGGCTCTGTGGCTCTCTGAAGATGGAGGTGGCTCCTTTTAGACTTTACTTCATACTGTTATTTCTACCTCTTTGGCTCACAAAGCTGCTTTCAGCAGCTTCTTTTAAAGCTGCTTCTTAATCCTGCTTGCAGCTGTAGGTAGCTCGGTTTTCAGAGAAACAAAACCAGTGCTTCGAGGAGCCCTGGGACAGGCAGCACAGAGCATGTGGGAGAAACCTGCTGAAAACACGCCAAGCTTCTTTTTCTGATATTACATGCAGTTCCAGAGTCTTCACTGCAATTCATGTGCCTGTATTGATGACATGGGCTTAAGTTTGCAAAACCTCTGCAATTTGTGTGGTTTAAACAAACTCTCTTATGTCCATTCCAAGCTTCAACCAGGACCACATCCTCCAGGCACAGGATGGAAAACATGGTGGGACTTTACAATGCCTTAAAATTGTAATTGATCTTCCCTCTCACTGTCCGTTAGGTTCCTGCGATGATTCAGGATGTTACAGGCTGAGGCATTAACAGCTGTAAGTGTTCATTAAAAGCACTGAGCCCCATGCTGGAACCAACATAAGGGAACAGCGTGTAGCACCACATCAACACCTATTTAGTTTTACAGGCCTATCAGACCTACCCAGTACAATGGTGCATCTCAGCAGAATAAACTGAAATGTCTCATTGAGTTAATGCTTATCTCTGTGCTCCGAGCTCACCTTTCAAGAAAGCACCATTCAACCAACAGAGCTGGGCTGCTCTGCATGCAAACGTGCTCTGTTATTCAACATGTCACTTTAAAGAGGCTGCACACAGCTGGTTGCATGTAGGCAGCTGCCAGGAAAATTTTGCTGTTGAAGAGAAGGATTTGCAGTGGCTCTGGAATTGGGGACAGAAGGAGAAAAAAGGGCCCTGGGCATCCCTTGCAAGGCATGGGGAGCTCTTCCAGGCCCCAGACAGAGAGGTGTCGAAGTGATCAGCAGAGACATCCCTGCGTTTTGCAGTTCATGAACAGTAAGAGATTACAATGATTAACAAGGACATTGGAGCTGTTCATAGGGTGAACTCACACCCTTGGACAGTGAGAAATTATCATGATTAGCTAGTCAAAATGATTAAAATTTCACAGGTGAACTGAGATCCATGGGCAGGGAGATGTAATGATTAAGTGGGTCATGTCCACCACCTCGTCAGGGGGAGGCTCAGATTCATGGGCAACAAGACGGTTATTAACATGGCGACATCAATACTTATTAACCTGGCTGCATCAGCGTTGTTCACAAAATGAACTTCGCTTCTTAGGGGGAGACAGGGAGAGAACAATTAACCAAAGAACTTAGTAGTGCTCTCAGGGTGATTTAAGATCTATGGACAGAAACAGGATTAATGCAAATACATCAGAGTCGACCGCAATGTGACCAGATTCACAGGCAGAGGACTCAGATTAACACGGTCCTGTCATGTCAGCTTGCTAGATGGCTCCTCGTTAGGAGGGCTTGGGCAGTGACTGTGCCTCCAGAATTCAAGGTTAAATGTTACCCAACTTGGCAACCAGTGAAATCAAGCCAAAAGGGGAAGCAATTATGTAGTCTAGACAGACCCTCACATCTGTACAAATGTTTTGATGCCTGTTGGCCAGTGACAAATACATCAATTAGTTCGCAGAGAAGCAACATTAGAAACTATGGTGTCTGTCTGGTCTCCAGTGCAAGAAGAGGCTTATGGGTTTTCATGAAGGGTTAATGAAACTCAAGATTCAAGACAAGTTTCAGTACTTTGCAAACTTCCTATGTTAGCATAAAGGCAACAAATAAGAGCCACATATACACAGCCTTTACACTGCCATACGATAGAGCATGGCATGAGATGTCCAGTAGCTACAGAGGCAGTGGCAGGCACACAAAATCCACATCCGGCTACTGATAAAACTGATTAAACCGATAGCCGTTTGGACTGAAGCTCTGTTTTCACAGGACAGGTACAGCAACATAACTGATTACCACCTAGCTGGATTCTGCAGCTTAGAGAAACTGGCACATCTGGGATTTTGGGGGACGACTGGAAGAAACAGTCACTCTGCAACTGCAATACTTCCCTGTCAGGGGGAGACCTTGGGTCTGTGCCCCAGTTTCTGAAAAGCTGGGCCCCAGTTCAGACCAGTCAATACCAATATGTCACAACTGTCTGGTCTATGTGACAATCCTCTAAGCCCTCTGGCATACTAAGAAATTTGGAGATGCATTTTAAATGCATTGGTAATGTCAGAAACAGCAAGGTAGAGAGCAAGAGCTGCTACTAAATATCTGGAAAGACATTTTTCCTGGACAAAGACTTTTGGCCACTGTAACTACTAGTCAAACTCTTATTTCAGTATTTCAGCCAGTTGCATACAATATTGCTTCCTAAGGCCTGCAAATGGCCTACCTACCCTTAGTTAAGAATAGAGGGCAATGATCTCAGAGGTGGAAAACTCTTACACACTCCTATTTTGAGACCAGAAGGAAAGCTAAGAAAACAAAGTCAGCAGGGGATTGAAGTATCAGGAAAAGCTGTCTCCTATGGGTTGGGTACAATGCAATTCTGTGTACAAACAGCTAGCTAATTATTTCTTACTGCATATCAGCTAAGGCTGACCTGATTAAAATCATAAATCAGCCAATACCTTAGTTTTTATGCTGCGAGAATCCATGTCTGTGTTTGCATATTAATTAAGATATGCTAAGTAATCAAAAAATGTTTGCTAGGAAAAAGCAAATAGATTGTAACCTGACAGAAGCAAACACAGGAACGTGGTACATCAACTTTTTAAAAAACTTCCTCTGTTTACGCTGTAGCCTGAGAAATTATGAGCAGTTTCCAACCACCTGTGATTTCCTTCCATCAGGTTTTAAGGGAAAATGTCTCTGTCATTTGTATCCCACGACTTGTTTCCACTTGGTGGGAAAATATCATGAAAGCTGCTGTCAGGCTAGAAAGCTGCATAACTTTATAAGCTCCAGCAGATTTTTTGGCTGTTCTTCCCCATGTGCTATGCAATATCAGATTAATGTCACTGTTCAGCAAAGCTTGGAGTATTGATGTTGAAACATTAAAGCTATTTCATCAATACCAGGTTTGGAGAGAGGTCATTTATGGTCATTAAAATAGAAGAGCATTTATTCTGGACATCAGAGAAGTCCCCATGGGTCCTAGAGATCATGCTGCAATCCCCATAATGCCATTAATATAATGGCCTCTTTCTTCTCTATTAGAATTTTACGGCTAAGTACGATGTAAGGAAAACCATCAAGTCAGTGGAGTCCAGCACCCTACAGTCGCTCTTGTCACAGAGTCCATATGCTGTTCGCTGTTGGTTTTTCTGTGTGAGAAACAGCATTCATTAACCGATATCGCTGAGCCTTTTCTCTTAGCAGCTACAGGATGCTACAGGGCTAATATCTCCTGCAGGATGCTAAAATACCCTGCCCCAGTTACAGTGCACAAAGCAGCTGCAAATGCCCTACTTTATTTTATCCTCACGTTATGCTAATTCAACAAGGAGCACTTCAGGTCTGGTGTTTTTTCCCCATATCGTTCTGAGTCAGAGCTCAGAGGGCTGAAGCCAGGATCACGTCTCCATCAGAGCAGTGCCTGCAGCCCCATTGCAAGGCACGAAAATGTTTCTCATGAGGAATTCAGAAGCATCTTTTGCCATCCCAAAGGGATGGAGTGAAAGATCTGCTGCCACCCACACCCAAAATGTGGACATTTTGGTCTCGCACTTTTCCCCCCACATTTTTACATCAACCCAGAGACATCACTAGACCTGAAACCTCTTGGCCTCTTTCTCTTCTCTGCCTCCCACAGCAACAGGTGAAATCACAGTGTCAACTAAGCCATACAAAACTACCAGTCAACCAGGTTATGCTCCAGGCCCATTCACCATGACATACCCAAAAGTGATTTATGCAAAACGTTATGCTAATTTAGGCAGGAGGTGTATATGCTGCATCTGTCTGTCTGCAAGCAAGCAAGAGGAGTTGCTACATTTGGATGATGCTGCAAAAGCAACACCACAAAGACAGATGGGTTGAGCCGGCAGCGAGTATCTAATCCCAAAAAGTGATGATTTCCTAACTAAAAGACAAGTGCCCATCCTCTCTATGGAATAACCTGCCAAGACTCGGCTGGCTGTCCTCGCAGCACACAGTTGCTGTGATAACACTGTCCTGCAGGGCAATTTTGGACTGACTAATGACATTGCCTTTGCACGGGGTGAGGCTCTTTGTTTAGCAATGGGCTTGATTCTGCCAGAAAATTTCAGATAGAAAAAGGCCGGTGAAGATCAAAAGGAGTAAATTTCAGGTTTGGAATACAGCCATTTCACTTATTATAAAATACCCAACTCTCTGGTACAACGCTGCAATCAGTTTCTTAAAAGACAAGTCCAAACGAAAGGACTTCAGCAAAGGAAATACCATTGCCTGTTATGTATGGACATAAAATTATCAACTTGAAGAGAGGTTTACCCATAAAATAAAAGTGTTTAAATCTTATAAATTCCTTAATGCTTTCCCCCCTAGCAGGGGTCCTTAAATTGCCCTGCAGAGAGCACTATTTCTATTCAATTCCTGCCTTTAAAAGTTTCACTAAGGCAAGCAAGGAACAGACCCATTCCAAACAACCCAATAAAAATAGCAGATAAACTATCAGACACGCTCCTGTAGCAAGTTAAGAAACCTGCAATCTGCTCAAGGACGTTTTTGCACAGGAAAAAAGAAAACATAGAGAAAGGAAAAGAGACAGGCTAAATTCATTAGTTCATTCATTCACTGTGAATTATTTACTCAGACACAGTTAATTAAGAAACACTTTTAACATGAATATTTTTCTGTCTCTTACCCCTGAAAATTAAGCTATATTTGAAATCTTCCCAAAGGCACAATTCTGAGGCAGGTGCTGGATGACCTAAGCCCCATGGCTGGAGTTTCTGTCTGGCCAGATGTGAGCTGGTGCTGAGATAAAAGCTCAATAACTACAATAGCATAGCAATGGGGCTAAGCTAAGGTGGTTAGACTCCCAAAGGCAGGGGCAAGCTTGGATACAGTCCTGCCCAGGTGACTCTTGCCATGGTCAAAGTTAGAGCTGGCTTATACCCGAGCAGGTCAGACCTTAAGCAGGAAGATACAGTTACATCCAGATCTGCTGGATTAAACATACCCAAAGTTTCTTAGAAGAGGAAATGCCTTGTGACACCTGGTGCATAAGACCTGGTGCAGCTATTCCTTGCCTAGAGCTGTGAATTGCTCTTGCAGTACAAATTAAGCCCAGCCGCAGCAGCTGGCAACCTAGACTAAAGGCAACTGGACCAATTTTTTGCATGTTTAAACAAGAAGCCTCTAGTTACTCCACACCCATGTTTTATATCACTTCCCGTAATCTACCTCTTGAAAATATTTTGCATTACCTCTTGCTTAATTTTAAGACTATCTGACCTCAGCATCTTTTCTCACTGGGAAGACAAAGCAAGAAAAGCTTGTGAGCAAGGATAATTCTGGCTGTGAAAAGATCAGAGTTTCCTCAGGTGCTTTTCACATAGTGAGAGACAGAAAACACCTGTGTGCCCTGGTACACATGCGAGCACTGCAGCAGCACAGGGACTGTTCTCACAGGCATTAATACAGCTGTGCACATAGCCAGGGGAATGCACCCACACAGACATGTGAAAGCAAGCCCCCTTCTGGGTCATAATTTTGTTCTCTTTACCTGCACTTCCAACGTGTGGTAATTTAACTTCCTGGTAGGAATGGTATTTGCACAACGTGATAAGATGGCATCACTTCTAAATTATGGATTGTTCTTTCTGCCAAGTTTTCTCCTCATGCTTTTCTACAATGTGTTTTATTATACAGTGATTGTACTTTATCACCTAGAGAACAATGTTGTAAGGCTTCTTTCAAAGCTTCCCCATAAAAAGGAAAATACATATTTTATTAAGTTATCCTGAAAATATTATTCTAAGCTGAGCATGTCTCATGGCTGCAGTATGGACCCTATTGATCTCCATCTTTCCATGTAGATAACATACACCATGGACTTCACACACATGAAAAAGAGCAGAGCTGTGAAACCTTTAGAGCAAGATCCAAAAGCCTCTGTCCCTCTACTAAAAAGAGAACAGCAGCTTGTTCTGATTTGGCTAGGGAGTGGATGCCTTTGGTCTTATTCAGAAGCCAGAAGCTCACTGCAACTGTTGTGGATGATAAGCTATGTGGCCTGTATTTCATTTCTGGTGAGAAGAGATGAACATCATAGTCCCTTCTGACATGAAAGAAAAATCTATTTAAGGATGAAAAGTTGCTTTTTTTTTGGGGGGGGGGTGTGGTGTAATATTTTGCATTTTGGTTTCACCAGTCATTGAAGAGGGTTGTATAGTCAGTATCTGAACTAGCTTTAAGACATCCAAAAAACAACTTTCCTTCAACATTTCCCCTTGGTGGACATCCAGTATGTTACTTAGGTACGTTTGCTTGTGCCTGTCAGCAGTGAATAATCTTGGTTGGCAGATTAATTGAATAATGTACATTGCAATCAATTTTTTATAATTCCTCATTTATGCTGTAATTTATATAAGTGTCATATGACTCCCTGGGACTTCCAGCATGGATTTTGGATTGTAATGGCCACGACAGTACAAACTGACAATGCCAAAAATGATTATGGATTTCACAGTCTGATTTCGGTGACTGTTTTAGGTAAATGTTTACTTCATAGAATCACAGAATATCAAATTGGAAGGGACATGAAGGATCATTTGGGCCAACCTTTCTGGGCAAAAGCACAGTCTAGACAAGATAACCCAGCACCCTGTCCAGCCTAATCTTAAAAGCATCCAATGTTCAGGAATCCACCACTTCCCTGGGCAGATTATTCCAATGGCTGATTGTTGTGATTGTGAAAAATGTTCCTCTTGTGTGAGGAATCTCCTCAGGAGTAACCTCTACCCATCACCCCTTGTCTTTTCCATGTGATGCCTTGTAGAAAAAGAGTATCCATCTTCTTTGTTGCCACCCTTTAAATATTGGAATATGGTGATAAGGTCTCCCCTAAGCCTTCTTTTCTCAAGGCTGAACAAACCCAGTTCTCCCAGCCTACCCTCGTATGGCAGCTTCCTGGTCCTTTGATCATCTTGGTGGCCCTTCTCTGGAACCTTCCAGCCTGTCCACATCCTGTTTGTATAATGGGGACCAGAACTGTACACAGTACTCCAGGTGTGGAGTCGGATAATGTCTTCTTTATCTCTGCTGGTGAGGCCTAGCATCCTGTTGGCTTTCTTTGTCCGCAGCAGCACACTGTTTGCTCATTTTGAGCTTCCTGTCCACCAGGACCCCCAGGTCCCTTTCCACAGAGCTGCTCCCCAGCCAGGTGGATCCCAGTCTGTGTTGCACTCCTGGATTATGTTTTCCCAGGTGCAAGGCCTTACACCTGTCATTGTTGAGCTTCATAAGGTTCTTGCTGGCCCACTCCTGCAGCCTATCCAGATCTCCCTGCAGAACAGCTCTCCCTTCTGGAGTGTCTGCTTCCTCGCTCAATTTGGTGTCATCTGCAAACTTCATCAGGCTACACTTGATCCCATTATCCAGATCACTTATAAAGTTATTGAACAGTGTTGGCCCCAATATCGATCCGGAGGGGACCCTGCTTGTGGCAGGTTGCCAGTTTGAAAATTAGCTATTTACCACCACTGTCTGGGTGCATCCAGCCAGCCAATTTCCCACCCACCACACGGACCACTCGTCTAGACCATAACACAGCAGTTTCTGTAGAAGGCAGCTGTGGGAAACAGTATTGAAAGCCTTGGAGAAATCCAGGTAGACAATGCCCACTAGATACCTTCCTGGATGTCACTTCATTAACAAAACTCAAGCACAGAAACATTTACAGAAAACAAACACAAAAGAATGACAGTGACAGTGGATTCAAAATCAACTGCTGATTTCAAACAAGCATGAAACGATGTTTTCTAATCTTAGAGCTTATGCTGCTCTAATATGGAGTTGTGGCTCTTCATAGCCGTGTCACACAGCTTAACACAGGGTCAAGCTGGTAGTCTAAGTCCCAGCAAAATGTATATTAATACATAATCTTTGCAAAATGTTTTTCTCATATTTTAAAAAAGACAAGAGGCCTGAAGAAATTACTTGCATCTGGTAAAAATAGTTTGTCTCTGTAGGGACTATGTTAATCGCTAGATAGCATAATGCCTTTCATAACTTTCAAATTAAGTATTAAGCATTTTAACAACATTTTGGCTATTCTGTCACAACCACCCTACTGTAGGTCATAGTAGGGCATCTATCTTCAAATATTGCATGCTGTTTATTGCTGATCATCCTCTAAAAGACTGATTACTGCATTAAACTTGAACATAAAACTACTGGTATTGCTTTACAATCTACACAGCTGGAGAAATTAATCTATTCCAGTTTATGATGAAGGGAAACTAAGAGCTACAGCAGAGCCATAAAGACACTTTGCAGTGGACAATGCAAAAAGCCAGTATTTTTCTGTTTTGCGTTTGCTTCCACTTAAATGTGTTTGTGCTAAACCGATGCACTGTTCTGCCTTTTGTCCCAAGGTTCTCTTTGTGGCATGTAAAATACGCAGGAAAACTGAGCTGTTTTAATAGGTGGCACCGCCTAGAAAGTGCCAAACAGCTTCTTTTACTTGTTTGCTATTCCCTTGCAGCTCCTATTTTGCCCTTATCATTATGCTATTTAAGCATCAAACAACAACACACAAGATAATAGAAGTTTGATCACATACAGTTATCGCACATGGTCACAGTGGTCAAGAGCCCAGTGCAAAGATGAATAAACACCTTGTGAGGCTGCTCATGCTAAAGTTTATGATTTATCTTTACAACAAGTGTTATCTATTAAGCATTTTCCTTTTCCTGCAGGTTCCCATTTAAGAAATGAAATCCTGAAGCAGAGACAGTCCATACAGTATGTGTCAGTCTGATGCAACTGCCAGCAGGAAAAGAAGTGATGGGCCATGTCTGATATGCAGCTTTCTTCTACTTAACATCTCCCTTATTTCAGGAAAACACCTAAATATTCAAATGCCTACATACTACTTGTTCCTTTTGTTGGCAATATATTACCGATTTGTATCTACTGCATTTTTTTTTACACAGTTACTGCACCAATGGTACTACTCATTCCTTCAAATTAGCGACAACTGCTATACTGGACTCAAAAATCTGTTCTGGTCTAAGCTCCAGCACCGAAGTATAAGCAACTCACCCTTTCTCCATACTTTCTGTATATTTGTACCTGAGATGATACATGAACACTATACTTTAACCAAGGACTACTCCTGAATGACCTTTAAAACCACCCTGAATTTACACAGCCATCTGTGTCCATATGCATTATGCACATCATAGACTACTTTTGGAGCAAAAGAAAAATAAAATATTCTTTATCAGCTTCATGCCTGTATTCCAAGACTGTGACACAAGAAGGGATAAATCTACCAGAGTCACAGGAGATCTTGCTTGAGTTTCTTTTATTTAGATTTACTCACTATAACATTAAGTAGGCAAATTGCTTTGATTCCCCTAAGAAATTGTAATAAATAGTGTATTAGGAATAAAAACACTAACCATCAAAATTTACTAGGACTGTTTTGTGGGACTAAGTGGCTGATTTATTGCCTTAAAAATAAATGCACAAACTGTTAAACATCTGAGTTTCTGTGGCATGAGGTCTAATAGTAAAGAAGAATGAAAAATGATTTCTCTCTGCTGGCTATGCACCAGACACAAATCTAAGAAATGGTGCTTATGTCTTCAAGGAGTGTTGAAGACCATATTTTATTTTACTCATATGTTTAAAGAATGCTTAAATACTTACAGAAACAGAAAGTAAGTATTGTCCAGTGCAAAAAGGCAACATGTAAAATTTCTTTGCATCACACTGTATTGCAGAACCTCGGTCCTTTCTGTTTCAGTCCCACCCTACTGTGCTTTTTTAAGAACACACCTTTGGTCTGCCTGGAACAAACTGATATAATCTGAACCTGCTTTCCCTCTTTTCTTATACCTGACTGCAATGTCTGGGGGCTGCCTGGTGCTCAGGGGTGATTGCTGGAGAGAGATGGCCTACGGGCTGGACCCGAGCTGGGTTTGCATCCAACATTTGCAGTGAGGACAACTCTAGTGGAAAAGATTCTTAAAGGACACTTCATGAAGAACACTTCAGAAGCTTGTTCACTTCCCTTTCTCCCCGTAGGCAAACTACCGCCTACAGCCCAACAGCTTGGGCAAACTCACAGTACCTTTTCCATCAGCCGTGGAGGCAGACTTCAAGAGCTGGAGGTGCTTACGGCCAGTTGGCAATTAATTTGAAACAGATCCTGTAAATCTGTTGTTTTAAAGTTTGGTAGCTAATTTGCATCCAGAGGCTATAATATGCCTGATCACAGTATTGTGACAGTTTCCCCTTAAAATCCCTGAAGCTTTAATTGAAAATAATCAGCGGTGGAAGTTGTTCTAACAGTCCACATTCACTGACGTAAACAAACACAAGACTTGAAAGCTGTGAACGTTTCTGTTTGCATCTGTGGCTCTTTCACCAAAAGGCATGTTGTTGATTTCATTTATTCCAAACACAGCATAAATGAATGCTTAATTTGGAAGCCTATAAATAATGAGCATGCTCAATTACAGCAGCAGTATCTAGAAGCAGGCTTGAAATGATGTTCCTGAGTCACTAATGCTATTAAGAATTTCTATACTCTAAGCTCCAGAGATACACACTCAGAAGTTCACAGGGAAGTGTGTTCCACCCACTTCGGGACAGCCCCCACTGTAGTTCAGGCACTAATAGCTCTCAACAGTACAAAGCCTCTTTATGAATTATCCTCATTACTACAATAATTCTTCATTGGTTCCCAGCAATGGTGTTAAACACAAGGTGAATTTTGTGCAATAGGAAGTGACAAAGGAAGAATGATGCCTTTATCAATTCTCTTATCATTCCTGCCAGAACATGGTAAAGATGTGGGGGGTATTTGGCTAATTTAAAACATTTTGCATAATCAGTAACAGCAAGAGATGCACAGCTTGCTACCACAGTCCTGAGTGACAGGCACCTGAAGCACACTCCTTTCCTGACGTCTTTCTCAGGAAGAGACAAGTGGTTCTGGCAAACTGTCTGAGGCAGGCAGGCATGTAGCTGAGATGAGATTCACGTCCTATTCTCTCTGGACCCATGAGATGACAGAATGTCACATACAGAAGCCAAGAGGCCTTGATGTACAGGGCAGGACCAACATGTACCTCTCAGCTCATGGTCTCTTTCCTGCTTTCTACCAGATTCACCTTTCCTCATTACAAAATTGCACAATTAGATATGACTCCTCAGCAGAGATGAACGTGCCACCGGTCCATTTTCCTATGCTGTGGTACCTACCAAAATGCTTGGAAGTTAACCTCATGCTACTGAGCGTGATGACTGATCACTTCTTCACCCAAGCCAGGGGCCAACATCCTGCTCACCAAAAGGAGACTGGCACTGGAGAGAGGGACAGGACATACTCCCAGCAAGCTGCCAAAGCACCAACTCTCTCCAAAACTGACCGCAATTGGGCAAGTTCTCAAAAAATATTTTTTTTGTTATTCAGCCTTGTTGAAGGGAGGACAGGCACAGGGAATGAATGGGACCAGAGCAGAGCTTAGCATGACTCTCCTGTCATAACACACACATCAGAGGGCATTTCTTGAAAGATGCAAATTCCTCCACTGCTGATAACTGCTTGGCACTCAGCTTCTGCTGAGAAGCTTCAGGGATTTTGAGAGGAAACTGTCACAATGCTATGAACAGGGTATCATCTGTGCACACCAATATAAGATGGAGAACACAGAGATCCTGTGCTCTAACAGGTCCTTTCTCCTGCAGGAGTAATTTCTACAACTTCATGTACAGTTTCTAAATTTAATCTACAAACACACATTTAATAGGCCAGCAGTGTTTTTTCCCCTCCTCTTGCCACAAGCCTAGCCTTAGGCCAGCTACTGCAGACAGGGCAGCTGTCACATTTTAGCCAGGTCTCCGGCTATCTTTGCTCCCAAGAGATAGGCAATAGCATGGGGGGAGACGCTGTTAAGTTTGTCCCCTTTTCTTCCCCCTGCCCTTACTCCGAAAAGCAGGCCAGCCAGCTTTTCTGCCAAAGACTTAATTGTACTTTCTCAGGATTGGATCCATTTCAGACCCCCCTGGTATCTCCATTACTTGCCATACTGATTAATGCTATACACAAAACCTTTGCTTCTTAGCTGCTTTTCCCTCATACCTTGACCGCTTTCCATTTTCCCCTCTTGTAATGAGGCAGTGAACAGATATTTACTTGCATTCCTGATTTTTACATTCTGCAACCTACTTTTTAACACACAGGTCATCAGCAGCTAAGAATTATTTTAGGAAGGACATAAAACTTCTTTATTTTCCTTCCCTGGACACACACCTCCTGCCGCTCAGAACTCACCCGCTGCCCAGAGACCCACAGCACAGCAGATGCCAGATGGCACCCAGGGCTCAAACAAAACACACCAAGTTCCTTTAAGGAGACAAAACTAATGACTTCCCCTTGACATTTGAAGACTATCATGGGGACATGCCAGAGGGGAGGAGAAAGCTACAAAGCACAGCAGGCCTGTGATCTGCCTCAGCTTACATAAATAAATAAATATATAAATAAGAATACCTACAAGGGATTTCCTCTCCCAGCCTGGTACAGCTTACATATCCTTTCATGTGCTGAAGGGCAGAAAGGAAAATCCTTCTCTCTGATACCTTATCCGTTTCGACTGAGCACCTTTGCATTTCAAGACATAGTGGGAGAAGACAGGCAAAAGTCAAATTTGTTATCTGGGGAGATAAGAAGACAGACAGAGAAATAGAAGGGAGGAGAGGTAAGACCAAGGAGTTGCACGAGACCCTTCTCCCAAGATTGCCCGAGGAGGAAGCAAGGAGAGCACGACTCCGAAAGTCAAAGGGAATGACTGGGAATGAATGACGACCCTGCAGAACTGAAGTAATCACAGTAGACAGGGCTGTCATATTTTATCTGTGCAGAGACTTTTAATTTTGGAGGATCTCTTGCCAGTCATGTTTTTAAAGGCATTCCAAAACAGCACTGCACTGACCTTGGAGCTCACTTACATGGAGCTCTCTCAAAGTACCTCTAGAGAAAATGAAAACCTCATATTTTTTGTAGTTTTGTGATATTGACATATCAGAAAGGCAAGTCTGGGGTAATACTTAATGGTTACAGGTTTTCAAGCAGTCTTTCAATTCAAATTCAGTACGACATTTATAGTATCTAACACCAGATTAATGAAATGGCTTCAAATGTAAATCCTGGATGGTAAAAACTCCTCAACATTTATGTTTCTGGATCTACTTGCCAGAATACAGTGAAAATATTTTTAATCATCAGTACAGGTTGCTGCTTATCTAAGAAACAAAGAATAATTTTAAAAATTCAAGGGCATTTGTAACAGAAATGTACAGAGCTGTAACAATTTCTTCATGCTTAAGGAAGAGGATAAACTGTGTTTAGTTCCACTAGATTTCCAAATTCCTTAGACTGAGTTCTGACACCAGTCCTCCTTTCTGTAGCAAGTATCGATCACTGACCCCAAAAGTTATAGTGTATGGACAAGGAGCTCAAGAGATTCAAGAAGTTCCTACACAGTCCCAGTAACCTGACAGTCCACATAGGAAGGGTTTTTGCAGTCCTGGGGAGGGGAGAAGCCATGCACATACGCTTAATTTAAAAGCCTAAGGGTAATAGGGTGTTGCTCCATGTGTATCCAGGAAGCACAAATAAATGAGATGGATCTTGGAAATTTCTGTATAGGTGAGACTGCATTTGGTACAGTAAGATGAATGCTAGGCTTGATATCCTGGCAGCATTAAAAACAATAACAAAATTCCCCTACACTGTTTTTCCTTTGGTGTGCAAAGCATGTAAGCAGAACCCAACTTACTTATGAGTATTAAAAAAAAAATATAGGAAAATTGCAATTCCGGGAGGAAATTGTGTGATGCCATTCTTCAGCTGTGAACGGAGCACTCATAACTTTCATTGCCAACAATCCATAAAACTCGCTGTCAAGCACTCGGTGTCCAGAAGGCATAAGAAGTGTCAAGAAATGCTTTATGCTGTTGCTAGCACACTACAAAAGGCTTGATCACTAGATAAAACTAGAGAACAGGCTGGCACTCTCTGGAAAGAAATTTGGATGAGACCATAATGGCAGTGAGAAGAAGAGCTTTGATTCGTGTAAAATAGGATGGATTAAAAAGGGTATCCACAGGTGGTGGTTCTCACAGTCAAGGGATCCAGACAGACAGATGGACCAAGCAGGAGCTGCAACTGATTGCATCCAGCCAGTTGCCTGATGGAGGGGCTCTGGCTGTCAAAAATGGAGATAGCAAAGGTCATGGTTCCCAGCACTGTGTTCCAGCCTTGTCCCTCAAAGAGATGCTGTGGGTTGAAGCACTTTTCCTTGCTGATCTGTGATTCGAACAAGTATAGCCTCAGGACAGCTAGCAATGTGTCGGCTTTGCATTACAGGAATGGCATCAAAGACCTGCAATGCAATGGAGAGCAAGGCCTCCAGCTGAGAAGGACATGTCCCTGGGCAAGTCAGCTAGGACAGAGCACATTCACTGTGGAGGATTTTAAGGGAAGTGGTAAAATGAGGACAGAATAACTGGGGCAATGTCGGCAACATTTTAGTGCTTTGCTCCAAGGAGATACCACAGAATCCTTCTGATGAAATAAGAACCTTAAAATGTGAACAAACCAAAATGAGCGATCTTTGGAGGCTACAAACATCTTTAGTTTCTCAGATCTGGTTAGAACCAAAAAAACACCGAGCTAGAACCAGAAAATATTGCACATCTTTCAGGAAATATTACCTTGATGTATCCAGAATAGATAAAAGAAACCCAATTAAACTTGAAAAATCTGAAACTCTCAGATAAAACATTTTTGAATGCTAAATGGAATTTGTGAAGCTCCATTGCCTTAACCTCCTCTAATAAGCTGCTCAATAAACTTCATGAAAACATATTTTATGTACTGATAGCATTTCAAAGTATGAAAGGTTTTGCAGTTGTTCAGCAATCAGTTACCAGCTGGATTATGGTCCACTAATGCTGTTAGATTTCTGCAAGACAGAAGGCAGCTTTTCAACCATTTGTTATTTTAATGATGAGGAATCTCACCATAAGCCTTGTTAAAACTTCATTTAATCCATTACAAAAGAAACAAAGACATTTAGAAGTGAACATAAAAAAATCTCAGTCTATCAGAGCAGAAATTATAGGGTCTAGGGAAACTTTAAAGGCGCATCCATGGAATAAAATGGCCCTGCTAATTAAAGAACTGTATCTTTTCAGGTTTGACATTTAGGGACTCCCTGCAACAGGGACCGAACTACTCTGCATGGTAGCGCTCGTAATGACAAAGAGAAAAAGAGAGAACCTTTACAAAGCCGCAACCAAATCACTCCATTTATTCCCAATATTACTCGAACATTTGCAAGCGTGTTTTTCACTAAGTTTTTTTCCAAAAAGGTGTCAAAGGGAACAGAAGGTGCATTCTCCTGCCCTTAGATCGTGGGGAAATTTGTCCTTGCAGGGATGACTTCCTTGGTTCAGTAGCAGTCCTAGGAGAGAACCCACTGAGAGGTAAACGTGCTTCAGAAACTTGACTGTCCTGCTAGAAAGGTGTGATGTGAAAACAGTTCAATGAATTCAACATGTACTATGCCCATGAAACTATGACTGCCTGTGCTATGCTAAGCCTAGGAATATGACATCCAAGGCAGGCATGTGATAGCTGCACTCCATTGCTGCTGCTCTCCCTATTTGCAAAGTGCTCTTACAGATCCAGAAGAGGCATTTCCAGGAGGTCCTCTAAAGGGAAACAATCATACCCTGGACTCCCTGGTCCTTCTTTAGCATGTCCCATCCTCCTATGTTGCCTCTTATACACCAACTGACAAAAAAGCCACTGTGACTAGAATTATCTCTTTTTATATTATCCAGAAAGTATCTGATGCAATATATTACCTGAATGAACATTTATTTTATGGCTAATACATTAAAGGTAGCTGTCAGAGCACTAGAAAATGGCCATTTCTGAGTGCACAAAACCAAGCGTTTTCCAAAGGACTGAACAATAACTTCAGCCCTTCAATTACCCTTGTGATTCTATACCTGCAAAGCAACAAGCCAGGAATTTTGCAAGTTCAACAAACAAGACTGGATCTGCACTTAGAGGCGCAGGTGAAATGTTTACCCACAAAAAGGAGCCTGCCTACTGAAAAACACACTGAAATGCTGTAATCTCAATTCTCCAAGTTTTCCTGGAGCAGCAATGTCATTTACAACACAGCTTTTCGTGTTCCTGGGGGAAGGACAACCTATTCCAACTCCTGTGACTACCACCTCCTTCGCCAGCTCTAATGAAGTTCCCAGTTGCTATTGTAAGAGTTAGGTGAAGCTCCCCATGAGGGTTTTTTCCTTCAAGGATTTCCCCAGAATTGAGGTTATTGGCCAAGCCACCCACTAAACTGGGAGAAAGTTCATGACCCTCTGTCAGATCTTGATCCAATTTAAATTAATGATAAGAAAGAGGGCATGATCTGTCATATCTATCTGCTTCCTCGTCTTTGAGTGAGATGGAAACATCAGCTAAAGTTATATCTATCTTGAGGGTCCAAGTACCATGAAATTATAAATAAATAAATATGTTTTTTTCTTTTCAAATACAGCACATTAAATGTTAAACATCCCAATTCTATATATAAGAAGAAATAGTGCTGCTTTGGGTTCTTCTGAAATGTTTGATGTAAAAATAGATTCTCTAGCTCCCTTGCTCTTCCACACCAAACCAGAAGTTTACCAGACACCCAGCTGTTTTGAGACCTTCTGTCTTCCGCTTGGTTTCCTGAAGAAACAAGGCTTGTGCAAATGTGTTTGTCTGTCTCCGTCCAGTAACTTTTGAAAGAAGTTGTTTCTCAAATAATTACTTTTTAAACTTCCTTTCCCCCCAAGCTTGTAAAATATTAACATTTGAAATCATTTTACACATCAGTCTTGCAAGAAACTGCTGAAATGGTAAATTAAGTGCCATCTAGACTGGCTAAGGAGTTTTTGATAAGAGAGTGATTTTGAATGAAAAAAATGGATACTTAATTCAAAGTCAATTAAAATGGAATAATAAAGCATCTAGATGAGAATCATATAATGGATAACAGCACAAAGTCTGTAAAGGAAAATCAAGCCTGAAATTCTTCCAAAGGGTCAGCAAAGTCTTGGAAACCAACTTCACCAAAAAATTCACCCTTTTTAAAAGCTTTTCCTGAAGCTTTTCATAAGAGATTATTACTGAAACCAAGCAGTCATGGACTCAGAAACAGGAATAAGTTCTGAATCTTAACTAAGATTCTAGTTTCTTATCTAACGCTCAAGATTTAAGAAATGGCTGTTTCTCATTCCCAAAATAATCAAGAATAAATAATCAAGAATAAAATTTAACCCAGAGAGTCCAGCAGAAGATCAAGCAAGACAAGTTGAAAGTTAGAAGCCCTTGTGACACTGTATGTCACTTCAGCATGACAGAGCACTCAGGGTGACTGCAGAATAATGTGTGCATACATGTAAATATTTTCTTTGGAATTATTTGAATCCATCTCAAAAAGCAGTTGAGGTTAGTAATAACTGACCATTTTCCTTTCCCCAAAATTGCATCTTACATTCTTAAAGAATTACAGTCAGTTAAGCATGTCCAAAGATGCCCACCGACACAGACCACCTGCTAAACAGGTGGTTTAAAACATGCAGCTCCTTGCTGTTACTTAACTGATCTACAAATGTCAGATCAAGCTCTTGTTCTTCCAGCTGATGGGAAGAAAAATGGTCTGAACTAATTTTCATTTAAATTTCTTAATGCACTGCACCAGTTGTTTGTCACATCCTGACATGCTGTCATGTTGTTTTACAACATGATGTATTGTAACATGATATGAAGCGAACATATTTCATTCAGAGAAATGCACTAATGTCTTTAGACTCTTGAGGAGTGGACAGGTAGTTGTATTATTTCTTAGCACCTGATCTAGATTTATTAGAACAGGTGAAAACATAGAGCAAACTACCTCAACTGCTTTTTGAGATGGATTCAAACTATTCTGGAAAGCATCACTGCATTCACCTTATGCACTCTAGAGCATGCTCATTCCCATCCCACCAAGCACAAAAAGCGCCCAACTATGCCAGGTATTTCACCAACTCTTGGCAATGTAGAGTCAATTTCTATTCAGAAGAATCAAAACATAAGCTCTCCTGAAGATTGTGTGATGTTTTTCACTTGTCTTCCTTCCTGGAACACAAGAAGGTTTATTGTACTTGCACAAGCCCTTTTATGCTTTTGTAGCAGAAGGAGTTACTCATATTTGTGATGACAGTAGTATATTACGCTACAGAAGTTGTCATATTTTCATTGAAAGAAACTTCAAGAGAAGTCCCTAAACTTCAAGGGAAGGGGCCTATATTTTTCCAAGAATCTCCAAATAAGTCCTTGAAGTCCAGACACAACTTTACAGTTGATCTACAATCTATACGATGACCAGAAGGGGCAGCCCTCTCTCTCTCCCTGCTCGCTCTCAGTAACAGCTCCTATCCCTTCACTTTTCCAGGGTTAGCTGCACACTGCATTTGTTCAGTTTGCTACTCTGATTGAAAGCTTCTTTTGTAGGGCTCATTTTTAGTTAGATCAATGGACAGAAACAACTCACCATGAGACTGCCCAAATGTTAAAGCTATAGGAAAAGGGAGAGGAAATACATGGTTAGCAGCAGGGGAAAGGAGGAAGGAAGGACTACTCTTTCATTGCTATCTGCTGCAGAAACTGAAATTCATAAGCATGAGACTGAAATGACATATATTTTATCTCCATGCATTAAAAAGGAGAAATGCATGCATTGTGTGCATCATCTTCAACTTTAAAGAGTGTGTTTGTGAATTATATTTGAATGTCAGTCAATTGCTATTGCAGCCTTTTCCAATTTCTATGATTCAGTAAGTGGACTCATCTCTCATTGGCGCTGTTAAGCAGAAAACAGACAGGTATTGAAATAATATTCTTTTACTCTTGCCACAGGTAATATTTAAGACCCACAAATAGGGTTCTTAAAATACCGACTGAGCTTTGACCATAGTCTGAGGAAACCCACAGTGTAAACAACGCTCCTTAATTTGTACAACCCACAACAGCACTTCCCACTTAATCCAAGAGGACTAATTACGTAACGGCTAATTGATTAACTAGATCAGTTACACGTGGATCTTTAATGTTCACAGTTTCACTGAAGGAGACAACGACTTCCCACAAGATATCAAAAAGATTTGCTTCAACGACCAACCTCAGTCCTGCTAATAGCAATGTCTACAAAGGTGGCCAGTCAGTGGAAAGCTTCTTGAAGTGCTAAATAACACACCTCATCATCCTCCTGTTCCTAAAAGCATTACAATGTAATCTAAAATGAGTGTTGTGCTGATTGCTATGGCACAATATAACTTTGTAACTTTGAAATAATTTTAAGCAATACTGGAAGAGATCCTCCCCATGACTAACAACATGCTGATGACCACATCAGCAGGAATGCTAAAGGAGGACCTCTAAAGGCACGAGGAGAGGCCTTCCAAATTAACTTCACAGAGAAGCTAAAGAAGTAAGACCCAGAAAGTCTTATTACAAGAGTCAAGATTCACAGTCAAGATTTGCACAACTGCAGTGGGGCAAAAGAGGTGAAATATGGCAAAACTTCACCTGCAGAACACATTTAACTTTCATTCACACAAATAATGCTAGAGGTGGGCTCTGGAGGGAGCACAAAGCAATGCCATGCCCCAAGGCAATCCTCTAAGCATACTCCCTACACATTATCATTCATTCAGCCACACACCTGCCATGTGCTTACTGAGCTATAGGAAGTCAAGCCCTATACCATCACCTTTCAGACCAGCGCCTGTACTGGTGCTGTCTGAAAAACATAACACAGCATAACCAGAAGAGTTAACTGCATCTTGCAGACACAGAAAAGAGTAACTCCATCTCTGCCTCAGCTGCTCTCTCACACAGTTGTCCCTTCTAATCCAGAAAGGCAGATTTCTTCAGCTGAGAGCACTTGACAGAGTTGCCAGCCACACCGACCGTGCAGACTACTAGTTTGGTGACATATTTTTGCCATCACCTGCAGAAATACCCAGTTTCGCCAGCAGCAGCTGCATGATTTGACTGCAACTGACAGTAGACTGTAACATCTAATGGACTTGTGCAGAGCGTCTGAATTCCTAAGGACTTCTGTCATGTGTCAGTGCCGCTTATGTTAAGAGATCCATTAGGACTGCAATGATCTAAAGAAAGGTCAGTTGTCACAACTAATGCCAGAAGTGTCACCTTAGCTTAAAACGATTTTACACCAAACTCCCTGGCTAACTAGATGGCGCTGATATCCTTGTCTTAAAGCCAAAGACATGTCACATTAGGCTGGCACACATGTACGGATGTCATTCACTGTAGCAACTTGAGTGCTAAACTGTTTTTGAATGGGTCTTATCAAAGTCCAATCGCAGTGTCACCATCCCTGATGCTTCTTTTCGGAAGTGCTTGGACTTCTTTGGTTGTACTGGAGCTGGGTGCATTACCAGAGAGCTCGGCACCACAGGAGGTATTTTGTAAGTTTCTAGATAGAAAATTAGAAATTCTACTTCTCTGGCTCCCACTGCTGAGTCTCCCATAAGAAACAGTAGCTCTGCCCACACTGAGGACAGAAGAAGGAGGTGCAACAAGCATAGCAAATTAAATCAGAAATAACTGCAAAAAAGTTAGCTAAGTTACAGCCCAGAAAACAGGATTAGGGGCAAGGCAGAATCACCACGGTGGAATTACTGTTCTGGTAGAGTGACTTGCATGTGTAAGGTAATCCGATTCAGTCTGAAGCTCGTTTCCCTGGGACTATGACTCCAGTGAAAACTGCTCTGAGGTTCTGAAAGCACTAATGCAGAATTCATTCTCAGCTGGTGGAGCCAAGGTGCTAATGACTAAACACGGCTACTATGTTGAACTTGCAGGCTCAAATTCCAGCTTGACTGATCTCAGTGCAAAAACTGCAGCTGACGCCAGTGAGGCAGATATGACTTGATCGTCAACCGTTACAGTCTTTTATATTACACACGTTATAAAAGCATTCATGTTTCACAGTCACCATGCAACTATCTGCTATTCCAGAATCATGGTATTTTTGAATACCTGACATGCACCAAAATAATTATGTCCGGGAAAGGTGAAGTTATTGTTTGTGCCTAGTTACTGCTTTGTTTGATTATTTCAGCAGTAACACTTACATAATAGCTAACGTTGCTCATCCATTTGAGTAACAGCAAAATGAAGACTTAAATAAGCTATTTTAAACCACAATAGTGGATTGTTAAGTAGCCAGGGAATGCTGACAGATCACTTTTATATTTTCAGTCCTTTGAACTAGCTCTGTGAATTATAAAAATAAATTCAAGACCTGGGAACCTTGTCAGAATGGGCTGTGTCTGTATCCAACTGCGCTGTTTTGTAATAGGGACTGAATATGGTTTAATCTTGTCAAAGTAGGTTTTATTATGGTGTGTTCCAGACAAGTGACCTTGACGCGCTTGAAAGAGAGATGACATTAACTATGATCATCACCCAATTGCTGCCTGAACGGCACCAGAACTCAGATTTTCTTTGCAGGAGCATTGAAGTGGGACACTGACCTGTAGTTTATCAGCAATGGCATGTGGCAAAAGTTAAAAAAATATATATGTTTGTTATTCTCAAGCACAAAGAAAAACAAGAGTTTTGCCAAAACCAAAGGCATGGTTGGAACAGGGGTACAGAAACAGAAGTTAAAGGAAGGAGCAAAGTTAAAGGAGGGAGCACAAGAAAAGGACACTAGTTATTTTGCAGACATCATGATAAATCTATGCTGATTTTCAGGACAGTTCTGCAAGACTCTCTAGCCCTGGTTTTCTTCTTTTGCTATCCACAATGAAGGTAAATTACAATTCCAGGGGACTACATATAGTAGGAAACATATGTAAGTAATGTGGAGTTTAGGCCTTAAGTCCCAGTTTGGTGGCTTCAAGGCTCTGAAATCTGTAGTCTCTTGCCCCAGAAAAAACAGAAAAGATGTCTGAGTCTTGGTGCACACCAAGAAAGAAAATGAATGACCACGTCTTCCCTGGAAGCAATGGGCCCAGGTGCAGGAAAAGAAACACCAAACAATTTTATCCCTAAGTAAATAACTATTTTGGCTAGAAATTTTGTACCTTGGCCCAAAATTATGCATTTAGACAGTATGTTCTAGCAAAGCTGGACAGCCCAGGAAAACCAGATTGCTTATTTCTGCTAAGCTTAGGCACAGAAGTTTCACTGCTTCAAGAGAAAGCGTAACTCTCTCAAAGTGAATGTAAAAAAACTCCTCAGATCTAAAGAAAATAAACATACAGGTGGAAAGTTTTGTGGTTCTAAATTTTTGGCTGTTCTACCATGGATGGGTGGGGGAAGGGGCGTGTTAAGAAGAAAAAACCTCTACACTTTTATGTAGTCACTTTTACTCAACACTAAACTCATTCAGCATCATCTCTTCCATACATACAGCTCTTCTCTGTCAAAAGAATTAGTGTGCAGTGACTCAGAAGTGGTGGTGTTTGATGATTTTTGCTACTGAAAATACGTGTTTCATTAAACAGCCCAAAAAGCATTCTATGAAATTCAACAATTCTTATTGAATTCTGTAATGTTTTTTCAAAAAGCAAATTTCAGTGGAAGGAATCAATGTTTCTGAAGGTGGATCATTAAGGACTAGAAAATGTACACTTCTGTATTCATAAATGATCCAGAAAAAGAGATGAATAGTGAAAAGAAAAAGTTTGCAGGTGATATAGAATCATTCAGAATAATCAAATCTAAAGCAGACCATGAACTATTGCATAAGGAACTTGCATTATTACACAACTGGATGATAAAATGGTAGATGAAATGCAGTTTTGCTAAAGAAACCATTGCGTGCTGGGAAAAATAACTCTACATGCAAATTAATAGGCTCTACATTAGCTATTGCCATTCAGTGTATGGATGTTGGAGCCTTTGGTTAGTTCCCAGTGCAAATCAGATTAATCCTCAACAGTAATCCAAATGGCTAGAAAAATATCCAGAATTGTTAGGAAAAGTGTAAAGAAAAAACTGTAAGGTGGCATTTAATGCACCCAGGGGAGGCATAAGAGGACAAATGGTTTCCAAAGAGGCACATGGGTCATTATGGAGGAGAGGTCTAGCAGAACCAATAAACACAATGATCCAAAAGCACCAAGCCTGGCTCCTAGGCAGCAGAAGATGGGAGGAGATTTGCTCTACACATGCCCTTCTGCCTGTATTCCTCTCCTAAAATCTGTTCTTTTTATTCCCTTCACTGCTGGGGAGAGGACCTGGGGCCACATGGACCTTTTCCCCCCAGGTATGGCCAATGTCACAGAATGAGAGGAATCTCAAAATGGATCAGCAAAACATGGAAAGTAGAAACAGAAAAAACCTGATAGCTGCAGTTTGAAGCCATCAAAGCAGCCTGTTCTGAACTGAGCAGAAGGTGTTGGTGCTTGGAACTTCTGAAATAAAGCCATCACTTCTCCATCGCTCCCAAAGTGTGTTTTGTTGGAGGGGTGGGACGGGAGCAGTTTGTCTTTTCAGCTCTTCAGAGATATACATTCAAATATGTTTGAAGTTACTGGAAGTGGAAAACTGTATTTTGTTCTTGACTGATTTTTTTTCAGTAGATGGAAATGCTCATTGAATCATTTTTTAATATTTGACCTTTTATTTTGTTTGGTTAATCTTCATGATGATGAAATAGCATTCATGATATACACACAAGGTAACTGTTGAAGGCTAGAACATGAATGCTGGTTTTTCTACAATGTTCTGCTGCTGTGGACACCCTAGGAATGAAATCAGATTGAAAAACAGCCTCAGCTTTTGGTGCCTCTGAGAGACTGATTAAATTTAGTTTCCTTGTAGCCCATGATTAGTCAGGGGTCAGGGAGTGTCTGTACAGAACGTCTGTGGAAATCCATCTTTTGGACCATGCCAGAGCTGCTGAAGCTGAACATAAAAGGGAAAACCCTCAAAAAATAATTTCCTTGGCAAATGTCAAATATTTCACATTATATGAAGATTATCAGCTCTCCCAAAGGCTTGACAATTTCATGAACTCATGGGACAGGGTGCGAAGGGCAGAACACATTCACTGCCAGTAATGACGGGGCTTCAGCCAGGTCCTCTGCACTCAGCCAGGTCCTCTGCAGACTGTCTGACTTCTACTGGCGCTGGCTTTGCCTGGTCTCACATTGAGTTCACACACGTGCTTAAACACCTTGTCCATCTTTCCTTACTGCCTGAGTTTCTAAGTCACTCTGGGTACCTCTCAAGGATGACGGGCATGTCCTACTTTGAACCTTGGGAAGATTTCCTCTTGAAAAATAACAAATATTTCACTTCAAATAAAAAAGCTCCCACTCTGTAATAAGAAGCAGTTGACAGGAATCATGTGTACTGAGAGACACCACTTCTAAAAATTAATTTGCAACAGATGCAGCGTTTCATAAAGGTCCTCCATTTCACAGGCAGCAGCATTGCTCGACAACCTGCTGTTAGCAGGCAATTATACAGCACTGAGAAGAGCCACCATCCCTGCTGTGACCCTGGTTTGTCCCATGATCCAAAGACTTCCTTCAAGACTGTAAGCTTTAGAGACCTTACTTCAAACACAAATTTGGCCCATGTGGAATAGGTCATCAGCCTAAAAAGAAGAAGGCAAAACACCAGCCACTCCAGTCTGATTTGGACTAAGAGTTTCCTCATTGGTTATCTGACAGCTTCTGGTACCCCACAGTGATGAGATTTTAGGTCCTAAAGATCTTGTACCATTTTTCAGATTTTCCTGCAGCTTTCTGTGAATAAATCAGCTTGATTTCAGAGGAAACAGTCCTCTTTGCTGCCTCTGCCCACAGAGAGGACAAAAACCAGGTTGCAGTCATTTGGCACCTCCATTACCCCTTTGTACAAAAGGTCAAAAATGCTGCAGTAACATCAGTTGTCTGAGCTGGCCTCAGAACCATTTCGCTGGGCTGAATAGTGCTCCTGATCAAGCAGTATCAAGCACAGTGCTCTGACCTTCACAGAAACTCTCAAATCATCACCTGGAACAGTTACAGAATATAGTCACCACCTGTCCATCTACTCCACCTGATGCTGCTCACTCACGGTATGCACAGGGTTGAGGCCCCACCTTGGGCATGCATCATGGTGACATGAAGCCCTCTGACTTGCCTTTGTCATTTGGAACAGCAGAGCTCTGGGATTCGTTAAACCAAACTTGCAAATGGGTTTGGCCCCATTACGCAAGAAGGCGGCATAAGAAGAGGAGGAAAAAAAAAAAAAGAGGGAGAGATAGAGGTCCTTAGGGATCAACATATTCAATGATCCCTTCAAACCACCACAAACCTTATTTACTAAGCCCCATATGCTCTCATTAAATTTCTTTGTCAAAATATTTGCCTTTATAAATTCACCCAGGAGTATGTCGTTCTGCATTTCAGCCAGCCAGAATGCTAGTGGGGCACTGAGCAACTGCTGAGATTTTATTGGCACCCACTTTTAAGCACCTTTCAGTCAGTAGCTGTGCTCTGCTCCTGTGAATAACCACCATATAGTAACTAATTTAACCTAATAAGGTTTAAACCTTTAGGGTTTTAAACCTAAAATTAACCTACTACGGTTAAATTTCCCCAGTTCCTTTTTTCTCAGCTACTTAGCAAACCAATTCTTTTTGAGACATCTCAGTTCGCACACAAGAAGAGAACAATTATGTGCCACGGCGATTGGGTAGAATGGAGTCAGGCGCAGTTGGGGTAGGAAATTACCTTCTGCACTTTCAAAACATCAGAAAGATATAAGCAAGAGAAATCCAGCAGAAAGTGACATTTTATACAGATACACACACCTATCATACACTCCTGGTTTGTATAATCTATAAACTTGCTGAGGGTACACTTTGTCCCATCGTTGAGAACAGTAATGGAGGTGTTAAACAGCTCTGCCCCTGGGTTGCAGAGCTAGTGACCGGCCTCCAGCTGGTCTTCTGATGATCTCAGCCATTTGAGCTGGGCAGCTCAGCCAATTTTCCATCCACCTCACTGTCCACACTTCCTCAGTTTGTCAATTAACATGTCAGGGGAGACAGTGTTGAAAGTCTTGTCAACATCTAGATAAACAACATCCACCGAGCTCGTCATTTCATTGTAGAAGGCTATCAGGTCAACCAGATGTGATTTTCCCCCTTGTAAACCCATACTGGCTACTCCCAATCACCATTTGTTTAAATGTGCCCTAACCTCACCCTTCTCCAGCAAGGATAATTCTTCCCTGCTTCAGACTTTCTCACTGGTCTCAGGGGCCTGGGATTCCTGAGAGTAAATCTTATGAGCAAAGACCAAGGTAAAGACAGCACTGAGAATCTCAGCCTTTGCCATGTGCTTTGTCACCAGTTCCCAAGACAGATTTACCTCTCTTTGACTAAGAACAAGCAGCAAAATGTTGCTGCAGTGGTTCAGTAATGTATTTGTCTTCCTGCAGCCATCATGCTAACTTAAACCTCGGTGTTGCTATGAACTCCATGTGGACAGGACATCCTTGTACACAGACCACTGCAAACTCAGAGCCCCAGTCCATTCTTCTTGTACTGAAGAGAACATCTAACAAAGCCTGTGGCTTTGATACTTGACAAGGATGTACTAACTGCTTGGGTTGGCTGGAGTCCCTTGTCTAATGCATCTGGAATAGGCAAGAAGGGCATCTGAACTGCACGCTTCCCTCCTCTGAGAAATAAACAATATTGACAGGGCAAAATCATGCTAAAAGACATTTGCTTTTGTTCTTCATTTTCTCCTCATTTTGTCCTGAAATGGTGTGGAGGCTACACAGAAAAAGAAATAAAGGCAGGAGAAAGTCAGGTTTTACTTTCAGCTACTTCTCCTTTAATGGAGGTGGCAGCTCCACAATTTTCAGCAGACTTACTGCTGAATTTATGAACAGACTTACTGTTAATTTATGTCAGGGTAAGAGAGCAGTGTGTGAAGCTCTTTGGATAGAAGTTACTTCTGGGTCTGTGTAAAGCAGCTCCCCTGAGCAGAAGCAGCTGTAACGCATGATACACCATGCTGAGCTTCGGGTTTCCCCGGAGTCCCACCAGCATCTCTGACACTTAGTATAGCTGAGAGAGCAGGCAGTGAAACGCAGCTGCCACATAGAGGCAGCCAGGGATTCCCTCAGTATTTGGGAGCTCGAGGGGAGTGCAGTACCAGCTGAAAGTTTAGGTGGTTCCCTTGCCATACATAAATGACATTATCCAGTGCTCAGGAGGTGCATGGCACAGGCACGTGGTGCTCTGGTGGCCTCCAGAGCCTGGAGCTGCTCTTACATGAACTGTTCCTGCTGGAGCAACATAGATCATAGCAAAGTGACAGAGCACTTTAAAAGTTAAATTGCTATGTTCAAATTAGGGGGGAGGGGGAAAAAAAAAAAAAAAAGAAAAACACTTCTCACACTTCTCAATCCTCCCCTACAGAAAACTGCACCATCTCCTTTCACAAGGAGCCTTTTGCCCAGCTTTCCCCAAATTTGGCAGAGGTGCAGGAATCTCATAGGTATTAAGTTCCTTCAAATTTTGTGGAAAATAAGCATCTTGCTGCTGGAATGAGATGCAAAGGCTCAGCAGAGAGAAGAGGCAGGCATCAGCATTGCAGACCTCAGACACCTTGCTGCTCAAGGCATGCTTTTTTTGGTATGTATTCACACAATATCAGAAATTAAACATGAATACATGTTTTAGCTGTATCTACAGTACTAGAGAAACTGTTAATGAAGTTTTTAAATAAAAAAAAAATCCCACTGTTTTCTGATACTTTCTCTCTGCCCTATTCTTTTCTATGTGCATCCCCTCTCCCCAGAACACTTCTCTAATCAATCCTGATCTGTCAGTCTAGTGCACACAATTTTGTCTTCAGGGTGCATTCCTATCAGTAAGGCATCAGAGGCTCATATATATAGAAAACAAATGGATAGATGCCATGTGTTTCAAAAATCATCCCCTCACACACTTCTCCAAAAGCCCAAGATACAAAAAATTGAGAGTATCAAAAATCATCTCTAATATATGTTTGACTCATCTGTTGGTTTTAATTGAGCGGTCTGTATCTTCAGGCAATTTCATTATTCTCCCAAGAGCTAGGAAGCTAAATGAAAGACAAACCTCGTTAACCTCTGACCATGAAAATCAATAATTTTCAATAAAATTTAAGCTAATTTGTTTCCAAAAGATTTCACATCTTGACTCTGGTATCATGTGCTCCAGAGCTAATCAGCTATGGAATATTATATTTTTCCAGATCATTTTTGCCAACTTAGCTACAAAACCTGTAATTTTACCTAGAACTACAAGAATCCTTGCACATATATGAAAGACAATTACTCTCGAGATTGTGTGGTGGTGTGAGCAAACAGTATCCAAATTGCCCTGCATTCATAGCTACTCTAGAGTGACAGTGCAAACACTTCAGAGTGCTACTCTTATTTTTAGTTCTGCTTAGGGTCATCAATTCTTCTTCAACCACAGAATTAATTTCTACAAGTTCATGTTACACACTTAATCTCACTGAATTCTGCAACCACTGAATGCAAAAGTACATTCCTGTTTTAAATAAAAATGTCAAACTTTCCAGCACAACACTGGAAAAAGCTGAATATGGGCTTGTTCCTGTGGATGCACCAAAAGCAAAAGGTGAAACAAATGCTTAATATTTATTCTAGCTCACTTTCTGCCAACAGAAAACAGCAGCAACTCTGGTACTCTGCTAATGAAGTGCTTAAGCTATTAGGATTCTCCAAGTGCCAGGGAGAGGATATTTATATAGATTCCTGCTATACAACAAGAGGAAATCCATTCCTTACCTCAGTGGAGCATAAAATACAGAAATTTCAGAACAGAAGTTGGTGTTCTGCAGAAAGAGCAAATACAACATTGCTGGAGCATGGCAAATATTGATAAGAAAAGCAGATCAGTGAAGGGGAGAATCAAGCATCCCCCCAAATACAATGCACAAATCCCCACTGGAATTCTACCAAGGTTACGGGAACACCACCAGCTTACAACAGAGCTATCACCACAAATACAAACACTGATCTTTCTAGCTCCTGGGCTAGGTTGGACACTAGATTATAAGGCTTCAGAAACAACATTTATGATTAAATTATTAACAATATGAACATTTCCAGATTGTTGGGGAACAAGACCCTCCAATGGCTCTCTTTGTGAAGGGAGACCCTAGAAATTTGTCAAGCACAAGAGAAAAACGCTTGATCACTTCAGCCTTGGCTGTTCTGTGCAGAGCACAGGGGGAGGCACCGAATGTGTTAATATGGCAAAGACGACATCTTGCCATAGAAAATGGACCAAAATGCTCATTTCCACTGAAATTCATTTCACACCAGCCAGCCCTTACTGCACAGCTGCTTTATCTCCTCTGAATTCCTTCTGCTGAAGTCGTCCCTCACACAACTTACAACCTTGTTTAAGTGAGACACTTCCTCGGGTTAATCAGCCCAGTAAGAATATTTCTTTTGCTGACTTTGAGAACCTTGGTGGAAGAAAAACAAATAAATTAAATTAAAGGTCATAGAAAGTTGCAGCCACCTTACAGCAAATTCATCCAAATACAGCTGAGCATTTTGCAGAACCTTAATGAGAAGCAATCAGCTCGCTACTCTGACAGCTCAGTTTAGGGAGTAAAACAGTGACTACCATGTAGCTCAGTAATGTAGACAGCAAGAGCTACATGATGAGATCCTGCTTTTGGTGACTCAGCACAAGAGACTCATGAAAGTGCACAGCTTGCAGAACAGCAGGGAAACCACACCCCAGCTCAACTTTCTAAAAGTCATAAAAGAAGCTGATATTAATTCCCTTTTCCCACTGCTTTCAAGTGAAAGTCATCAAAAAAGTTCTGTTGCACATGCTAAAAATTATGATGAAGGGATATCCTGCAGGGAAGGATCACTGATCTTCCATAGCAAAGAGTAAATATTTATCATTAGGCAGAAGAAAGCAATGAACTCTCAGAAATAAAATTAAATACAATCAGCCACTGTTCAATATTAGATAAAAGAAAAAAAATCAAATATATTAGATATTGGATTTAGATTAGATATAAGACTTTTCTGCAGTTAGACAAAAAAAATTAAAAGAAAAATTCAGTTGGATTTGCCATCAGGAATCTAATTTCCACAAATGAAAAGAAAAGGTTGCATCTTTTAAGAAAAGGATAAGAATGCTTATCAAAAATATGCTATGTAGCAAGAAAAAATTACCTTTATTTTGGACCTGGATTTCTTATCCCTTTTCCGAAAGAGCACAACACATGGAGTCACCCAAAGGAAAACAGGTTTTTGTTTCTTCCTAGATGTCATGAATATAGGTAATTGAATTCCAGCTTCCCACTAATTTTTCATCTGAGAGGCTTCCCACTTTTCAAATTTGAAGTGAAAATGCTCTCAACACCATGTAGTGCAGCAAATTGAATACCCACATCAAGTCAAATCAAACCAACTGACCTGACATCATTTTCCCAAATGCTTGTGATGTTTTCATCGCACTGTCCCCAATAAGATTTTTACTGCAAAATTCATAACAACTGACTGAAATCTTTGGCAGTGGAGCAGTGATTGCATGGCAATTACTCTACACATATTATCCACAAATGCTCCGTATTACAGGAAGAACTTCACTTATGCTGTGGTTGAGAAACTCAGGAGATATAAAATAATTTTCCCCACTGACAGCTATACCTGCTGCTTAACAGAAAAGAGCTTTCAGTCAGTTCAGTAGAGGCACCTGTCTACCTGATCACTGCAAACCAAGCAGATCTCTGGTTTTTCTTCCAAAACTTCTGCTGAAGGGACCCTATGGGCAAAGTGGATTATTGAGAAGTCAGTCTAGAAATTACAGCACAGACACCATCGCCTGAACATCTGGGGTCCGTGTTCAGCTGTATACCAAGTGGTACAAAGGTTAGCGTAATGTTTGGCATAATGTTTGCCAAACCATTTGACAAGCATTTGACACACATCTAAGCAGTAGCGTTGTTACACTCAATTTTGGAGAATTCAGGACAAACCATGAAGTTAAGCACCAATGAAAATAATCACGTTGGTTTAGCCTGATCTAGTGCAGTGAGTGCTTCAGTGTACATAGCCAAGGTTTCAAAAGTGAGTAATAACTTTGGAGCTGTCTTTATTTGATAGCCAATGTCACAGGCTTGCATGAGACCCCTTTTCAAAGGCTGGTACATATCATTCACTTGCTTTTTAAAAATCTCAAATTGAGTGTGCATCCTGCATATGCTTACACACGCAGTAAAATTGGTGTCCCTTTATAAATGCTCTGCCACAACCCTTTCTCCAATAAATTGTAAAAACTTGTGCGGTCTAAAACAGCAACCAGAGAACTGTCTTTAATAGGCATCACAGGCCAAACTTTAAGAAACGCAGCTAAAGACAGGAATGTCAAAGCACTAATCACCCTATAAACAAAGAACTTTTCCTTTCTCTTTTAAAGTCATACCCATTTTGTAATAATTTGAACCCACTGAAAGCAATTTTCTGGCTCCTCAGGCAAACTGATATGTTGCTCCTACGGACCACGATCACGCCTGCATAACCAGCCAGCAGAAAACAGCCAAAGGGCTTGGCGGGGATGCTGCGCGTGAGCACAAACCTGGCCAACCGTATTGCCATCCCGTAGGCACTGGGAGCTTATTCAGAACTTTCTTTTTTATGCCGCTGTGCAAATTTAAATTGGAGCTTTCAGAACCAGATTTACCAGTACAAAACCCTTTCAAAGCAAATATTCCTAAGAGTGCTCCTCACGAGCTAAGGCTTTTGAAGACAGTTTCTGCATTCAGTTATATACATAGAGACAAGAGGTGCTGAATCTTGCAAAGCTGATTTTGGACAATCAAACACCAGAGAATTCCAGATATTTCCTGCAAAGACTGGGAGTTTATGACGTGTGAAATGAACTTTCATTTAGCGGTATCCTGGCATGACCCTTCCCAAGCTCATTAGAAACTAAACACGGCACACTCAGGTATCTCCTTGAATACACTAAACATTTTGCAATGATGGAAACTGGTTTCTTATCACATCCTCTGAGCTTTAAAATTCCCTATTTATATTTTGCTTTCTTTATTTATTTACAACATATATATTTATACATATATTAAATATTAAACATATTTATAACATATATACAAGAGCAGCTCACAGGCTTTCCATGTGCCATAGATGCTTTTTTAATAATAGGAGAGCCTTCAAAACTCACAGTTTAAAAATTATGGTAATTCCATGTAAATTGTATTAATAAAAGAATTAATCTGTTTGCTTCCCATATCACCTCAGAAAACTGGGTGGTTTAGTGCTGGTTCTTTTATTATTGTGACATTGGTGAAGAAGATTTAAGGAACTACGTATGTACCTGTGGCTGTGTAGCACAATACAGCAAAGTGGTGTGCTTAGTGTCAGCGTGGTTCAGTAGCACCCCTTCCAAAATTACCTTCATTGAATTTTAAAGGACAAAGCAGCTGGGCATTCACTTTATGGCACCAGTCTTCCTTCCTACTTGCAAAGTGTCTACTCTGCCATACTGTCAGCTTGTTAGCTTTAAAAAAATGATGCACAGAAATTTGTGATTGTGTATAGGGAAAAAAAAACCCTAAATATAAGTCTTCATAACTCAACAATTTTTAAATTGCAAGAGGGCTGTTTTTGCAACAGGGCAGCAACTTAGGAAAGTACTAAACATGTGCTTGAAGTGTAATCCCTTCCAGTATAGTAATTAAGGTGTTTAAGTGATTTTTCTGTGGCAGTAGACACCTAATTAGAACACAAGTGTACAAATCACGGGTGCTGTGATTTTCAATTGAAAATAAAATCCACAACAAGGGATTTGTCCTTCTAAACTTCACATAAAAATATGAATTTATTAGATCTTGTTTAAAGTTATTGAAGACTATCAAAAGAACATTATTCCAGCATTGATTCAAGACCATGGGGTGCATTATCAGCATAATTAAAATGAAAGTATCTTGAGCTATTTTCCTTTCGTGCTTCCATATTATTGTTTAATTGTTCAGAATGTCTGTTTGTTACAGAGGCAAAGTAATTAAGCACAGCACGTTGCAACAAGGGGGATCATAAACCCAGAGTTGGTTACATTACCAACACAGATACCAGCATAGGAAAACATTAAGGAAAGGATCAGAATTGTAACTGAAAATAATTGGATGATCCAGTTCATTTGGCTGACATCAGGACCATTTGTGCACTTCAGTGCTTTTTAGCCCTGTTCACCTGTGCTCTTAAAATGTTCAAGGGAAATTCTGGAGCAATGTTACAGATCTGTTTGCAGTGGCTGTGGCTTGTCAGAAGGCCTGAGCATTACTATTCAGCGTGAATGGTAAATGGTCTGAATTTAGACTGCTACCTACAAAAGAACAGGTCAGGCCAAAAGTATACAAAACAAAGCAGATTCCTATGAAATCAAATTCAGCATGCCTTGAAATCAATGCAGGTATTTCCTTTCTCATTAGCACACAAGGACAGAGATCTCCAGGGAGAGCTACTCTCCCTGGTTAGGACAGTTACTCAGCTACTTAGAAGAAAGAATGTGTGGTTCCTTGTATTTTTTGTTAACACAACAATCAAGATGAGGCCTGTTTGAGAAGCAAGTTTAACAGCTTCAACAGAAAAACTTTATCACTGTCTCTCAGAAACCCAAGCACCTCGGATATCTCCAGCTCTCAGCAAGTTGTGACTGCACAACTCTCTAATTTTGTAGGTCACAATTTGGCAAAATCAAAACCCACCACTTGGCAAAACCCAAATTTGCGAGTCAGCAATATGGAAACAGCCAAGTCACGACTTCCAAAATGACTGAGTTGTACAGCCCTCCAAAAAAGCCTATCACTTTCTAATGATCATCACACAAAATTGATAGCTTAACATGAGTTGTACCTGTTTGCAGAAAGCCCTTCACAATTCTGAAAAAATGGAGCTCCATCAGTCTCAAACTAGTGCCACCAGCCAAAGCCCTGGGAAACACGCAACTAAGATGCAAATTTAATTAAAAGAATTGTGCACACAGGAGATTTAAAGGGCCATGCAAGTCTTTTCAGTGACACAAATAATTGTGTCCATAATTGACTTTTTTTAGTCAAACATAACAAAAGGCCAGTGAGACAAGAGCAGGTGTGAAATGACTACTCTGGAACTAAATGAGGATGATATAATCAGTCAGGGAATACCAGGGGAAAAGGTAAAACAGGAAGGGGGAAAAAAAGGCAGAGAGAGTTTCCAAATGAGTTTTCTTTAGAGCTTGGACTTGTGCTCCACAGGACCCGCACAAGAGTTGTTTGAGGTTTCTTTAGATTCAGATGACAACTTGAGGGCTGTTGGGTGACCAGGTTTGAAAACTGAACCTGGCATCACTTGTTCTAAGAGCAGAGGCACATCTGGCCCCGCAAGACGCTGCTCCTGCTGCTCACCAGCCCTGCTCACACAGGGGCCCTCCCTGCCAGTGCGTGACCCACAGCATGGGGCCCACAGGAGAGATCATTAGTGGGAGCCCTTGAGCAATTCAGTCGTGGCTGCTGACCTTTCTGAAGTTGGCTTATCAATCTGCAGCACTCTCCTAAAATTGCAAGTATGATTTATTGCTAAATAATTTACGTAGTTTCCTAGCAAACTGTCTGCGCAGTTTATATTTATAAAATGAACTCTCCCACATGGACAGTTTTAATACCCCCTTGGGATCTCTTCAAACCAACAGCCTTCTACAGTCATGCAAAGGTTAAAATAAGGCCAAGACAGAGCATTTACATTCAGTGAAATACTACACTGATTCAAATGTCCTTGACTGAAATTACATGTCAGCCACAAGAGTGGCAGCCTTCTCTAAAATTGGTGCAGAAGGAGGCTGGGACCAGCAAGCTCCTGACTTTAAATGTGAGCTCCATCAAACCTCTCTCAGTCCTTCCTTTCCTACCTTGAACAGAGCTGGAGATGCTCCCTTCAAGTGAGACAACATGAACGCCTCTCTGTCCTGGGTGGCAAAAGCGTAGCCCGGTCCATTTCAATGATCCTGAAGGCAGGACTGACCCAGCAGGGACCACAGTCGCTGAGGCCTGCTGTCAGCTGGCAGGGAGAGGAAGCATAAAGCTCTTCAGTGGAAGTTTTAATGCCTTCTATAGATTTTATTAGGTGACAGGAAGGGTTAGAGGGCAAGGCAGGGGGCCAGGAGGCGCGAGGGGATTTGGAGCAGGGGAGGAGCCGCAGGGAGCTGGGGCAGGGGCTGTGGGTCACAGCAGGGACACAGCCACCCCTCAGTGCACCACGTGCCACTGCTGCTGCCTGTGCCTGACCACAGCACCGAGCAATAGATACTGCAGGTCCCCATACGAGGACAATGCCATGGTAACAGCAGCTCTGTAACAGCCCCGGGTGGAAGGATCAGGGCTCCCTGTAAAAGCTGGGCTTCAGCTACAAGGTGAGCCAAATTGCACCAGTCTCCAGGCATTAAGAGCTATTTACCACTGACATCCAGGTTCAGCAAACTCCCAGCTGCTAGATCAGAACCCAGTCAGAAAAAGAAGGAATCAAGGTCAGGGTTTATACCCTGTCCACGCTGTAAACTCAACATGACCTTGGACAAGTCACTGGAGTTTCTCATATGTCATAAGCCGTACCACCCAACAAGTCCTATTTCAGCAGCGTGTGGTGGAAAAAACCAAAGATGAAGGTTTTGCTCGGCAGTTTCCTGAGAAATCACTTACTCAGACATCCAGAAGACTGGCAGTCTGTTATTCTCCATTTCCTCACTGAAGTATTTCAGATACCACAGCCTACATACACAGCTGCTCCCAACTCTGTGCCTCTAAGCTCAGAGCTCAGGCCAGCTGCGAGGTGCCACCTCAGAGCTGGGGATGTGACACTCCCGCTCTGATGCGATGGTGCTCACCTGCACCTCCACAGAGATAACAGACTCAAAAGCCCATGGAAGTATTAATATTTTTTTTGTCTACTGGTAAATCAAGCATTTGTTTTACAAAAGCACCTGAGTGTTCACCCTGAAGTTTAAGGAATGTAACATACACTTCTGCAGTTTTATAGCTTAACTCTTATTTCTTTCCCAAAAAAAAGTTTCACATTTTTTAAAGTTTCTGATATTTGGTGGGGAAACCAATTATTGCTTATGGGGTTTTTTGCTTTATAGCTACTTTGTAAATGTACATTCTGTTGAGCTTCAGACACACAGGACATCCCCAGGCTCTGGCTGTACTATCCATCCTACACAATGAAGTTTGTTTTTTAATTTTTTCTTACAGCTTATCAATTTTTTCAGTCCTAAGAGGCAAGCAGATACGCAGGGCTCCTTCCTTTTAACCTTTCCTTTGAGACAGACTTTAAAAAATATTTTTAAGTAAAATAACTGGGTTTGTAACACCATAACAACATAATTAAGCTTACTGGAATCCTCACCTTTCCTTTCATCTCAGCCAAGACATGATTACCACAGATGGCATAGTCAAACCTCTTAACTTTGCATGAATACAGAACAACATCTCTTTTCCTGGGCTCTATGTATGTGGAGTGACAGCATGGGATCTTGAGATTGGTAGCAACTGGGTGTTCCAGTTCATCTTCCTGCCACTGTGGGATTGTTCTTTAATATTCATTTCTCAGTGTCTTGTCTGGTCTAGCTTTAAACATGCCAGACACTGAACTACTGCAACTTGCCCAGAGAGACCATATCATAACACACTACATCTCACTGTCAGAAGTTTGGCTGATACATGAACCGAGTTTCCCTTTGTTTCATTACATTACTCTCCCTTATACTTTCTATCTGTAAATAATTCTTTCCTCCTCAAAGCTCATATTTTGTAGGTACCTCTAAGATCTTCTTCACTGTTTCCCACCACTTAGTCCTTCTTTACTCAGATACCACACTGTACAATCTTAATTTTTCTGTGTAATTACATTTATTTGCACTCACAACTATTTTGTTGCTCTTCTCTAAGCTCTTTATCAGGAATGTGCTAGCCAACATGTAGGGACATATCTCAGATTACAGGTGTTCTGCACATAAGAATGCCTCATTGGTGCAGTGCAGTAAAACTCAAAAAGCAATAAGAATCCAGAATAAAGGAAAGTCTAAGGAATTTATTTCTATTTAAAAGGAGAGTGTCTTTTATTAGACGACTCCGATTCAAAATTTCCTGGAGGCATATCACGTCAGACAAGCCCTTAAGTAAGAAACGTTTCCTATGTCTAGTACAGAGTCTGTGGTCAAATCAGACAGATTCAACCACCCCAAAATGCCCAAAAGCTGGTCTTCCCAATTTAAAAAACCGCTTCAGATCAGAACTCCACTCAAATGTGATATGACAGTTACACCACCTCACCAAAATACATCTCTATCTTCTAACAGGATTTTTTAATTTACTTGATTCAAATAAATATTCCTTGATCCAGCAGAGGGATGTAACCTACCCAACACACTGCTCAGCCAAGGGGATATTGAAACACATTGTTCTGAGTCAAGCAGACCCGCAGCCTGGACCCAAATGTCAAATGAGCATCTCCACTAACTGGACTCTTGACTATTCTGGGGTGAGACTTGCTGAGCAACAAAAAGGTGCGAGTTAAGATCAATGAGACTGAGCACAAAACTCTGGCTTCAGAGAGAGCCCCCACTGCTCGGGGCTGGCTGCATCTGGAGTTGTGTGAATAACAGCATGGGGAGAGATTGCAGAACTTATCAGACTGCTACTCTAAAGAGCCTGTAGTGCTGTTGTCTGCCCAAAAGCTGTTGGAATTAACACAAGATTTCAAGACATTTTTGATAACAACATAAGCAAATTCTTCCTGAGGGCCTTTTTCTGTTAGATCCAACCACCACAGGTCATAAGTGTTTCCTTAAGAGAAAGCCTGTTATTAGCAAAAATAACCCCAAATCCCATGTTTATTTATTGTTCATTTTTAGCTGACCAAGGTACAGAAATTCTAACATATGCCTTCAGTGACTAATTGCCAAAAATAGCAAGTAAAGTGAATATTTAAGAACGCTCTATAAGCCATTGACAAATACCTTGAGATAATAAACCCTGAAAATCCAGAAACAGATCACGATAAGTTCCCCCCTCCCCAAGAAAAATTGCTGAAATCTCTGCTAGTAATTCAGCAACATCTAGTTTGAATCCTATTGTTTGCAAAATTAGAGCACTTTCCAAAGAACAGGATATTTTTTCTTTGCTTTAGCCTTTTTCACCCTCTTGACTTCAGTTCAGGTGACAGCCCACACTATCACAGCTACTTTAGCTCACTCATGTAACGTCACCTCTTGTTAGTAGCAGGCAGCGGAAAAAAAACCGTGACATGATGTAATACTACATGGTCTTGCTAAATGTAATGCAAATTGTCAGAGGATTGTAGTGCTAAGCTTTAAAGGGAAGAAGGAAGATCTGTTTGTGAATGTAGTTAGTGAGGAGCATGTCTTAAATGTCTCAGAAGTTAATCCTTCAATGGTTCCCAAGAAACCAGACTCTTCATCTTCTGTATGAATTTTTTACGGTCTTCATTCTTCCCATCTTTCACATTTCTCTTTTACACTGACCAAACCAAACACATTTTTCCTACTTTCATCCAGGTCCATCATCTTCTCACAAGGAATTCCAGTCCCTGGCATCAAGGTTCAAATAGGGCACTTCCATAAATTCTCCCATCTAGAGCACTCAACTCAACAACCATCCCTCACAAGTAAAGCTTCTAATACGGAGCCTCGGCCACTAGCTGTTCTGCACAAGACAGTACCTATTTCACCCAGCAGCAAGCTACATATCAGGAAATTAAAAGAAAGCAATCTAAGGAGCAATTCCTCTGCCTCTTTCCATAGGGTTACTTTTGCTCCAATGAGACCTCATTTGGAGTAAGGTAGTACCCAACAAGGGAAATGGCCAAGTCTCAATGCTTCCCAATTTGAGGCCATACGTTGTGCTGATCACCTGCAAAAAAGGTTTGTTCCGGTGAGGAAACATGATACAGTGCATTAAAGAGAGTGTGGCGAGCAGGTTGAGGGAGGTTATCCTCCCCCTCTACTCTGCCCTAGTGAGGCTGCATCTGGAGTAGTGTGTCCAGTTTTGGGCCCCCCAGTTCAAGAAGGACAGGGAACTACTGGAGAGAGTCCAGCAGAGAGCTACCAAGGTGATCAGGGCACTGGAGCAGCTCCCTTGTGAGGAAAGGCTGAGAGACTTTTGTTTGGTCAGCCTGGAGAAGAGAAGGCTGAGGGGGGATCTCATCAATACTTACAAATATCTGAAGGGTGGGTGTCAAGAGGATGGGGCTGGACTCTTTTCTGTGGTGCTAATGACAGGACCTTGAGCAGGCAATGGGCACATGTCACAGCACAGGCAGTTCCAGCTAAACATGAGGAAAGGCTTCTTCCCTGTGCGGGTGCCAGAGCAGGGGCACAGGCTGCCCAGGGAGGCTGTGGAGTCCCTTCCCTGGAGACATTCAAAATCCTCCTGGACGCATTCCTGTGCCCCCTGCTCTGGGTGTGCCTGCTCAAGCAGGGGGGTTGGACAAGATGATCTCCAGAGGTCCCTTCCAACCAGTCTGTGATTCTATGACTGTAACTACAGAAAAGAGAGGACGATTTTTAATAAAAAAGAGTTTTAATAAACTGAAGACCCATCTAAGCTAATAAACACCTCAAAAGTATTGTCTGCGGTGGTAAGTTAACGAAATGAGCTAGTACGATAATTCTGTAAAATGCTGAGTAAAGCCTCTTAATTGGGAATGCAACATTACTCTTCATACCATGGACAGTCCATTAAGAATAATAAAAACATTTCAACTACTTCTCATCTCAAGACTTTGGAATCAGCATAACAGCAAGTGAATTTGGGGTAAACATTTAAAAAATATTGAAAAAGGTTCATGAAAAAAAGTTTCAGAAAAATCTTTGAATGATAGGCTTAGTTATGTATTTGCAGACCTTGTTAAAATCTGATGCCAAATATATAATCTACTATATATAATCTACTGTCACTTTTTCAGAGAACACGGGGTAGCCCTCAGCAGGGCTAACATGCTCTGCTCCCCATGTGCAAACCGAGGAGTCACCTGGTAGAAACCATGAGCAACTAAAACACGTAGCTTTTCAGTTCACTTGAGAGTACTGTATCCTTCAGCCTGAGACAGGCTCAAGTTCGCAACCCAGGCTCAGTCTCCTGATTTTGATACTGATCTCCTGGCCCATCCGACAAATTATTCACACTTTGTGCTGGTCTGAAGAAATGTAAATCAGAAATGGGAAAGGAGATTAAAGAACTGCTCAGTTCTGAAATGGCTTTGTGTTGGAAAAGCATTCTGGAGAGATCAAACACTTTCTATATTCTCCTCCCAAATTTCACAACCGGTAGCATAAAGGGCAAATAAGTTTCTGTGCTGTGGCCCAGGAGGTCTTTTCACTGCCAAAGGGATTTATAAACATGTAAGTGCTTCAGGAGCTACGCCCTGCTAAACAGCCTTTTAGTCCAATGGGTATTTTCTTCCGTGCTCATCAGGTCATAAATGACACCACCTTATTTTATAGGGACAAAGCCATAACCGAGAGCCAGGTAATGTTTGTGGGTAGAATAACTTTTAAGACCAGCTCATGAGGTTGGAAGCTATATACACACTCTTCTTCAGAGCAAGCAAGTCAGAAACAATTTGTCTGACCAGAGATCTTGATCAAACCAAAAGAGAGAAGGTAGCTGGGTAACTGAGGAGTAGGGACAGGACTTTAGAATGGGAAGACATGCCTCCCAGTGAAAAGGAGCGATTAGTAATTTGTCATCTATGGAACATGGGGAGATCAGTGGAGCAAAGGAAAGAAGTCATAAGTGATGGGTGTTCACCTCCATCCCTTCTAACTATTTTGGCTTTTATGCAAAAGTTCCATCCTGTCACCTCACCGTGTTCATCATCTGGACACGCACAACTAAAAGTTCATTTGTATAACAAACACACAGAAAACAGAAGTAGCTATCCAGCAGACTGACTGGTACCTATTCCTAACACATGCAGTCAGGGTTTTGAATTAAATAGCTCTTACATCACTGATGAAGGTGATAGCAACTGAAATGCTACTTTTTTAGGTCTTTTGTATTCTTATTCCATAATCCAGTTGCTGAGATCAGATGTTACCTGGTGATACTATCAGCTTTGTCAGAATGATGCTAAATGTTCATTTTTCCAGTATAGCACTCCACCCTCACTTTGGACAAAAAAAAGAGGTTTTTAGTGGCTAGAAGATAGAGCAGAGATCCTTCCCCAGTGCTTGCTTGCGCTTGTGTGCATCTCATACTCATTTTCCAGTGTTATTCCAGATTGCTGGCAGTCACACCAGCGTGTGAGCCAGCTGCTGCCCCAGGGTTGTGCAATGCAGGTATTTGGAAGACTTCTGCAGGCTGGACCAGGAAGCCCTCAGCCTGCAGTGTGTTGCCTCATGCAATAATATGACTTTGAAAGAGTAAGCACACTCTAACGCATGAGTCAAAGTTGAACCATTTAGATGCTTGCACCCTATTACAAATACAGAAATATACATCAGAGTCTCATAAACATTTACCTATAAAGCATACAACATACTATGCTTTCAACAGAGCAGTGTTCATATTGCAAAATTTTAAATAAATAAATAAAATTTAAAATCGTAGATTAAAATGCTCTCTACATTTTATGGCTACTCCAGAATTCCTATGCTAAATAACTCAATAATGGTGGTGTTAGAAGCGGCTAAGAGTTCTGAAGACAAATGGTGGGTTTGGGTGCCTGGCAGGAGTCCCTGAAAGAGGTGAATGACTTTCATGCGGCGCAGTTCCCTCCTCTCTGCAATTTGAGTCTGTTAAGCCAAGCACCTCGGGTCACCAATCACCCTTCAAAATCCTGGTTGTCCATCACCACAGCACACGTTTCCATAAAGGGAGGAAAAGCTTTAGCATAAAAAAAAAATGTAAATAAGCCAAATAAATTTGGTCCTAGAATTTGTTTCTAAAGTTAGAAAACTATTACTGCCAGCCTCTTTGCAGAGACTATAAGAGATGATCATTTTCCCTTGTAACAGTTCTGACATAATGTATCAAAACCTGCATACTCTTCATATCCATCCAGCTGTGTTGAGCAATAAACATGATAATTATGCAGATAAGGCTTAAATAAATTCCTATACCTAAGGGCAGCCGAATGCTTTTTTAAGCAAAACAATAATTAACCCTCCATAGGGCTGAATGAGCACAGACCTTTGCTCCTTCCCAAGGTGGGAAACCTGCATCTTGGCACCTTCCAGGCATCTGTCTCAGATATAAATGGGTCAGTGTACTTCAGAGGAAAAAGCTCCAGGGCTATTCCTTGTGAGGTTCCAGAAAAGGTCAAGAACAACAAGGTCTACTAGTTTCTATATCCTGACACTGGGTTTTGAGGTGTGTCTCAGACAAATGTCAAAGCAATTGCAGGTAAAAGGAGAGAAGAGCATAAAACCCCAGTGGAATTGCTCACTGTAAAACGAAGAAGAGGTACGAGCTCAGCAGTAAACGAAGAACCTTGCAGTAAACTGAGAAGCCCAAGGGCTCGGAAGTATGATCAAGCTATTGCAGTGTAATGACTTACCACACATTGGTTGATCGGCAGTAATTGCTCGTATGCATGCTCTTAGCTCACAACAAAGATGAAGATGGTGTGTTTATCTTAACATCTTTCATTAGGTTGAAGCTAATATGTTTTACTTTGGATCTGTAACAAGCCAAGCATCTCTATGAACTGCTACTGCTCGAAGAACCCTGTGAACCATGCTAATAGTAGATCTGGTCTAAGATAAGCAGGACCAGCTACCCACCTGCTTATGTGACCAGTCACCAGCCTACTGCAATGCCTTTGTGGATTCCTCACCATCGTATCTGACTACTTCAGTTATAAAATCTCTCAATAGAGAGGCTGCTTGGTCATACAGATGTTATTTTACAAACTGAATGCTGAATTAAATGGTTTGCCAGACTGTTCCATAGCAAATGACGGTAATAAATCCTACATGCATATACTTGCCTCTCTGGCTTCATCCTTCTTGGCCATTTTTTGGCCTGAGACTGAATATCAAAAGGAGTCCAAAATCATCTCCATCCACATAGCTTCTTGCTTTAAAGCCAGCATAAGAAACATGGGACTTGTCATACTGGTTGATGTGCATTTGGGATCTGATGTAGCACCTGTCCGCCATCAGCTGTGGGCGTGTAGAGAAAAGGTCTAAAGTGATCCTTCTATGGTGAGGAACTGGGAGGAGTTACCAGTCTCAGAAATTTCTGCATCCCTGTGCTTACCAGTCAGTGCATTTTCATTCCTTAATGTTTCCCAATGGCCTTTGGAAGTCATCCAAACTTTTTATCCCCACCAAATCACATGGCAACAAACTCTGCGGTTCAGTCATGCACTATCTGGAAATAATGCTTCCTCTGAGTTTTTAACCTACTGTAAGATTCAGAAGCTCCCTAATTCCCTTATTGTGAAAACCAGTGAATAATTATCCTTCTGTGTTTCTTCCCCCCTCATAGCTTTACAGCTGGCTGCTGGAGCCACTTTGCAGCAGTGCCCCACTGCAGCTTTACCTGGAGGGACAGTGCTGGTGACAAGTGACAGATGGTATGAGCCCTTAGCTGGGTCTGCTCTTGAATTGCAGAGAATATGGAGCTGTGTCTCACATGTAAAAAATGTCCATGATCAGTCCTATGGGAGGTGCAAAAATTTCTCTGCAATATGGAAAGAGAAGGGGAAAAAAAAAAAATGAAGCCAGACCTCTGGCCGCTGGGTTCCCTCTGGTTCACCCATGGCAGCTCCACTGCGATCTGCCACTCTCCTTTTCATTTGTAATACCCCTGATGGTGCTGAGCAGAGAAGGACAGAGACTTGACCAGACCATCTCTCTGCATTTTAGAGGCTTACCTATAAAGTTTGAGCATAGGTGTAATCATCTTAGACTCCAGAGGGTCAGGTTTAAAAACATATGGGAAGTTTCTTGCTCCTCATTACATTCACCAACTGTCTTTCAAAAGCCTGTTTCTGGAGATGCCACATTGACCTCATCTGTTCTAAGAAGGGGCATCTCTGAAGCCACATCACTGCATAAGGAGCCCAGATCCCAGGGGAGGCTGGAAATCCAGCACCGCCTCCTTTGAGAAACCTAGGCGCAGTTACGATGATTTCTGCAGAGGGCTAGCTGTCCCAAAGAGCGCCATGCTGAGACAACAAGGGAAATCCCCTTGAAATACATTTTTCAGGGCCTGATGGTTCTGTCTAAGCCTGCACGGGTGAATCAGACATCCCAGTGGGCTCCTGGGGTCACAAAGGGAGAATTGCCTCATGTTGTCCATGTGTGAGTCAGTCTATACCTGTAACTATCTGCAAAAGAAATGCTTAGTTATTAGTGTTACCCTTACAGCTATTCTGTTTTTTCCCTTAGATAGGTATCCTGGGGCTTGCTGCTTCTCTCCAGCTGGGTCTCTGAGGTTTCACATACCCTATTCTCCTACATATAATAATCTAGAATTTAGATAATTCAGCCTAAGAGAAAACTGAGGTATACAGAAAAAAAACAATGGCAGTCTTATCAGTTTCCTAATGAGCAGAGAAGAACATTCCCTTGCACGGACAAGAATATTCCCTACACCCCTATGGAAATATCTTTAGCAGGAATAGAACACCCATGGACTTATCAAAAGCAGAGCTAAGACAACTCTATGAACTCTTAAAAAAAAAAAACCAACCCAAAAAACACAAACCAAAACACCAAACCCTTCCTCCAGGTCCCATTTCAACAGGAAAAGGAGGAGAAACTGGGTGAAAGAAGAAATTCAGGTAGAAGAACTCAGACTACAGAACATACTATGAAGGTCTCACCTCACACTGCATTGGGATCTATCAACACTGCCTAACTCTGGCAAGTAGTATGATGAGTTAAACTCCACACCTCGAAATTGGTAACTGATATAAACCAACAGCTCAACTGAAGGCCAGGAAATCCCATCTTTTTTTCTGTAGACTCACTGGTTTCCTTCATGTCTCTCTGGGTTTCAAAATCCTCCTACAGGGCATCCTTTCCCCTCTCACTGCCCCGTACAATGTCACAGCACTTAGACAGAAGTTGTTGCCAAAGCACATTACCTAGCAATTTTCCACAGCATGCTACCCTGTGCTCATCTCCCTGGACTCAGGCCACCCTCCAATGTCTCCCAGCAGCTTTGAGTCATATGGTCCCACCATCTGACCCCCTGGACTCCTCTCCTCCACTAGAGAGGCAGGTTGAGCCTGAAGCCAAGTGGAGTTGAACTCCAGGCCTTTCAAAGGGCTTACATTGCCCAGCAACAGATGGTGGAGTGCAACTTCTAACCAGCAGGAAAATTATATTTTCCTCTCACCAACTGGAATATAAATAAAAATCTGTATGCATTTTCCAAGGCTGATTCCATTTTCAGTTCAGAGCTTCAGCCTTTGTAATGCCACCAGAGGAACTGACCCCTAAGTAACACCACTCTGTTCCCCTTCTGGTGCCTCAGAAGAAGGAATAGCGAGGACCATGCTGGGTGACTTTGCAGCAAGCTCAAATTCCTACTTAGGGAAGTGGGTGTTACTGCTTGTTATCTCCATAGCGGTAATAATGAAATCACTGTTGCAATATGAGGAATAAAAACTTTTGACTGGTGATACAAAGCACTAAGTTCCCGGTAAGGAAATATGATCTATTCTGGGAATATTCTCTTGAGGGAGGTTAATTTGGAAGTTTTTACTTCTAGTCATGATCATTCCTACACTCTCAGAAAAACAACCATGCTCAGCCTATACTCTATGAGTCACAGGCAGATGCCATCCAATCCAGCTGTTTATTATTGCTGTTTGCTATTCTTAAGACATTTTATAAAAAATAAATAATGTGCACGCCTTTGTAATTGTAATGCGGCAGTAGGAATGAGTTTTGTATCAGACCAGTGTTTTGCAGCATTGTCCTCCAGACCGCGTTCGCAATCCCCCCTGTATTACAGCCACTTGCAGAACCGCTTTGGGACTCCCTGGTACTGTGCTCATTATACATTTAAAAATAACTTCTACCCTCTAAAGTAGAAGCCAGAAGCTACTGTAACTTAGCAACGTGACAAAGTGCCAACAGTGGCAAAAGAAACCCCTAAGACCCACCTGCTCCCTTGTTGCTCTTATTTATTTGCCAAAAGTTTGTTATTTACTGATAAGCAAAGCAAACAACGCATTACTATGACACATATGTTCCACATTTACCCACCAATTTTATTGTTGACAAAGAAGTTCATAAGCAAACAAGAAATTAATAACGCCCTGTATACACAAGTGAAAGTTGATAAGATCAGTAATATCGTCTGTCAGCCGAGTTAATATAACCAACTTGCTAATTGCATGAGAAATACTGAGAAGTAAAAGAAAGCCATTTGCTTTGAAGAAACTTAATTCCCTATAATCAAATTTGAGTATGGCTATAACATTCTAAACATTTCCTTTTATGTCGTATCCATCAAAACATATGACCTGTTTTCTTCTGATTATTTGGTCTGGAAAAATATAACATAAGATGGCTTGCTCAGAGTTGCATCTGAAGTCCCAAAGAGGAGGAAATCAGTGATAAAAATGAGAAAAAGCCAGAGATTTTTGCACACCAAATCTTTTTTTCTACATTAATTAATAATTATGCCTCAGATTTTTTTCAGGTAAGCTATTTCTCCTGCTGACTCCTGTATTTTAGGCTATGGGAAGCTACATCTTCATTCTCAGGGGCAATACCTTTTAAAAATATGAAGCCAAAGATAGACTTCTTAAATGAGATTTTATTGTTCCTGATTTCTAAATGAGAACTACTATAGCTTACATTAAAAAGAAAATTAAAACATCAGGTATTTAAACAAAGAATTGGAAGTTGAATTTTTGGCTCCTTTATTTCTTTTCTTTCCTTTTAAAAAAAAAAACAAAAACAAAACAAAAAACAACCCCAAACAGAATACCAAAACCTTTCCCTTAAAAGAATGCCAATCTTGTACAAAATTCCATCTACCAAACAAGAGGCCATGCAAGGCTGAAAAAGCAATCAAAACTTTGGTAAGTGATAAATTGTCTTTTACACTGGTAATTAGGTTGGAGGCAGCACTGGCTTATGTCTCAAAAGACCACAGCACATGACCCGTAAATGGTAGAGGCTTCTATAAAAAGGTTAGAAAGGCTTCTGCTTAGGAAGCTGAAGGCTATTCCACCTTATGCTCTCTAACAAATCTACCTCTGTGTGTGCCATAACCACACATGGTAGTGGCTATGGTCCCGGTACATGTTTTTCAGAGCCTTTTGTCCAAAGGCTCCCATTTCTCAGCCCTGGGCTGCCCCATTTGGATGGCATCTGCACAGCAAGGGGGCTGGGAGGCAAAGATACAGACCCCACCAGCATGTGGGACCCTGATGTGGCACAGACCTAATGCCTTTGGCTGCCAGCCTGCTCTTCATGCTCTGAATGTCCCAAAGCAGGGGAGACGCTAATTGGAGCAGCCTGGAGGCTGTCTAGATCAGTGCACAACCTGGAGAGCAGACACCATCCCTTTCCCATTTGGGTCTTGGGCTTAGTAATACTAAAGAATCTGTCTTAGGTCTGGAAATCAAATCAATCTTGCATGCACTTGGAGATGACTCCTTTTAGAAGCACTTTGTTTCATTGAATAACGCACAATAACTCTATGCATGTTTATTCTGGTATCACAGGATCTCCACCAAGTTCTGCGGCATATTCAGCCTCTTCTTGAGGCAAAACATAATGGGTGGTGCTGGCTGTAATGCCGTCTACCACAGCACAGGACCAGAGACCTTTGAAGACCAACTCTTAGGCAATGAACACTGCAAGGTACAACAGGTTCCTTTATCTCCAAACTAGCAGGCATTTTTATCTGAGCTGTGCTGACAATGGTCTCGCACAGGCATTTAGAAAAATCTCACCAATATCTTTCAGTCATTCACTCTGTTTTGGCATGAGCAAGTCCAGTGGCTTCTGAAAGACAGAAGGAAGAGGTGGCAGCAGCATCTGTGGCTCAGCCTTCTCATCGGGAACAAGGAGGCACTCTGGTGCCTTTGGTCAGTTTATGTCCCTTCCATTTGATCTCAGCTAGCTCATGCAGATTTCCTTGCTTCTGAGCTGATGGCCTCAACAGAAAATTAGAAAATGGTGTGGAAATGAGCTGTGTCCCTTATAAGGAGTTCTGCATGTGCAGCACCTTCCTTGTCCTCCTGACATTCTCCAGCAATAACAAACATTCTTTATCTCTAAATGCGGCAATCTCCATACTCTTTCAGAGAAAGAACACTACAGCAGCTAGGAAAGTAATTCGCAGCAAAACATATTTTCTGAGACTTTTGCATGCATGGCCTTATCTTCTTCCAGTCTCTAAGTTAGTCCTCCCAAGATGCAAATGGTAACCCTTGCTTAGAGCTCAAGTGCCCAGACTGATGGAGGCTCCAAAAAAATTCCTGCCTCTACAGGTGACTGCTAACCTCCTGCCTCAGACAATACCTCCTGTGTACCACAGGAGGGCTTATATACGTGCTGCGTAGCCACAGGCTAGACAATTAACCTCTCAAAAGAGTTTAAAAAAATAAAGTTTAAAAAAAACCCCAACAAACTCAAAAAGTTAAATGACTAGTCTGCAGCTACACGGCAAAGGTGAGTACCAGAGGTGCATCTTCTACCAGAAGCTTGCTAACAGAGAAAACTAATTTTTAATAATTAAAGTATGTGAATATGCTTCATGGATCCACTGGTTCATGACCAGGAAACACAACCAACCCACTTTTACAACCAATCATTAGTTAAAATAACCCATATTTTTCCTATGCATGTAAAAATACACAGTCTGATACACGGATTATACTACTGTTTTCTTTTTCTAATTTTGTTTTTCTTCCCATCCTCTGTAGGAGACCTTAACAATATGCAGCAAAAAGGACCTTAAACCTCCAGCAGAGAAGACACCTTTACCTTGCCTTAATTTGTACTACTTGTATCAGAATTGCTAAGATTTAGATGAGGAGATATAAATGTAATGTCTCTGGAGTTAAACTAAGTTACCTGTGGGCCTGACGTTCTCATGAGTTGCCTAAGGAAAACAAATCTTTCATTCTTATCTATGTATTTCTTCGCTAATTAAAATGCATGGACTACTTTAAACACTATTTACCTAAGGGGCCTTCAGCAGTGCTCTTTCACCATTTCAAAAATAAATAAATAAATAAATAATTAAAAATACCAGCAGGGAACATTTTAAAGATGCCACATACAGAAGCCACTCATTAATATTCCTGAAGAATAATATCATCAAAGCAGGATATTAACACTACAGGTCTATCTATACAAAACAATTGCCAATCTAAACACATGACGACAAGTGAAATCAGAAGCAGAGATAGACACAGAGAACGTACTTAGATCTTGTTGGCTGTTGCGGAGAGCTAAATAATTCTATGTCACAATTTGCATTTTCCCTGGGTATTCCCAACAGTATGCAGAAAACCCTGCAGCAGCAAGACAAAATTATCCAAAGCAAACTGGGAAGGTTTGCAGTGCTGCTAGTGATGATTCTGTTATATTCTCAATTCAATTAGGAAGGTAGGCAGCTAAAATAGCAGCACCTTGCTGATGAGGCAAATCTTTCCCAGGCTGAAGGATAAGACAATATTTCTGACGTTGGTTCATGGAAGAGATTTTACAAAGCCTGACAATAACAAACGAAGTACAAGTTCTCCGAAATGCTTTGCTTCTGAGGGCCTCAGATCAGCCCAGAAACATTAATTGAGGGTGTGGAACCACAATTACAAACAAATGAGTAATCAGATCTTTCTGATTTTCTGCTTATCAGCCAGCTTGCCTTCATGGTGTTTTAAGATAATGCATTTTACTCTGTGTTTGCGATAGATTAGGGCTATGCACGTGGTCAGTTAATTCAGTAGAGCAAAGAAGCAGGAAATGCTAAGAAGCACAGGAACTCCTGTGTTTGTAGCTCCATAAAACTGTGAGTGCCATGAAAAGGTCAGCTCTTGCCACAGGTTGCCCTTCATTATTCTTACTTCTACCCTTATACCCATTTTACTGATGGGCAGACTGGTTTGACAACAGGTTACTGAATCAAGACTATGCAGCACATCAGCAGAGAGGTAGAGACTAGAAAGCTGCATCCCTGCTATTTTATCGTGGGATTTGCCTTATAAACGAAAGCACTCCCACTTCTTTTAGCAGAGAGCATTTTTAACAGACTTGTTTTGCAGTCAACCAGTTAGGAACTTTTCCATGTTAAGCAGCCTTCAGAGATGGATAAACTTGAAAATAAGATGATGGCTAATTCTGAAGGGCATATATTGAAGTCAGAAGAAGAGAGTATAACTATTTCTGAAATAATTTCTGAAGATGAGATTCTTCTGGGATAGGTACCCACTACATATGTGTCTCTAAAATGAGTGATATCATCCTTATTATGATAGATCATCCTTATTACAAGTGCCCTTGTGCCTAGTGCTCACATACCCTTTCTCTCAGACACAGACAAACCCGCCTCAGAAAGCCAAGCCCTGTCCCCAGACCTTCTGTTCAAGGGTAATACACAAAATGAGGGAATACAGTCATATTTTACTACCCTACCTGTCTTGTGTCATGCTCTCCTCCTGAAAGGAAAGCAACCTTGGACAACCTTGGGATCCTGCAAACTGAGAGCAAACTAACCAACCATGGAAAACTTCTGCCTGGACAGGGGGGATTTTGAAATGCTAGAATTGAAATAATTTTATGTGCAAGTAACAGAAGAGCAGATATCTGAGAGGGCTTGACTTTTAAAAAATTGAATCAATTTTTGCAGCCAGAATTAACTGACAACATATATGCAACCACTTCAGCTGTTTACCAAGTGACTGGTGCATACAAATCAAGGGTGTTCAATGTCTAAATGCTAATGTCTTCATAGACTATGCAAGCACAAATTTGCACCTACAAGAACTGGAAGCCACTTCCTTTAAACTTTAACAAATGTGGCTGAAAGAAAGGAAAGAGAGAAGGCAACATGAATATTTCAGGGTGTGCATCTTGAAAGCTTTGGTGCAGCTGCACAGCTCCAATTAAATTCAATAGGAGCCTCACTTCTAAAACCTTGAGCAATGCTTTGAAAGGTCTAAGGGTCTGATGTCAGAGTATGACTTTCAGAGTCAAGTGCTTTTGTTCAGCAGAAGCTTTCATAGAAGAATGAGGCACAGTCTCTTCTCTTAGAGAAAGAAGGCTGAAGAGAGCAGTAAAGGGGTAGGAAGTTCAGAGTAGATATTGGCATAAAGATTTGTCCTGCACCATGTCTAAGGGGCCATGTTAACATTATTTGTAACAGAAATGATTTAAAGAGGTCAGTCTTTGGCTTTTCCATTACCCAACATCAGAGGTTCAGAAAAAACTTCCATTTTTTTGAACCAGCCCATTGGATGAAGGAAGTTCCTACATAAAAGGATCATCCACTTATCCAATTATAATCAGCACAATAGTAATTCTCTTACCTCCAGCAGGATTAAATTGCTTGTTTGAATAAACACATTTTTTTCATCTATTGGAGGAACTCAGAGGGCCAGATGTCTTTGGACACGTGTATATTAGTGCTTCACTGTGGATCAACGGTGCGCTGTTGAAGACACTTTCCTGGTTGTCTCCACTTTCTGGGTTTTGGTTCCCATCACAGCGTATGCTTGGAGCACCCAATATTAATTCAGGATAAAATTAGACTGGAAGATGCACTCCAGGAGATCACCCACTGCCCTCCAGCAACTGGTGGGCAGCAGACCAGTCAGACTACAGTTCCCTGAAGTAAAAATCTCCAAAACGTGTGTAGTGTGGGGGCCAGAACTGTAGCATCATTTTGCTCTACAGATGTGTTCTTGTCGAGATGTATTACCTGGTAATGCGGGCACAGCCTTCATGGCCTCTTGAGTGTGGTCACGCACATGTCCATAGTCAGAAAGAGTTTATACTAAAGCGCATTGCAGATGCTGGAAAATCATCTTACTTTTGTATGAGACAAGTTAAAGTCTACTGGTGACTGCGTTGATTTTAAAAAGTACAATTATAAAAGACCTTTTAAACTAAACTGTTTCTGGTAGGAATCACATAAACTGGCATATTCCTCTCAACCTCAGTGTGATAAGTGACAACTTTTTGTCTCAATATTTTTGCTCTGAAGGTGCTTTCTCTTCCTATAATTTTTAGTAATTTATGTTATTTCATGACATGTCTGTGGCATTGTATCTACATATCATTATTTCAAGTTGTCTTGTCACATTCCACAAGACTACTGCTGCCATGTCAAATCATCACGGAGCAGAGCAGAGCAGTCGCTTTTCTTTATCATTAAGGGCAGCTGCTACTCTGTACAAATTGAAATGTCAATATACTGCAGAAGGGTTCCAGGCTACTGAAAACAGTTGCTCCTGAAATTAGTACACCAAATGCTTATCTTTTTTTCTTGTTCAAGTGTTAACCTGTATCACTTCAACACAAACAGGAGGCATTTTGTTCAAAGAAACAAAGTGAAGAGGTTTCAAATATCCAGAGACTTTTATGATTTTCCAAATAGACAAAAAGAATGTGAAAGAAAGACATATTTTAGATACCTTTTGCATCTACAGTACATGCAGAGATCACAGAACTATTAAATGTTGTCATAGAGGAAGCCTTTGACATATCTGGAAATTTCAGCTTGCACCCCACTCCAGTGCTTTAATGACAAACCATTCATCCTGGCACAACAATGAACTGGATGGAGAAAAAAAGAGGAAAAGAGAGAAGTCAGTAAGATTCCACACACTGGAGTAATTGTTTCTATTTCCATTTTTTCCCTGCCAATTGCTCAAGTGGAGTTGAAGAAAATAGGATTCAGAAAATAAATCTCTTCATAGATATTGTCAAACAGGTCATAAATTCCAATTCCCTTGGAAACCCTAGCCTTGGGCCTTTAATTCAGATGGAAATACAGAGGAGATTGATGCTTGGGAAAACAGAAAAGGAGAATTCCTGCTGAGAAGAGATGCTCATGTACATGTGGGCAGTTTCCAGATTCTTTTGGAAGTTAAAGGGGGCGAGATAAAAAGTCTTGCCCTCCCTGACATGATCGCTTATGTTGTCTCTCAGAGTCAAGGAGAATTTGGAGACACCAAACATTGTAGATTATCCCCCTTTCACCTTTTGAGTGAATAAAGATGTCAGAAGAGATCAAATACATTATATTGTGCTGCAGAGGCAATGCAATGGCATTACACAGTCACTGTGCAGAATAAGCAGTGCAGGGACCGCGTGAAGCACCATGCGCTGGGTATAAGTCCCATTCAACAGGGACATCCTCCAGTGTACACACAACTCCTCCCAAAGTATTACAGGCTTCAGTGTGGCTAACAGACGGAGGAAGGGCTATAATACCCTCTATGCACACGCATTCAAAAGCTGAGCAACAACAGCATCTGTGACAAGACATATGAAAAGCTGCAGACAGGAAAAAAAATAAGAAAAACCTGAAGCTTTTGTTTACAGGAGCAAACAGGCTAGGAATACATAGCTTAAGTTTGCCTTCACTCTCTTACTTTTCTATGCCAAACATATGCAAAGAATGGAGGATGGGGACAATCAATTTTATGGCCACAGTCTCTTACCAACAGCTTCTCAAAAGAATTCAAATTTAGTTTTACATTAAGTGCACTGCAGTAATTCGATCACAAGTTCACAAGGGCATGGAGGTAGTTTGCATATAAAATAAACAAGCAAAGCAGAAGGAAACTCATGAAAAGAGGAATTGGGGGTGGGGGGAAGGAAAGGCAGAGTGATCAGATGGTGGAAAAGTATCTTTCACAAATAGTTTGACTTCTCCCTTTTTCTTCTTCCATTCCAAGTTCAAAATGTGGGCCAAACACCTTCATAGTAACAGATGCTAATACTGTATAAAACATTCCTCTTGAACACTTGCAGGAAACAAAGGGACCCACACATTTTCTCTCCAAAAATGATTCAAACCCAGCACTCCAAAGGAGCGGGTCACCCAGAGCAGGCATCACCCCCCATCGGGTGCTCTGGGTACCAGTTCTCCTTTGCCCAGGCACTGGGACACTCCAGCAGCAGCCAGCATGGGTGCTGCCATTCTCAAATGGACACATATGCCAACCTGTTTGAGCCCTAAAACTACTGGAATATACTTTAGGAACATCAGCAACATTCCCAGGAGCTTTCTCTGCTGGCAAAAAAATTCAAGAGCTACACGGGCTGGGTAGCAAGACAGATGACCCTGCTTCAGCCTTTTTTCCCCCAGTTGGATTAGAAAATCATGGATTAAAAGTCAGCCTTACACATCAACTTAAGGTAGCCTGCTTTTGCACTTTCCTTCTCAGCAGGCAGTCACTCTAGCTTTGAAGATAACTATTCATGCATAAAGTTACTAATAGAGACCATCTCTCTGACAAATATCTGTTCCTTAATAATTTATATCACTTGATCTATTTTCAATCGTTAGCCTTACATTAAAATTACAGTTCTGAATAGGTCAGCCAGTTACTTAAAGATAAATTACTCCACCTCTTCACGTTATGGTGTTGTGTTTTGATAATGACAGGCTTTTTATACCTATGTTTTCCTCTCCCTTCTCAGGAGCAGCATAGCAAAGTATTAGCATGACCTACCTTGCCCATCCCTCCCTGTAGTCCCAGTTTGATTCTTTTTGACTCTGGCAGTCTAAACATCTCCAATTTACAATCTTTTACCTGCTTTTAGCAGAGACTTAAAATAGACTTAGCACTCCAGGATGAAAAGTTGAATCAATGATGCATGATAGAACCATGCTGAACTCTAAGTTTTGTCATGCTGTGTGCGAACTAAAACGTTGCATAACCAATACCATTAAATTCATTGTAATTAAAGGATAATTTCTCCTCTCCTCGAGATAGATAATGCAGTAAAATGACAATGTTTAAAGAGGAAATGCCAGTGTAATGTTCATGCATTTAACAACTACCCAGGAGATATGCATTGTAAATATACTTGTAACAGAAGTTCCTACTGTTTTGTGTACAGAAGCATTTTCTGGTGGTATTTGCATACCACTGAAGCAGTCTGGAAAGTTACTGGACCACAGAAGACTGACTTAATTATTTTTTTTAACACCTGGTATAGGTATTCTCTACGATTGTGAAGAACTGTCAGGTTATAACAGTTTGTTACATATATTACTGCAAATGCCTCTCTGGATTACTGAGGGTGAAAAATCTCTTCTCAAGGAACACAGACATCTGCACACCAGATCAGTGCACCAGTCTGTTAGCTCTGCAGTAGCAGGATGAAAGAAAAAGGCAATGTTTGGAGTGTGTGGACCTTCTGTATTAGCTGCATGAGTACACATCTCCAGGAGCATCATCCAGCACCGAGAGAGCGCCAGGAGAGCAGTGACATCCCTCCCGGCTCTCCGGTACGATGCTGTCCAAGAAAAGGACAGAGCCCCATGCTGCCCAGAGACCATGCGGGCAGGGAAATTGAGACAGAAAGCAAAGTCATTTTTGGGAACTGTCGGGTCTTATGTAGCGTGCAGCACTCCTGAGGGATTTCCCCAGGTTGTGCTCCTGATGCAATAGCTCGAGTGGAATAACTAGCCTGTGCTTTACAGATAAAAATTAAATAAGAATCTGCATGACCCTTTAGAAACACAGACTCAGAGGTTCACTATCTCTCTTATGAAACCAATGCAGTTAGTGAAACTGCCTCTGTTGTTCCTAGCTCATGTACCACGTTCTCCACAGATTTAATCAGGACAAGCTTAGATATCATGCACATACTTCAAATACATTTTCCTGAGGCCCCTTCTAAAGTAAATGCATGCATGCATAGAATATATGTATATGAAGAGTAAGAATTCAGCAACTCCAACACAGATAACACACACACAAACATTCCCAATTCACATTCACAATGATCAGTGATAAATGTATCAGTTATACATAAAAAGACCAACCAGCTCCAGCTACAAAGGCTCAAAATCCCTTTTGCAGATGCTAGCTGGTAGAAAAGAACACAGTCCATGCATATGAACACCTATCAGGGTCTTGGGACACAAGAGCTTTTCTCAGCACAGCCTATTTAATGTGCATAATGCAACACGGGATTTTTAGAAAATTTTGGCTCTGCTGCATGTAGTAACAAGACAACCCCTCTAATATTCAGACCGTCTGCACTTTATGTACGCAGGGTGTAAAAGAAAGTGCTGAATTTCTCTTCTTGTAGCGTTTGGCTCCAGCGCAACTGTGCATGTGGCAGAAGCTCTGCATCTCCTCCCCATGCAGCGCTCTCTGAGCGCTGCTTTACTCTCGCGCACCCAGTATCCCAGGAACAGGATACATCCTGTTTCACAGACAGCAAACACGGTTAAGGCAGAACGGCAGATCTGTTATTTCAGACCCTGGGCAACACATGGTTCACAAAGAAACAAAGCAGGTTTCAGATAGTCCTAGGGAGACTACCGAAGGTGGAACAAGAGAAAGAACAGAGGATACATATATTCTGGGTTTTTCAGCTAACTAGATACGAAAGGCCACAAAAATGGGTATATCCCATTGCCAGTCAGCACATCAGATCTTCCTTGTATTGACAGAGACAAAAAAGGAGGATCCCAAGACCTCCATTTACTGCAGGGGTTCTACCCCAACGCAAGGGGTTCAGAAGAGGCAAAAACGGTGTAGGACACTGCAGCCCACAGGGCGGGACTGCACTAGTACAGGAGATATTTTTACTCCATTGGCAAATCTTAACTGTCATGTTCAGTCCACCCATTATTAATTCCATGTAGATGGTTGTGACATCAACTTCCTTCAGGGGTTCTGAAGGATGGAAAACCCTACATTGTGTCATATCTTCACCACAAGCCAAGCTGAGATAAAGGAAGAAAATGATCTAAATTAATTGATGTGGATTACCCCAGATCACCTTCCCCAGCAGTAAACTTATTCAGACTTCCTTACGTATAGCCCTTTCAGCAAACTGTGACCAACACCTCCATGTTCCTTACTCTGGCATTTACTCCCCTTCTTGTCATGAAAGGATAGGGCATCTACAGGTTAAAAAAAAAACAAACCAATAAACCAACAAACCAAAACCAGAAAAAACCCCACAAATGAAAACCCAGACAAACCAAACCAAATTAAAAAAAAAAATTCCAAAAACCAACATACGTAAAAGCCTCTCTAGCACATGCTCTAGCTACTCCTTGCTAATCTATTCTAGCAAAAGCTGTACAAGACAAAGCCTGATTCCTGTAACCCACCCAGTCCAGGTGGAGGCCCACTTCTCAGCCAGCAGTTCCATATTTCCTGGGTCTAGAGCCTATTCTGATTCTCCCAGCTTGGGGCCTCGTTGGTCTTTCCTTTGCCATGGCTCTTGCTGTGTGATTATCTGCATTTGCTCACTTGTTCTGTGATCATCCGGAGGCCACACAGTAGGATCATTGTTGCTTTAACATGCACCGCATCCAATCAGTTCTAGCACTGTAGCTGGCAGAGCAGGCTCTCATCTCTTTGTTACCCTCTCAAATGCAAAGCACTGAGATGCCCGTGCTGTCTGAATGCACCCAGAGCCAATTACATTAACCTTCTGCCAACCTGGGGCCTTATCTGCTCCCAGGAATTAATTCTTGTTTTGCTGCGATGCACAACTGAAGTTTTAAGTTTCTTGGCCAATTTATTACAATTAGTCTTTCTGTGATGCATTTGGTTTTCTTTGTAATTATCCCTCAGAGTCTACGGTTCTGGGAACTGCTCTGCACACTCCTCTGCTTCTCCAGTTCCCTCACTTTAATGCAGAGGCAAATACCATCTTTTCCACCCCCATCCCCTCCTGTACATATAAATTGAGTAAGTTGAAGCAAACGCTGCAGCGTTTAGTGCTCGGGTAGTCTGGCAGGGAGTGTGGGAGATAAACTGGCAGGCTGACAAACATGCAGCTAAGTTTGTTATTCCACTTTGGAAATTTATTTGCAATAGTTTTCATTTGATTGAATCACCTTTACTTGGTTTGTCTGTCCATTTTCTGTTTGTCCTCTCAAGTAACTGAGCAGCGCAGCACTATTCTGTTCTGCAGAGCAATAAGGAAAACAACCGTACATGGTATTTTCCCACACAGCTTGCCAAGTCTCTGGCTGAGTGCCCCCGCATGGGTGATCCTCTCTGAGATGTGGGACCCATCTGGAGAGTGGCCACAAGTCGCCATCAGAGGAAGCAATTCACTGAACTCTTCCATTCAGATCTATTAGCGTCTAGATCTACTTTCTATGAAAAGTGGTGGGAACAGTCTTAGGGCACCAGTCCCACTGGGAGATGTGTAGAAAGGATGAATGTATAGAGTTTAAAGAGGGAAGAGAAAAGATTTCAGAAGGGTCCTCTTGAGGCTGACAGGGTAGGCTGCCTGAGGGTTGTGAGTTAAGGATTTGTGAGGAGCAAGCTCCTGTTAGTTCACAGGTTAGCAACCCCTTTTTCTTTCTCTGCAGAAGACAAAAATCTGGATGACTTCCAAGCTGAACCTCAGCAGGGCCTCCCTGGTAGACAGCAATACCAGCACAGGCCTACTGCCCTGATGTTGTGAAATCTAGTTTCCCTGAAGTTTCACCAACAGACGATGGGCTGAGCCATGCAAAACCCTGATGCTGCCCCAGTTTTACCAAGAACAGATTTCATTGCCTCCAGTACAGAAATATTATTGCCTACATTATTTAAGTCAAGACACACAGAGTACCAAAATGCTCTGAGGAACTGCCGAGCATTAAATTTAATTAAGCATAAATTACAGATGTGCAAGATATTTTGGCTGTACCTGTTCCTCTTCTTGATCCTTTTCTCAACCTTAGAACTAACCTCTTAGTTACCAGCCACCCCAAGAAGTTATGCTGCAAGCTCATTGATCATAAGAATTGTTGCCTCTGTGACACCTGGAGTTGCAGATCTAACTCTATTAAGTGCGTAGTTACCCCAAGCAGTTTCACAGAGAACCGTATGGCCCTGACAGGCAGGTGATCCTCAAAGCCTTCAAGCAAGCATCAGTGTGCATCATGCCACATTGCTTTTATACCCTGGTACACTTCATTTCACACCTGCACATCACATACAAAAAGTTGTTGGGGAAAGGCCGTGTTCATGTTCAGGATCCGTTTGTTTCTCTGAGGATGTTTTGATGCAACTGTCTCAGCCATTTCACCTTCAGCTGGCCACCTTTCCACAGATGACCAGTCATCCAAAACACCAGAGAGATTTTAAGCCTCCTTGATCTAAGGGAGGCAGATGAAAAAAGACATGATGCAGGCAAACGTCACATTTGTGCCACTGACTGAAACACTGCTGCCAGGATACGTTATTCAGTATCTAACAGACCTACTGATATAACCCTGAGCTGAACTCTCCTCAAAGGATCAGCCATCCATGGGTTTCCCACAGCAGGTAGAGAGATTTACTGCCACAGCCCTGGGGTAGGAGAAAGGGATACCTACTCCTGTGTGCCCACAGAGCCCATGGAAATGCATTATATTACAAGTAACGCACCCACTTTTTGCTGCATGGAAAATTCTTCATAGCAGTTCTGGGTAGTGCCCCAGCTGTATAGATAAGGGAGCCCTGACTCCAGGCACTGAAACAAAATAAGCTGGGCTCCTACTGTGCTTTAAAGTCTTTGCTATGTGCCAACAGAAAACCAGGTATATAATATTTCTTTTCCCATAAATACCTTATTACTGGTAAAATACTTGATACTAACAAGGAGAGAGCAGAAGCAATGCTACCAGCTCAGACCTTCAACCCTGGTCTTACTTCATGTCATCACATGGAGTTGAAGAAAGAACTGGGGCAGTAGCTGTTCCCTGCTCAGCCTTTTTTCCCCGTGCTCTGAATCTGCAAGTACAGACACTCTGGGATGCAATCATCTCCCATCACACGCACAGCCTCACCTCCCATCAACCGAGAGAAAAGATACTGGCAGGTTCTGGTCAGGTTTTGCCCTCCTCATTCCTCTTAACTGGCTTTGTGCTAGAATTCATTTTTGGGGTAATGGGAAGGAAAATTGAGTTAGACCTTTTTAAAGGGTTTGTTAATTAATTTATTCATGAAAGACTTCAAGGCCTGAGTTTTCCATCAAATGCCAGCACTGGCTTCGCTAACCGATACTCACCTATGAATTTTCCTAGAAAAGCCAAGATGCTACTTTCCTGTTGCTTCAGTACCTTTTTACACATCTTAGCCATGTACTGCCCCTAGAGAGTATCAGACCATTTCCCCCATTAATTAGATCGGCAACAGTGAAGACCCTGGCACAGCTTACATAAATCCCAAACTTCTCACACTTCAAGACACCTGCTTTGCAACTACAAGACACAATAGGCAAAAAGCCAAAGTTCTCCATTCCACCACGGTTTTTGAGAATGTCTAGAGATGCAGAAATATCCACTGCTATTTGCTCATTTTGAAAGTTAAATTCAAAACTGTCCTCCAACCAAACTGTATTATGCATAAGAAAATTCTTTCTAGTATCTTCCAAAACAAAGACTGGTAACTCTGGGGAAGGCAGGCCACATGATCTGTTTGGGGACTGCAAACTCAATCATTGTGTCATGGTGAGGCCAAAAGCCAAGAATCAGGTCTTAAAGGCACAGAAAGCCACTACAACTGGCATGCAGCTTCAGAGATCGGAGCCCACACCCATTTTACTTCAACATAAACGTCTCTCATAGTGTTACACCGGAGCTCCAACCACACAAAAAGCTGTACTACCAGATCCTCAGCCCAAATACTGCTGGGTCTGCTCTGGCCACAAAGTGCAGGGGAAGGCAATTTTATTTTTATTGTTTGTGTGTTGCACCTGTCCCATTACAAAGAACAGGTGCTCACCAGGCATGGCCCAGAGGTGCTTCTGTTCCCAGCTAGGCAGCCCAGCCTAGACCTTAAGACCACCAGAGAGAGAGCATAAAGGATGCTATTTAAGAAATAACGTTGTAAAATAAAAAGCAAAGAAAACCAAATCAGAATTCTGTGGCTGAGGCATAAATGCTGAGTATCTCTGCAGAAGAGTCGTCTCCCAAGGAGGGATTTGTCTCGCTCAGAGTCCCCTGATGCCTTACTGGAAATGAATGTGTCAGCAAAAGTCCCCCAGTGCTCATCACTGCCCAGCTCAGCACAGTACTCGGTAATGACTTAGTCTTCACACAGTATATGCTCATTTTAAAGCCCATAAAGTTGCTCTTGGGAGTTGGACATTGGAAGATATGATCTCTGATACCATAATAACAAGAGAATGTGGGAATCAGAGAGAAGTCATCTCCTTGTCTTTTTTAAAGGAGGCAGAAAAAGAGGTGCCCTCCTTGCAACATGCCCCAGCAAAACCCTTAGCGTACTGATACCACTGGTGTGCCCAATCTACATACCTTGCCTATACAGGAGCAATGAACAGCACAAGGAGCAGCTGTAGCAGACAGGAGCTGCTAGAGGGGAGTCCCACATGAGCTCTCCACTAACACTGCCTTCTGCCATTTGGGGATTTCGCATCCTGTCACCTGGAGGAGATTCAGGCACAGGGTGCCCTGGCAGCTGTGAGTACCAGGGAAGCCAGAGACAGAAAATAAAGTGGGACTCATCTTGTCCTTGCAGCAGCCTAAAGATTACAGGGGTAGCAGGAGGTTGTGTCTGCAATTCTGATCAGCAGAGCTGTCTGCCGATGAAAACGCAGAGCCAGACGCAGCCCTTCCAAGTTACCTTTCCCACCATCCTACTTACCCACTGTGTGATCAGAACAGAGCATATGACACATGCAGATGATTAATGATGGCAGTAATTAAGAAGGTGGCTGATTTTCATATGTAAAGTCCTTGCTGCTCCCCTCTGGACCTGATCTTCTCCTGCAGTTAGGTAACTCCTTATGATCCCCACAGCAGTGATTTATCTTTCTATTGGTGAATGCATCAGATGCCTCACTTCTCCTTGCTGCCTGGGGATTGCAGCCCTCCGCCCTCTTGTAGGGCAGATAAGGTGCTCAGATTTAATGTCTGAAGCTCTTAAGTTGTTGGGGAAAAGGCTTGGTGCAGGGGGTAGAAATATCAGGGCAGGCTGTGAGATGGATAGAATATTATAAATAATTAAGCTTTTGTCCAATCCAAACCATCATTTTTAGACAGACTTTTTTATTATCATCTTATTTGGGGGTTATTAAACACTTTGCTCAATCTTCTAAATGAAAAGATGATACTTCAAGAAGTGTCGAAGGTTTACACTAATCTTTTTAGAACTAAAGCAAATTTCAGAAAGTTGCTGAAAACACTGAAGTCATATAGTAGTCCAGATGGTTGCAAAGTCCAGAGGAATAGGGGAAGCAGCAGGGAATGGCAGGAGGTCCATGGACAGTAAGTGGGATAGCGCTTGCTATTCCCGTCAGGTGGATTCTGCTGGATGTCCCCAACCTCTTCCCAGGGACTCGTCCATGACCAATGGCAGAACCAAACACAGAATGAGGTGCCACGCAATAAACTAATGCCTCAAAGTCATCTAAGACTGAGAAAAGGCTGGATGGGACACAAGATCGCATGGCACGTAGGACACAGCCATAACGACATGATGTGAAAGATGCAAAAAGACAAAGCTGAAAGCTTTGGCAATCTTTCCTCCATCAGGCAAACAAAGAGGTATTGGCATCTATGTCTGCTCAGGCTTTACCTGGTGAATAATGGATGCATTTCCATGTGTTTTTATTCAAAAGTGACTTTGAAGTTCCAATCTCCAATATTTCCTGATATTCTTAAGGATTAGAAGTTGATAATGGTGACTTATAATCAACAAAGAGTCCACATGAGCAGAGACTTGGGGGAAAAAAAAAAGTGAGCAACAAAAAGAAAGAGTGAAAGGAAAAACAAAGGGCAACTCTAATAACCGTTGCAGGAACTAGACAGACATCTCCTTCACACTGAGCTGTCAGTAAGTAAAAACATATTGTGGCAGGCTGTAGTTTACCTAGGCTTGCGTGCAGGCATGGGAGGCTCAGTGGGACTAATTATGAAAATATGATTATAATGGATTAGTAATTCTGTCAATCAGAGACATGCATCTGGTAACAAAAAAAAGCAATGGGTAAAAATGCCACAGGACAGGAGAATTTAATGTTGTAGGTTAGTACCAAATGCATGTCTCACAGGAAAAAATTAATTATTTGAGTTATGGTGGGGGAGAATTGCTGGGACTGTATATTAATAAGAGAACCTGTATCAGACCTGTGGCTCAGAAAAACATTAAAACCAGCTGTAAAGCCATTTCTACCCTTTCTCTCTAAAGGTGCCTTTGACTTACTTGGAAAGGATATGATTTCAAGCTGCATTAAAAGTTTGCAGGCATAATTGCAAAACATCAGCATTAGATGGGCCTGCTCAAAGGAAAGGGTGACATCTCAACCCCAAAGACTTTTCCTTTATTTTTGAAACCACATTCTAAGATCAAAGAACAAGAAAAGCTGGGGAAGACACTGCAATTTTGGGCAAAGAATGTGGTTTTAAAATTGAAGAAAAAGAAAGTGCCTTTGAAACTGTTTCTTTACTGGGGATCTTTCCCTTCCCTCCCTCACCCGTGTCTGGTTTGCTATTTAGGACCCTGCAGGAGAGCTGCACTATGGTCAGGATGCCTCAGGGAAGGCAGCTGAGGAGCTGTCCCCTGTCTCCTTTTCTGTATAAAAAGACCATAAAGTAATTTATTCTGTAAAACAATGTGAAGCTTGTAAATAACTGCAAGCATTTTGAACTTCATTCTCTGCTTTACAGCTCTGCCAATATGCGCCCTGGTAACTTGGCCAACTCTTGGCATATTAATAAGTTTTATAACAATTTTTGTTCCTTGTTTGCTCAGGGGGGTTGAGGCAGCTCCCACGTTTATGGGCCAGTCTGGAAGGCACATGTTCCTCCCGAGGAAGCAGCCATCTCCTGGCTCAGCCTCTGCGAGCTGAGGGGAGCCAAATGCAGCTGCGATCAGATCCGTCTGCAGCCCCCTGGGAGGCTTAGGGAGCACTGTCATCTGGAAAATTAGGATGCTGCAGCTTCCCTGGCTTTCTCCTTCACAGCGGGGACGGCAGGGGTGGAAGGGGCTGGGGGACTAAGGAGGACCGGTTTTGTCAGTCTACAGCACTAGATAACTGCTGAAGCTTTGTTGCTGGCCTGACGATAAAAATATCGTCTCTTTCTTACAGCTGATATAAAACCAGCCAATTAAAGTCCTTCTCCTAATCCCAGATGGCTGCCTCAGGTACTGGCACCGAAGCTGAAGGATGAAGAGTTTGTACAGAAAAATGGACTAGAAATGTTGACCATGGAGCAGGGCAGTGACAAGACACTGAAAACTGATCAAACAAAGACAAAAATATCTGTGTATTCCTGGCCTTTCCTTTGACCTGTTGTTGCCTCTTCTTTGCAAACACTTCAGGCTAAGTCTTCGAGGCACTGTACCACTAACTGATGGGACAGAAAAGCAAAACACAAACACTAAACTGAAACACAGAGAATAACTCAGAATAGTTTTGCTCTCAGAGGAAAAGAAAAAGAGGAAATATCCAGGCCCTCTCTTCTGCTATAACCTTGTTTCTCCTCAAATACACATGCTTTTTGTTCATTGGAATTACTCTGAAATTATTGCAGTCTGAGCCCAGACTCAGATACTGGGTATGAGCCTGACAGCAGCACCTCTGCTAGGGGGGAGCAGAAAAAAGAAGAAAGGAAGGAGGTGAGCTAGTGCGAACAGCAGTCAGCAAAACACATAATAAAAATATTATCAAATGGAAGACCAGCTTAATTTTGAATATCATTTGTGTCCTACAGCCTAGAAGATAGACACACGGACTTTATAATAATAAAAGGCATAATACAAATCCAGCAAAATCAGACAGTATGTCTGACCTACAAAGATGTGCTCCTGGTCCCAGCCTAAACTATTGACAAGTAGCAAATGCCATCAGCAAAAGAAAAAGATAACAAGAAGGCAATAAAGAGATAAATCCCAAATAGGTGAGAATAAAATACATCTGGTTGGCCCATGACTCCTCTCCCCACTTCAGCCAAGGGACCATGAACAACTTTGTCCCATCATTTGTTCAACAAAATGCTGCTAAAGTGATGCAGAGGATTCCCTGCAACAACCTCACTGAAAACGTATTTGGAAATAAAGACTGCAGAGGAAGAAGAGGAACCAAAGCACAATGAGTTGAGCCCTGAGCTCATGGTCCTCCCCTTGCTGTGAACACCTTATTTCACCACTTTGTTCAACAAAATTCAATTGCTTCAGCAGCCACTGAGCTGCTGCATCACTGATGATGATGAGCATCAGCTCAACCTGCGAGTTCTTTCCCAGCTGGCACGAATTAATGGATTTTCAAAAGCAAAAATACACAGAACTTTAGTACCTGCAGCTTTGAGCAGATTTTTGGGGCATCAGTTCTGATTTGGGCTTGTGTTTATGTAAATTGGATGAACACTAAGCACTGGTTTGCTATAGCTGTTCTAGACTAACTTCCTTTCACAAACAAGTTTCTCCCTGCTAAGCATTTTTGGAACCTGCTACCTATTTCTCTGTAAATGAGCAGCTGAGGGCCCCTCTGTGACCCATACTGTGGTTACAAGGACTTTCCCTGAGTTTTGGTTCCAGATTAAGTAACTCACCAGAACTTTTCTGCACAATTGGAACAATTGCTGATGCTTTCTAAAAATAAAAAATATTATTAATTCAGCTCTTTTTGAGATATCACCATTGTTCAGAGGAAGGGCCAACAAAGGGACCACATAAGAAAGAATAAGCTGTGGTGAAACTTATTAAATATGACTGTTTGGTAAAATGCCATCATGAGGATAAAGGCATTTCAGATGACACTGCCAGCTGAATCCAGTTCATGCACAGTGCCCTCAGTCCACTCTATATTATGTCAGAGACAAACTTTCAAGAATCCTCGTTGGCTTTTTGAAGCCACGGCAGGGCATTTGTCACAGCCATACTGCCACTGCAGTTGCTAAGCATGCATTTACACTGCCACCGAGTTACGACCTGTCAATAGCCCAGCACTGATTTGATTTTCAGGATCACGTGTTTCGGCTGCAAGTCACCCAAATAGACCCAATAGAGTCATTCCAATTTGAAACAGCCTGTGCTGCAAGTAGATGCACCTGCAATAGCTGCCGATGAGTCACTGTAACCATTGAACAAGTCATTCTTAAGACAGCAACTTTAGAGCTGATTCTATTAACCTGTATAGCTTGACGCCTTGGCATTTTTGTACACCTTGTTAACGTGCTCTGGACTTTTGCCTAATACAAGCTAAGAAGGTGACTTAGTCCAGGTGAAGGCTGATGAGACAGGTCCATGAAAGGAACTGGATGATGTTCCTGATTAGGAATCCTCCTCTTTGGAGGGGCAGGGACTTCCTAAATGGATAACTAAGGGGTAATCACTGATATTAGGATCACTTTGATCAAGGTTGACCACCATAGGGTCTAAATTTTAGACAGCAAAGTTTAAAACTGTAATTTTTCATGACACTTTCAGGAAAGAGGATTCTCAACACTTCAGCTTTCCTCTCCCACTGGCAATATGCCTGCATGCAGTATGCATTGGATTATTTAGCCAAATCCAGGACCCTAGAAATGATGGAGCAGTAGGGTGTAAATAGGACTGATCTTGATAATATCACATATTTCATTGTTCCGCTGAAAAGATAAATTAGGTGTGTTATTTGCACAGGCCCTCTCATGTCTAACGAGACTATTTTCATGTACTTGGTGGCAGGCACAAGTGAGCTGTGATGAAAGAAGCCAATTTTGGGAAGGACACTGGAGATAAATCAGCAGGTATTCTCCTTCCATGGACATATTCTCTGCTGAAAGGTACAAGCCCATTCAGAGACTTGCCACAAGACAAAATCCCTGCAGCTATTGAGAGATGCAAGCCAGAGGCCAGCTGATTAGAAAGATAACTACAGCAGAATTGATCTGGGCTCTACACCTTACATTTCAAGCTACCAATATTTAAAATGAAGCTTTAAAGGAAAACAGGCTTAGACAACAGAAAACAAACATATTAGGCATTAATCACACAGCAATAGACGTTAGTGCTGCTGGAGAGCTGGGGTTGTGCTCTGCCAGATCCCACGGGACACTCACCAGATGTGCTTAGAAACTGCAGGGTACACACCTCAGCTGTGGGCCAGCACCTCCATCAGATGTGAAATCCAGACTGGGAACACGATGCTGCATCCCTGGGTTTGACCCTGTAAGGGTAACACTTGCTACCCCTGCAGAATTTTCACCTTTAAATCAATGAGGAATTTCCAGCAACATTAAAGGATTCTTGAATGAGTCCCAAAGCTGTCATCTTACTTTTCTTGCATTTCTCTGTGGTAAGAAGGAGCCTAGTAGCAGTGTTCACCACAAGTCCAATTTACCAGGCACAATAAGAAAAACACACCTAAGCACAATGGAGATTCTGCAGCAAGCACTGGACTTCTAAGGGGCTCCTTTAGATCAGGAATGTTGTTGTTCAGAACTATGCTAATGGTCTGACTACTTGCATGTCTTTTAGGAAACAGCAGTATTAAGAATATTTGAACTTTGTATTTCTTAAAGGAAAACAGCAATAGCAAAAAAATAAATATTCTAATATAGAGACAGTGTAGGAAATATTACAAGAAAAATCACTGGAAAACAAGAACTAAACCCTAACCTCTCAGCATGTTTTCTTTCTAAAAGTACATCACCATACTTCTACTCTTTTCCTATGTATCACGTTATCTCAGCAAACTGGAGCTTTGCTGATGTTTCATTACCACTATGAACACAGCTACTGCTATATAAATAACAATAATACTGTTTCTCAAGGACAAATAAATGTATTTTGATCATATGTGAAAGGGAAAGGGGGGGGAAATAATCTTTGGTTGGAGATAAAGCAGAGAAAATAGCATGAAAGAGAGGTGTATAATCAACTAATATAGAGCATATGAGCCAATGGAAAAGGCTTCATTACAGAGATGGCTTTCCTTTCTTGAAGAAGTTTGTGTGCCCAAATCAGTCTGTTCTTCCAGTGCTACACAGTCTGCTCAAGCATATTCCTTCCTCCGTAACCTCTCCTAGCATCTACCACGTTCAGAGGACTGCTAACATTTACCTCCCTACTGTGCTGCTTTCAGAGTGCGACATTACCCATTAAAAGGTAAGGTTTCCAATTGCCCGTATTCATAAGACTCATTTTCATTAGGCAGTATCTTTCATATCCTCTCTCTACCTATTTCCTGTGTAACTAATTCCTACAAAGCTTATGGGGACTGTTTGGTTCAAACACCGACTTTGCCAAGGTCAGAGACTTTTCTATGCTCAGCAGTGCTGGATGATGATTCTTTTTCATCCCCTCCCCTCCCAGAAGAAATAAGAGACAGGAAAAAACTGTTCTCTCCCTCATTTTTTTTAAACAATTTTGTTCAGCTAGAGCTCTGCTACCACCTTTCAAATGATGGCAACCGCTGGTAATTGAAAAAAAAGTGGAAGAGTTTATGACTCCAGTTGAGAGCAATAGCCACTTATTTACAAGGTTACAGATTCTGCTATATCCCTACACACTGTGAGCAGTGCTCCGCACTTCCCTTTATCCTAGGAAAATGGGACCACTCACAGACTAAAGGAGAACCCATCATAAGACGCATGGCAGGCTTTGCCTGCAGTTTGTCAAGGCAAAGTAAGAAAAAGATTTTATTGGTATCATTTTATTTCCAGTTAAGTTCCATAAAATCAATCTCTGGGAAGCTCCAGTAGCTGATGTCTGCATTTACAGGCTAATGCGGTGAGTGGGCATAACTTGAAATAGATAGCTGTAAAAAGAGATAGCAGCAATGCAAATTGGACTGAATAAGAAAATTATACCCTGAATCGTACGACTGTAAAAACAGCAAAGGCAGAGCGAGTAAAACTGAGACAGCTCTGCTTAAACCAGGGTTTGTAAATATCATGGAACGAGGTAGAGTGACAGTGCAGCACTGGAAAAGCAGATGCTTTCCTTCTAGGAACTTGTTACATGCTTTTATAACTTAATTTGTATCCAGAGACAACATAAGCCCCAAACTATACAAAACTGCTTATGTGTGCAAAGCTCTGTAACTGCATGTAAAAATTTTAAACCTAAATTTTTATAGACGAGCCTGGGTTTTTGAAGTCATATTAAAAAAAAATCAGGTCTTTTCAAGTCTGCAGGTACAATTTACTATTCATTCCACAACTTCACTTGTTCAGTTCAAATTGGACCTAAATTCTTTTGCTTTCTTTGTGGATACAGAACAGGATCCAAAACAGCTGCAAATTTTAATGTACTATCCCTGCTGAGTAGGCATCACTACAAAGTGTTGATAAATCAACTTTTCCCTTTAAACACAAAACAGAGTTTTGAGTCAGGACCTGTGGGCTTTTTAATAGTTTAGATACCATTTTAGCTGCTGCCTAAAGCATAATGCCTGGAGCATAAATGAGAGGGCAAAAATCGAACTAAGAGGTATTCTGCTAACTCTAATTGTATTTATATTTCCACTAATTCAAATCAAAACACAGGGAATTTGAAATAAAAGCTGTGGTTCCCAGGATACCCCACAGCCCAAAAATGAGATGTAGCAGGCAGACTGTGCCTGCTGCTGCCGTGGGGCTGAACGGGACCATAAGCAAGGCTGCACACGAGATGAGTGCGTGTTTGACCTCTGAAGTGACCCCTCCTTTGTGAAAACAAAAAACTGGCTTAATACTCAGGAAAAGTGCTCTTCCAAATAGGTAGCAACTGATTTTGGGAGCAGAACCAGGAAACAGCCATGTAACCTACAGCAGGGATGGTCTGGGTGGGTCAGGAATGAAGAAAATTCACCCATGAAAACAGCTGGTTTTGTGTTTTCCTTTTCCTGAAGCCCTTTCCCATCCAAGAGGGCTTGATGGTTTGGTGCCCCACTCCAGTGTGCTCTCAGCTAAGCTCTGTCCTGACCCCAGTCTTTGTCCATGTTCAGCAAGACCCTCTGGAGGGATCCCAGCTCAGAAAGTCCCCCAGGTCCCCATCCCTCACCCTCCTCCTTGTGCAAAACCCCCACAAAGCCAAGCATCCGCAGCTCCCGACTGACGTAGGAAGCAGAGCATGCCAGATTTGGGAAGAAGGGAGCGCACATATGGACAAAACCACATGCCTGGCCCTGCACTGGCTGTCTTTAACTGGCTTGCTTTGTTCCATTTTCTACCCAGGATATCTAGTCCTTTCTCATTCAAAGCTCTCAACCACCACCAGGAGACCTGTGCAGTACAGGCCAAGAAAAAGCATCAGGAACGGACTGTATGCACACCCCAAAGGGTAACAAGCTGCCTGCAGGTGTCACATGTGATGCCCCAGGAAAAAAGGAAGTTCTTGGCTTACATTTAGATATTACAGAATCACAGAGTCACAGGTTGGAAGGGACCTCAGGGATCATCTAGTCCAACCTTTCTAGGAAGAGCACAGTCTAGACAAGATGGCCCAGCACCCTGTCCAGCTGAACCTTAAAAGTGTCCAATGTTGCCAAGTCAACCACTTCCCTGGGGAAATTATTCCAATGGTTGACTGTCCTCGCTGTGAAAAATTTCCCTCTCATGGCCAACTGGAATCTCTCCAAAAGCAACTTGTGTCTGTTCCCCCTTGTCCTCTCCATGGGACTCTGTGTAAAAAGGGAGACTCCATCTTCTTTGTAGCTACCCCTTAAGTACTAGTACATGGTGATGAGATACCCTCTGAGCCTCCTTTTCTCAAGGCTGAACAAACCCAGCTCTCCCAGCCTGCCCTCATATGGCAGCTTCCTGGTCCTTTGATCATGTTGGTGGCCCTTCTCTGGACCCCTTCCAGCCTGTCCACATCCTTTTTGTGTAGAGGGGACCAGAACTGCACACAGTACTCCAGGTGTGGCCTGACAAGCGCTGAGTAGAGCGGGACGATGACTTCTTTATCTCTGCTGGTGATGCCCTTTTTGATGCAACCCAGCATCCTGTTGGCCTTCTTGGCCACAGCAGCCACTGTTCGCTCATGATGAGCTTCCTGCCCACCAGGACCCCCAGGTCCCTTTCCACAGAGCTGCTCTCCAGCCAGGTGGATCCCAGTCTGTGCTGCACTCCTGGATTATGTTTTCCCAGGTGCAAGGCCTTACACTTGTCCTTGTTGAGCTTCATATGGTTCTTTTTGGCCCATTCTTCCAGCCTATCCAGATCTCCCTGCAGAGCAGCTCTCCCTTCTGGAGTGTCTGCTTCCCCGCTCAATTTGGTGTCATCAGCAAACTTCATCAGGCTACACTTGATCCCATTATCCAGATCACTTATAAAGATGTTGAATAACATTGGGCCCAATATCGATCCCTGCGGGACCCCACCTGTGACAGGTTGCCACTTGGAAAAGGAGCTATTTACCACCACCCTTTGGGTGCGGCCTCTCAGCCAGTTCCCCACCCACTGCACCCACTTGTCTATTCCATAATGCATTAATTTCTCCAGGAGGAGGCTGTGGGGAACCGTATCAAAGGCCTTGGAGAAGTCCAGGTAAACAATGTCCACTGCCCGCCCCATGTCAACCAGGCAAGTCACTTTGTCATAGAAGGCCACCAGATTTGTCAAGCACGATCTGCCCTTAGTGAAGCCATGTTGGCTTTTCCCAATCACGTGCTTCATTTGACTTGTGATGGCCCCCAGGAGGATTCGTTCCATAACTTTCCCAGGGATTGAAGTAAGGCCGATGGGCCTATAGTTACCCGGATCCTCCCTCGAGTCCTTCTTGTAGATAGGGGTAACATTTGCCTTCCTCCAGTCCTCTGGGACGTCCCCCATTCTCCACGACTTCCCAAAGATTATAGAGAGTGGCCTCGCAGTGATACCAGCCAGCTCTCTCAATACCCTCAGGTGGATGGCATCAGGGCCCATTGATTTGTAGGGGTCAAGCTCCTGTAATCATTCACATACTAACTCTTCCTTCACTGATGGTGGGTCAGTGTTTAGATTGACTGGGAATTTTGTTCCCAAAGCCTGGGACCTGCCAGTGTTGGTAACGACAGAGGTGAGGAAAGTGTTGAGAACATCTGCCTTTTCAGCATTGTTGGTGATTGACTCTCCTTTTCTCTTTAACAGTGGGCCTGTGTTTTCCTTCTGTTTCTGCTTGTGGTTGACATACCTGAAGAAACCTTTCTTGTTATTTTTGACATCTACGGCCAGTTTCAATTTGAGCTGGGCTTTTGCTTTTCTAACTGCCTCTCTGCACACTCTGGCAATGCCCTTGTAGCTCTCAGCAGATAATCCTCCACTTCTCCATCTCTGGTATGCTTCTCTTTCGGTTTTGAGTAGACCCAGGGGTTCGTGGTTGAGCCAAGGGGGCCTCTTGCTCCGCTTGCTTCACTTTCCTTTACAGGGGATAAGCTGGTTTTGTGCTTCCAGGAGAGAGTTCTTGAAGAACTCCCAGCACTCACTAGCTCCTTTATCTTCCATGGAAGCATCCTGTGGAATCCCTCCCAACTGAGCCCTGAATGAGCTGAAGTTTGCTCCTCTAAAATCCAGAACTCTTGTCTTATTACGTCAGTAATGACCTTCAGCATGCTCAGCAGGATCCCAAACTCCACAATATTATGATCACTGCAGCCAAGGCTATCACTAACTGAGACATTACAAAGCAGGCTTTCTCGGTTTGTGAATAGCAAGACCAGCAGTGCCTCATTCCTGGTTGGCACATCTAACATTTGTATGAGGAAGCAGTCCTCTACGCATCCCGGAAATTTGGTGGATGACACGTGAGCTGCCATATTGTTCTTCCAGATGTTTGGGTATTTGAAGTCAAAGGTGCTTCCTAACAGTGGAGAGGTGAATTAGTCATTTAATTCCTGGTTCTTATGGAATCTCAGTCCAGGACACTCATCTTTCCTGACTACAGTGCAAGTCGCAGGTAGCCAGCAGGCAGGTATCAGCAACTTCAGATATCACCTTTGAGAGCTTGCTCCATGCAATCCTTAAAGTTATTTTTTCTTTGGAACCCTTAATTTCTTGATTTTTAGCCCCTTATTCTGATTAGCAGCTGCCTCTATTTTAACAGAAATAATATAATTTTCAAACTTTTTCAAACAGCTCTGTTTTTTAGCCTCCTCCCAATTATACTGACCTCCACTGGTTTTATTTATTTCTCTAATATCTCTCCAGTACTGTAGCATGGAGAAATACAAACTTCTGTTCTTTCCGCAGTATCATATTACTCTCTCTCAAAACTTATTGCACCATCCAAATGTATACTTTAAAAATGTCAGTTAAAGGAATGATTCTGAAGTTTCTTTTGATATTGGAAATACCTTTTTTTTTTTTTTAATCATAACAGATTTGTAAAAGCATGTGGCAGAAGAGGATACACCAGCAAACATCTGTACTCAAAACAACAAACTTTGATAGTGCCATTGACTTTGTGTAAATAGCTGTACTGCTAGCAAGTATAGGATATAATGGAATAAATGCCACTTGCTGCATTTCTGTATGTCAATTGATACATATATTTTGTCAACAAGACAGAAAGGCTATCTACCTTTGGTGCTGCACCTGGCACAAGCCACCTAGACAGGCAGAGACACGTGCTGGGAGGTAACTGAGGTTGAGACTAGGATTTTCCTACTGTGCTGGCACAGCTGCTTTGCCTTTCCAGCTTAAGCAAAAGCAATGCAAACTTTAAACTGAGCTTGCAAAATCTGGGCTAAGGGTTTTTTTAGGGCAGAGACCAGCTGTTATTGCCCAGCATATAGCTTCTTTCAGAACACCTTCACAAAACCCTAGGTCTTCCTCCAGTTCTTCTCCTGTTAACACGGTAACTTCAAGTGTTCCAACTGCCCAGATGTCCATTACATGTTGGGGGGGATGTGGTGGAGAGAGAGGAAAAAAAAAAAAGAAATGGAAAAATGTATCTTAGCCCATGGTATGCATTTGTCATAAAGTTGGAAAAAGCTGAGTACCTGTGGCTACTCAGAAGTTCCAAGTTTATCAGTGTATTTTCCCTTACAGTATTCAGCAGGATTATTTTTTACTAACAGAAAACTCTCCTTACAAAATGTGTCTATCTTTAATGAGTCACAACTTACAGAAGTGAGCAGAAAGCAATATTTTACTACTGAAATTTTAACATTCCTTCAGGAGATTCACAACAAATTGTTTTCCAGGTCAATTCAGGCCCCCAATCTGTCTAATTCATAAACAGTCCCATCTCTAACAGATGACTGGCCTCAAGCTGCATCAGGGGAGGTTTGTCTATTAGGAAAAAATTTTCACTGATAGAGTGAAAAGACATTGGAACAGACTGCCTAGAGAGGTGGTGGAGTCACCATCTCTGGAGATGTTCAAAAAATGTGTAGGCATGACACTTCAGGGCATGGCTTAGGAGGCATGGTAGTGTTGGGTTGGACTTGATGATCCTAGAGGTCTTTTCCAACCTTAATGATTTTATGATTCTATGACTGCATTAAAGTTACCTTGCTAATCAGGTCAGGGGAGGCAAAGTAATCCCTTTAAAAATGACCACCACTGAAAACCAAAACACAAGTCTGCGTGGTGCTCCTAAACCACCTTGAGGAAGAAAGTGCCCCGAGAGTATCAGAATAAAAATAATCTGAGAAATTTTGGACTGCTCTGGAGCAAAACCACACTTTCCTTCTCCCCACAGGCAAAGACTTCCATAGCATCAGTTTGCAATGGGACCAGTCTTTTATACCCAAAGCACACAAAACAAAGAACAGCTAAATTACCAACTGATGTCCCTAATAATTTGTATTTAGGTAGACTGTAGCTTCCAGCAGTTTCCCTTTTCTTGGGGAAGAGGAGGAGCAAGAAAATAGAGAACAAAGAGCAGATATGTTGGTTCACTTAATGTTTATTCTGAGTAGTCATAATGCAGAGGCACCCACATCCTACATTGTGCTTTAATGGCTGCAAATACAACCGTGGAAATTTTCAAACGCACAAGCCCAGCTGCCTTCAGTCATCACAGCGTACAAAGCACTCAGCATGCACCCTGCTTCTACCCTGTTAAAGCAAATATGCATTTTGAAATAATAGATCATATTCTAAGAGAACAAATGCATACACGTCCCTAATGCAACATTTTTGCTTTTATATCAGTTCCAAAAAATTGTGTCACATCCTGTCTGGGCTAAATCTGGGCATATAATCTGTGAGCAGATGGGGTTTATGCAAACAACATGACAAATAAATAGTTATAAACAAAAGCAACAGCATTCTGAGGTTTTACAAGACAAATAACCCAAAATTGTAAACACTTTTGAAAATTAATTAGCTCATCAGTTTGCTTGGATGCCTACATCTTTTCACAAGTCTGCAATAAAATTAAGCAACCTCACCTCAGGCTTTGGTTTTGTAGCACCCTGAGAAACCTTTTTGCATTTGTTAATATTTACTTTCCTGCACTGAGTAGCACCTCCATTATGGAGTTGGGCTCCATTGGGCTGACTGGCCTCCATGTGGATACCCATGAAGGAAACAGCCATGCTTAAAGTGCTGGTGATCTTAATTTCTTTACAACTATTTTCTATGGCCAGAAGGGCAAACAGTCTGAGCTGAACACATGGTCGGCAAGCAGCAACTCTTGGTTGCATTAAGATGTTTCTATTCCTCAGCTAAATGTTGAAAGGGCTTGTTTAAAAGGATACTGTAAAAAGTAGCACAAGATGCTAAATAAGGTGCCAAAGGTAGCATCAAGCTCTCAGGAATGAGCGGTCTATCAGCTCTGCAGCTCAAGCAGACAAAGCCTGCTTCCAGGAAGATGTTCCTGCACAGTGCAGGGTGTTGCAGAGCCCAGGATTACTCAGGTAAGTGGTCACAAGCCCTGGACACGAGATGCATGTCAAACCAGAACAGCAGCCAGCTGAAAAATGGCCACCCCTCACCGCCCCCCCCCCCCCCTTTTTTTTTTTTTTTTTTTTTACAGGCTCAACAGCCATAGAAGTTATTATTAAAGGTCACTCCATAAACAAACTTCATTTGTATGAGGCTTAACAAGGCCAAGAGCCCGGTCCTGCACTTTGGTCACAACAACCCCAGGCAACGCTACAGGCTTGGGGCAGAGTGGCTGGAGAGCTGCCCAGCGGAGAGGGTCCTGGGGGTGCTGGCTGACAGCTGGCTGAACATGAGCCAGCAGTGTGCCCAGGTGGCCGAGAAGGCCAACAGCATCCTGGCTTGTACCAGCAATAGTGTGGCCACCAGGAGCAGCGAGGTGATCATCTCCCTGTGCTCGGCACTGGTGAGGCCACACCTCAAATACAGTGTTCAGTTTTGGGCCCCTCAGGACAAGAAGGACATTGCGGTGCTGGACCGTGTCCAGAGAAGGGCAACGAAGCTGGTGAAGGGTCTGGAGAGCAAGTCTGATGAGGAACAGCTGAGGAAAGTGGGGTTGTTTAGCCTGGAGAAGAGGAGGCTGAGGGGAGACCTTATTGCTCTCGACAACTACCTGAAAGGAGGTTGTAGTGAGGTGGGTGTTGATCTCTTCCCCCAAGTAACAAGCAAGTAACTAGGCCTCAAGTTGCATTGGGGCGGTTTAGATTAGATATTAGGAAAAATGTCTTTAATGAAAGAATGGTCAGATATCGGAACAGGCTGCCCAGACTGGTGGTGGGGTCACCATCCCTGCAGGTGTTAAAAAAAAAAAAGAGGTAGACATGGCACTTTAGGACATGGCTTAGGAGGCACAGTGGTGTTGCATTGACAGTTGGACTTGATGATCTTAGAGGTCTTTTCCAACCTTAATGATTCTATGATTTCAGTCACGCTCTGTCGCAACAGATTTTTATTTCATTAAGCTCAGTGTACTCTGTCCACCCCTTGAAAGAAGAGCATGTGATAGTGTTTAGTAGAGCAGCCATTAATCTACATTTCTGACACATTAATCTACATCTCTGAACAGAGATCACGGTCGTACATATACAGTGGTTTCCTGAAGCCTCCAGCACAGCCAGTTGCAGCTGGTTTTGTTGGGTTTGGCTGGATTAACTCTTATTTGCTGTCCCTAGTGTTCACTTTCCTGGCTTCTAAAACTGCTGTTATAAGCAACGAAAGAAACAGTGGGGTCCCAATGATAACTAGCCTTCATCTGCTGTCTTTTCTCTGCAATGGCATTACACAGTAAAGCCTTCGGCATGTAAATATAACACTGCTAAGTCAGAGACACTCCTTCACCAGCTCTAAGCAAGGATTACCAAATCTCAGATGGAAGGATCAGGCTTTGCTTCTTAGTCTATGTGTGAGAGACAAATAGATATATGAAAAATGGAGAAGCAAACCAACTGGGATGATGTTAGGCAGGTGACTCATCCAACCAACAGCCCTATAGCAAGGCAGAAGACCTCCCTGCAAAATGAATTCCCTTCTGGATTATTGCCTCCCAAAGCAATAACATAAATCCACCTAACATTTAAGTGAAGGGATATTGGGTCTGACAGATCAACAACCATCATGTTTGTCTACAAGAGTTATAAGGTCACTGCTGAAGACCCAGCTGAGAACAGCAGGTGCATGGGGGAAGGGACCAGATATCAAAAGGTAGCTAAAGGAGATTAACCTCTGAAGAAAACAAAAGATATTACGAAATCATCAAGGCAGAAGCAGTTAACCAGAAGTTAGTTCACTTTTCATTACTAATGAGAGATATAGTAAAAGCCTGCATTGTTCTGCAGTTGTTTGTTGGGATTTTGTTTTCTGGATTGTTCCCTAAACAAAAGATCTACTGACAGCTTACATGGCCCAAACACCTTGAAGGAGATATTGTACAGAATAAACCTTCCTTTGAAGCAGAAATCAAGCAAACAATCCAGGTTCAAAGACCTCCAAAACCCATTCTCCAGTCCTATCCACTGCCAAATGCTTCCAGACGTGTCCATTGCAACTTCCTAAGGTGATAATGACATCTGTCTGGAGACCTGTTACTGAGACCCAAAGAGTTAATTAACTCCAGAGAGTTAAATTTCCAGAGAAAACACATCCAGTGAGATAAACCACAGCAGCACCCGCACAAATTCAATTCTAGGTATCCTCTGCAATGTCCTTGGATGACATTTTGTGCTGCCATGTTCATGTGATGAGGGTTGGGGTGTAATACAGTTCCCTGTGCCTAGTATGCTCTTATCACAAGACTACTTCTTTCTAGATTTAATCAAACTAACGAGCACATCTTTCAGAGAACAGAAACTACCTGCTAAATTATTTTTTATTCAATTCAACTTTCTGTTTGTACAAGTCTTCATGGGTCAGGATTAATATACCACACATACTGCATGAGCATTTACTGATATCGCAGAATTGAAGCTAATATGCTACATCTCTCCCTCTCTCACTGCTGCACAGAATACCTAAGCCACTTTATGCAAAGAGCAGCTCATATTTAGAGCTTACCTTTGGAAAAGTGCCAAACCAAGTGTCCTAACAGGGGAAGGGGATCAAGAGACTTCTCTCTTCAGCTCACTCAAGCCTTGCTCCACAACCACTCATCTTCCAGCTTCCCCAGCTGGTGGAGTGACCAGCCAACACAAAAATCTCACATTCAGCCACAAGAGAGCTCGGGTGTGGATGCCTTTGCACCTAAGAGCATCTCTCAAAATAATTGGTTCTGCAGTGCAGAAAAACCTTTCTCCCCTGAGCCCGCTGAAGTACGATAGTCATCTCTTCACTCCAAGAAAAAAAAAGAAAATACACACACACATCTATATTAATTCAGCCTGGCTTCTCATCTCACTACATAAAAACACCTCACAGAAACAGTGTAGCAGCAAAAGACCATCTGCTGAAGTGACCAGCCACAGAAATCACCTGGCAAGCTGGCAATCGTATCAGGAGAATCGAATTATTAACAGGGCACTAGCAGTGTAGGAAAGAAAGGAGAAGTCTAGCTCAGGATTTCGCTCCATCTAGCAATGCCCAAACTAACAACAAACAGGAGCATGAAGGGAGTCCAGCCCCTGCACTACGAGATCTATTTGGTACAACTCTCCATTACGCACTTTTCACCTAGGACAATCTCAGGTAAATCCCAGACTGAGTTTTATTCATCTCTCTAGTAATACCCATGAGATTTATCTGTTTATCAGTCACTAACTCATTCTTCTGAAGTGATTGATTTATTTAAATTCATTTGTGTCTTTAGGGGTATACTTTTTGGGCTGTGGAGTATCGCATTGCTTATTGAATTCCATGTTAACAGGGAATGTGGCTACAATAAATATGTGTATTTTTAGCCTTTCTTTTGGGGACACCGGGAATATAACAGCAGAAGTGTACAGGCTGGGAACATCATTTTGGTCTTTTTTTAAAAAACAAGTTGTTGGTCCCCAGGTTAATAATATCGACTGGTGAAACCTGCTACCAGTACAGGTAATTTCTAACCATAAAAAATGGTCATGTTAAGAAGCTGAGTTGGTCTCAGAGGGCAGATGTAGGACACAGTTGATTTCACCGTATCCAAGCTGGATACTTGAAATTATCATCAGACCTTAAAACTGTGCTGAAAAACTGCACAACTGCCCTAAGTACCTCCAGCCTTCAAAACCACCTGTTGTCTACTGTGATAGAGAGAAACATGGTAGAAGTTTTCATCACAGGCTTCCAGCACTAGTGTGCTTGCAACAACAGAAGAGAAAAACATGCTACCTAAGACCTACCATGTCCCCACACAGTGTTTCCTATACCCTGATATACAGCATGTTGCCCTGCTTTTTACAGGGGCAACAGACACAGGCAAAGTTTTGAGCACTGTGAATGCTATAAACACAAGAAAATTTCCTCTGCTGCTTTTGCTTACAGCACTCCAGGTTTGGAGGAGACCACCTTCTGAGCTGCAGTGGCTAATCCCAGATTAATACCGTTAGCATCACTCAGTGCTTCACAAGCCTCATGCAAACATTGCTTCACCTTCTCAGAGTCAGGTAACCACAGGACCTCCAGCACCAAATTGAAAATATTAATTATCCTGCATTACGTAGACCCAGGAGTAAAGCTTAGGGAATTCCTGCATCACTGACTGCTGTTCAGACTCTTCTTTTCCTCCTCCAGCCTGTAAGGACTGAATTAAGAGCTGCAACAGGAGCCACAGCTCTCTCAAAAGATGATCTACAAAATAAATAAATAAAAAAAACAGTAGAAGACATTAAGTAGGTAAGCAAGAATTAGTTATGCTTGTTTGGAGAGACTTTCTTAATCCTTAGAAGAAGTAGCAGAGCTGCACAAAGAAGCAGACAAAAGAATCAAACTGCAATTCTAACAGATAAGTAAAGAGCACCTCTCACCTGCATTCTCAGTCCGTTCCAAAATGATTTCACTAAACTGTTTTCCACTCAAAATCTGCTTTTCTTCTCTCTTCAGTCATGTTCCTTTTATACTGTGTTGGCTGCCTCCATTTTTTATTTATTGTACTGCACCCCCGCTTTGATTTTTCTTGGCAAAGTTTTTAGCCGATTGCAGCAGTCTCGCATCTCTCCTAACCTGCTGCTAGGAACTGACGGACAGCAGTGCTCATTATTTTACAGGTGCCCTCCATGGGAAGAAGCTGCACCATTTACAATACAAAGGAGAGCGTGGTGGTGGCAAAGGAATTTTTCTGTCTGAGCCAGAACCTGTTACTAAAATTTTCAATATTTATTCCATGCACTCTGCGTAAGAGGATCAGCAATGATCTCCTCATATACATGCTGAAATCCATGCAAAAACATTAGATCACAGTGTCTGTTAGTATGAGCAGATGTAGGTCCCTCATGTTCATGATTTCTGCTCCAGAAATGTCTCTGAGTGTATCAGACAGTCGCTGCAACTGTTGAATTTAAGTCCACAGTTTTACACCTGGGATGTATCTAGCCCAATTGGCTGCATTTCCAAAGAGGTTTTGAGCCAGTTTCTAAAGCTCTGAGCTTTTTTCTGTACATCTGTACGTATTTGCTCATGCCACTGTATTTCATGCTCCCATTCCTGCAAAAACCTGTGCTTCAGAGCACAAGCTGCACCCGCATACACAAAATGGGGAGCACGGCCACCAGTATAGAGCCTGGCAGGGCAGGAACCTGGGCATGAATCACAACAGAAAGGACCACAGAGGCGTGCAGCACCGGGATAACATTGTTCCCACAATGCTGTAGGATTTCAAAAACAAATTCTGAATATTTTAGAGGTGGAAGCAAATCACCAGTGAAAAGACCAGTCAGACTTATTTTACCAGGAGCCTGGCATCCACCAGAGGACACCAACAAAGGTAAGGAGAGAAACAGAGAAAGATCCTCAGGGATCTGGAAGACTAAAGGAAATAATGAGGCATTTGCTTTAGAGCCTGAAAATTGTATCATACAGTATTTGCCTAAATGAGCAGGTTGCAAGTAAAATACAACATGGTATCTTCATTCGTATGTTGCAGGGGCTTTCAGGAAACTCCTGTCTGCCTTCAGATGGCCACAAGTGAGAAAGCACTGGCAGTTAATTTTAGAATAAAAAGGGAAATAAAAAGTCTAGCTGTACTGTGCAAAGGACCGCAGTGAGATACTCATCAGAGGGTATGGCTCTTCCCCTAGACAGAAGCAAAACATGTCATGCACTAATATTTCTGAACTAGTTCCTACTAACCACACAGTTAGGGTATTAAATAGACATTTCTGTGTCACCACAGAAAAAGACACAAACAGGAGCATGGTAATACTTCAGTACAATGTTCCAAGCTTAAAAGTCACTTACAGTAGAATGTAACCTATTTGATATTTATTTTCCACAGGTATAAGTCAACAGCCCTAAGCAGATGGCTGCCTTTAGCAAAAAATGAGCACCTGAGGGGGGAAGGGGAAGCAAGTAACTCCAACAGGCCATCTGTTTCTTAATTTTAAAGCAAAGGGCACAAAGAACTTTGAGGCACTACCAACTATATCCACACGGTGCTATACCCTCCCAATTACTCAATTGTCAGCATCAGTTAATTCCCCTATTGTTGTGATGTGATGCTTTCCCACGCAATGCCTGAGAGCCATAAATGATTGTGCCATGTGTCACCACTAGCTTCTCCAGAGAATGTCTTCCCCCAAGCCAAAATACTTCATTTGCAAATCACACCTGAGGAGGAGTTGATAGGAAAAGCTGGCTCCATCTGTAGTTACAGTATCTCTTTGACTTCAGCAGGACATAAGCAAGTACTTAAATGCTTCACAAACCAGACCCTCGGAGCAACGTGTACACTTCTTTCAAACAAATATATGTCTTAACCTTGCTCCAGACAGTAAATGTTTATACATTACCAGCTATTTATGAAAGCTTTTGCTCTGCATAATTTACAAAGGACAAACCAAAACTGTCTACTTCCAAGCCATGGACTCTTGCTCTTCCTTTTAAAATATTAATGCCTCTTTCAGTAGGGAATCACACATGACTTTGTACATGAGTGCTCTTTCCTCAAGCACCCACAGCCTACTGCAGCCTAAAACTACTGCTTTAGAAAGTCAAAGAGTGATTTGGAAAGTTTCCTGCATTGGCATTTGTTTCTTAAAGAGAAATAGATGAAACGCAGAGCATTGCCGGTCTCCCACTGGATGTCCATGTTTCCTCTGCACTCGAGCTGACCAGTTTTGCTGACAATTTTTGGCACTCAGTTTTTTAACTACACAAACTCCAATTACTACACCAAAGGGATGAGGCTGTGAACTAAAATTTGACTCTTTTCCCTAAAAACATATTGTTGCCTTTTAGGGATGTTTAAACAGCATGTAACTTGCCCAGAGACCTGTATGTTATGCTTATACAATTAAACAATTGCATCTCTTGCAAAAGCACCAGCTTGAAATGAGATGTCCATGTCCTTGAGAGACCTCCTCAGCTCCTGCAGCTGGAGTTGTACAGGACCTCCATACCACCTGAAGGTTCGCCTACAAGAAGAGCTTGCCCTGTTTTAACTCTTTCAGCAGAATTACACCTGCTTTCTGACATAATTACACCAGCTTAGCAAGATAAATATGAATACAATTTTACTAATATAAAGGTGTTTTATAGTGGCATAAATATTCCTGTACAGGAATAGAAATTAATAAGACTAGTGAAAACTCCTTCTTACGCATTTAATTGCCTCCATGCTACAGACAGTATCAGTGTACTTTGTTCGGGTTTAGAAAGCTTTTTTATAAATATTAGACCTAAATATAGAGACAAAAGGAAAGTATCCATGCCAGACAATTTTGTATGGCTTCAACAGAAGCAAAAGGTCTGTAAATATATTTCAGTAAGATATTCAATCTGTTCACAATAAGTGTTTAAAAGTCAGTGAATTATGGCATTGACTGAGACTAATGAAAGAACTAGGAAAAGTAGCAATTTGTACATTACTTCTAAGTAAAGAAAAATACTGAGAATAAAAATCTCACAACTAAAAAAGTAAAATAACAAAAATTTCAATTGTTTAAGAAGGAGGTTATCGCAGGTAGCATGAAAAATACCATGCACTAATTTGTGATAAGTGAAGACTCACATTGTGCATGTGAAATTCATGCAAATCTGACAGCAGGGATCAAACATGCAACAATCTGAATGACAGAGATTCCCTTGTTCAACTCTCCACAGTCCTGTTGTCATCGCCTATTTGACAAGAAGATCAGAAAGGAAGACAACAGTGACCTAAGGGGGCCTTTTTTCATCTCCTGTCAAGGTAAATGTTCCTCAGAGGATCCACCAAAACATTAAATTCATCTTTGATCTCCTGGAAAAAAAATGGCAAGTAGTAAAACAAACAAACAAACAAGTTGAATTTTAACTAAGTAATTTCTCCTCTTCTCCAGCAAAGACCCTGTTGTCCATGGATTATTTAAGTTAACTGACAGATAGTTTTATCAAAGCCTTGTCTACAGGAAAACAAAAGAATAATGCAACTTTAAATGCTGCTAACTGCAAGAAGGTCATAAAGATTTATGGTTTACCCTCCTGTAAATACCATTCTTTATAACTAATCCCCAGGAGATTTACTGAATGCTCAATAACCTTTCCCTGGTGGATGCAAGCGAAATCATCAGCACCATCTCAAAACCCAGTTTATTCAGCAAGCCAAGAGCACTGTGCCTGCAAATTTACCTCAACAGTGCCGTTCCTTCTCTCCCCACTTCTGCAAGTTGGTAGTAATGAAGATGCTGCTGTGATGGAGAATCCTTACAGTCAAGGTTGAACTTTAAATGTACTTGGAAAGAGTTCTCCAAGCCAAATGTCACTGGGCTGGCAGTGTGGGCCCAGCACGGAAGATGAAGTGTGTACACTGCAGGATTACTGCAGGAGAGACTCTTTCACCTTCAGCTAAAAGAAAAACTAAATGTTTGCACTGAACTAGGCAGTGACGTGGTAAACGGAAACAGGAGCCACATCTGCTGTTAAATCATTTGTAGTATTCTCAACTTCAGTATTACCAGGGATCTCATTACTAGAAAAAACAGATACGCAAATGGGAAAGTGTTTGAGGTCAGTCAGATTTCTAGATATCTTAGCAGAAGCCTGCTTAAAGGAGCCTGACCAACCAGTCCCAAATTCTGCGCGCAGTGGTTACAAGAAAAATTAGGAGAGCATACAAGACAAAGGATCACTAGAGCTTTATATCCCTGTGCCCTCCCAGACAACACCATGATTGCCCAGTCCCAGATCCCCAATAATGGCAAATCTCTGCCTCAAAAGATGCATCCCAGATACCTATGGTGTAGCCAGCCTCTAGGAAAACAGGGCATGTTCTGACACAATAAACGGCACAACAGCAGCGTTATTTGGCACAGCAATGGGCAGTTCTCAAGTTCAGTAGTTTTAGCATTGTAACAACAACTATTGAGCACCTTGGCTGATGCACGCACAAGCGTGCCCGCACCCCAGATCACCTGAAGAGCTGTTGCCTGCACAGTGATCCAAATTCTGGACACTGCTGCAAGCTGCGTTCTTCCTGCTTAGAGATATGCCTAAGGGAGACCTGGTCCCATTAGCTGGGATCTGCAATTTAAACTTTATTTAAAACTAGTAGGCTGACTACTGGGTACAATTCTACATCTCTGTTAACTTTTATTAATGCAAGAACCACAGGATAACACTGCTGCTCCTCCCATGCAATCCCTCCTCATAACTTAATGTCACCCTGCAGCAGCTGTCCGTGCAAAGGGAGCTGTACAGAGAGCACAAGCCTCCTGGCAGAGGATCACAATCTCTTTTCTCCCACATTCTCCTTTTCTTGCATGAAATGAAAATGTATGAGCACAGCTGACAGACAAACAATGAGGATATCATGTGAATGTCTGGCTCTTACAGGTGTTTGCAGCCAGCATTCAGCCTTTTCTCCCTCTGTGTAGGGAGACCGACTGGCACAGACTGCCAGGAGGAGTTTGATAGTGTGCAAGTGAGCTTGAAATTTCTGACCTCTCTGATCTGTACTGCTGTATTTTCTGTCCCCCTCCTATTTTCCAGATGTATTCTTTTCAATGATACTCTGGCAAAAGCAGAAATTAGAGCCCCACCCACACTACTTAAATCCTCTGTACTTTCATGGAAGTTTTAAGCAGAAAGTTGGGAGCAGTCCCCCAGGCCTGGACCTAAACTGCCCTGATGTTGAAGATGACTCTGATCTGGGGTTACAGCTGTTACACGCTTAATGCAAGTCTTATGCCTCACAAAGTTCCCAGGACAGATGCAAATAGATCCAAAGCTTCAGGGGGCTAAGACCTGGCGTACTCATTTCAAACCCATCACTAACTTAGAACAAAATTAAATCCCACCTGTAAGCATCCATCTGTTATTTCCAGTTACCCAGCACCAAATAGAATATTTAAGGAGTGATTTATGATTCCATTTATTTTACATACCTCAGGATGAAGCACGCAAATAGCTAAATATTTTAAACTAACCAGTGAACAGTTCCCAAGCGTCTGAAAACATCTGCATCTCCCTCACCCACACACAAAAGAGTCCAAGTTTTTAAGTAAGAAAATTAGGTTTTAAATTATTCTATTTCAGAGAAATTATGTCTTGAAGGAGATAACTTGGCTTTTGCAAAAAACCCAGCTCCCCGTGTTACTCTTGGGAAGGCTGGCAGAAGAGGAGTTCTCCTTCCACCCACCTTCCAAAAAACATTAAATTGCACAAATAAAAAGAAAATAATGAAAAGGTCGAAGTTTTCTGAAGTTTAGTCAAACACAAATACCATCCCTGATAAGCAGCGGCCCTGGAGAGTGGGGATATCACTGACCTTTTGCCACACAGGCATCAATAAGTGGCATCTAATGCCAGGGGAGATATTACAAAGGTCTCCAGGCATGAAAATATACGCATATACACTAATCAGCCTGCATATTCTCTCACACTTGTTTATTTCCACTGATCTCGCCACCACAGGATGAGGGGAAATCCCCAGCGTTGCTAACGATCTAGTTCATGCACTGAATAAGTCAATCTAGATCAGGGCAGCAAAGATTAATGGAGTCTTTGCTGTGGGAGTTTTGCTTCTGTTCATAGGAGATATTGAAAACATTCTCAACAGTGACTTCATACAAATAAAAATTATTCCTATCATCCTGAGCTGAGATAACACCAAAAAAAATTTCCTTGTTTGATTCACGCTCATGACAAAGGAACCAAGAAGCCTGCAAAACCTCTTTCATTGCCAATTATGAATACTTACAGTGGATCTTTTAATGAGGGGGGAAGTGTTTCTTCCTTTGAGGCTCCTTGGGGATTCTTATCTTATTCTTTCTTACCTGCCCAAGAAAAAGTACACTGGAAGGTCAGTGGAGAACCAGAGGATCTGTGTTCTTTCAGCTGGCAGAAAAGGTCAGAGCAGTACATAAATGCCTACCCTGATGGACTCCAGGCAGTAATAAGGAAAGCCTTAAGAAACCCTATAAATAACCAGTATATTTGCCCTTTCTTGGCATATTTCCTGGAATACGGTGTTGAAAACATTCAAAGACTTGATGGAAAGAAGTGCATTGGAGCAGCAAGCACTGCTGCTCCCCTCCTGCAGCATCGTGCACAGAAGGACACTTCAACTGTCACAGGCTCCCGAAACCTCGGTTTTCATGCTGTGACCTTATAGCTGGACTCCTTGGGTCCTGTGACTCCTGCTGGCCCTGGAGTTCACCAGGTTCCTCTGCACAACCCAACACATAGGCTTTGGGGAGCCCTGTCTCCCTATGTCTTTGACCAGATTTAACATACTCCGAGCAATTTCTGCACCCATTTGCTGCGTCCCAAGAAAGAGTTATGAAACACAACATCATGGGTGAAGGCTTTTAAAAGTTACAGCATTGAGCAGACGACTCTCCTGCCTCTGTTTTCTGTAATTTCCTATGTATTTTAATTCCTGGAGATGTGAGTAACATCAGAGTAGCCTGTTGCTCAAGAGGCTTTGTGAAGACCACTGCTTCAAAAAGTTTCATTTAATCCGGAAAGTACTGGCTGAGTCTCCCCTAGTCCAGTAGCACAACGTCCAAACCCTGGAATCACAGGTCTAGGCCTTTATGTTGTAACTTGGTAAGTAAGCAACAAACCCCCACAACAAAACTTGCGGGAGCTCTCCAGGCTTCACTCTTTTCTGCACTGTATTCTGGTGCCACAGCAGAGGTGTTCTCTTGCCAAGGAGTCACATTATGCCCCAAGATTACTTGATCCCAAGTCAAGAGCACCAATGCTGAAACGCAGAGACCTGATGTGCTTTGTTATGCCTAGTATCACATCTGCAGAGGATGTGATTTGAGAGGAAGGTGCTCAGCCTAGCTCCGCTACATACCCTGAGATGATCAACAGAACTTCAGAACTTGAGGAAAAAAATATTGATTCCATGATAAAAAAACCAAAAGAAATACAAAAGTTTTCTTAGGAAGTGGGCAGGGAAAGAGAAGTGAACATACAGAGAGAGCACAACTTGCTTTCTTCCTCTTGTTCCAGCTTTTCTAAACTCCAGAGAAACGAGAGGAGCCACTTTGCATTCTACGATGGTCAGGACTTCACAAAGCTAAATTATATCACTCAGCTACACTGGCTGTTACTAAAGAAAGATGATAAGCAAATAACATCCTGTGAGAGCTCAGGAATAAAGAGGCCAGTGCTATTGTTCAGAGACATGGAACAGAAAAGTGAGAGAGGCAACAAGGAGAGAAGCCCAGTGAATGTTTAAAAAAAAAAATAGCATTCACGTTTGCACAAACAGTTCATCCAGTGCCAACACACTGGGTTTCAGAGAGTCAGTTCTGATCCTCATGAAATGCAGATCAGAACTGTAGTCATTTGTATAGATTGAGACAGACTTTAAGAGAAGAGGCTAATACCTTCATCTTTAATGCTACCAGTGAATCAACAACAAATATAACATAGCTTTCTATGGACTGTGTTTGACTCACACCACTCTGTGGGTGCTACCAGTTAGAATGGAGCAAAGTACAGCAGAAGGCTGTATTTCAGTTTGAATCAAGCCTGTCAGTGTTAAATAGGAAATCTGGGTCTGGGGTGGATTCTCAGGATAGCCATCTGCAGTACACATCTGGAGAGAAGTCAACCAGTGGCTGCATGCCACTATAATCATTCCTCCCTCAAGTACTGCAAATGGAGCATCAAAGCAGAAAGCAGGTGGTTCTTCCAGGAGGTAAATGAACCACAGAGAAGGGTCAGAAAGTGTGACACACATTTGATGAGGTTTTTTTTTCCTGCTCATAAAAATTGTCAGAACAAATTACCCATTGGATGTTCTACCAGGTTACTATGTGCCCAACATCTCCATGCTTGTTACTTTGCAGAGTGTGGAAGTTCAGTGAAAATCTTCCTCAAACAAGCATTAACTTAGAGGGTATAAAGAGGCATTTAGTTTGTCACATGAGTACAGATCTCCTGTACTCCAATATTGAGAGACTTCATCTCATGCCACAGACTTGACTACTAATCTGGGGACAGAAAACTCAGGAACTTGTGAAACCTCTCAAGGATTTCAAAAGTTTTCTTATTCTGCATCAAGGTAATCCTGAAACCCCAAAAATAAAAGGAGAACACCTGCATGGGATGCAAGCAGTGTCTGAGTTAAGCTCCTTCTCTGAGCCTCTTTCATGCCTACGAGTGCCTGCTGGTTGCTGCCTGTTTCAGGGAGAACTCCACCTGTCCCATGGCAGTGGTCTCATATTGAATAAGTGATACTAATGCAGAGCACGAGTTTGAACTGCACGTTTACCAAGCAAGAATCCTGATACAGAAAGTGAGCTGCTGTCCTTGGTCTGGTCAAAACTTTGGTCAAAGAGATTAGAACTAAGTCACTTTTTCCTCAGGAAACCCATTGAAGTGTTACGAATGCTGAAGCAGTTTCTCTGAAAATTTGGTTTGTTGGGTTTTTTTTTTCCCTTCTCTCAAAAAATGCTGATAATGTAAAAACAACGTGTTTTCTCATAAATTTGCAGGTGGAGCCTTGATACTTGAAGAGGACCATTCACCCATGGATCTCAGAATGCTTGATCCTCACCTACATCTGAAGGCAAGAACCATCTATACTTCTTCAGCACCATACACATGGTGAAGTTGGAGCAGAGGAGCAGACCCAAACGATGAATCCCAAAGCACTCGTCTATGGCCAGAAGACTACCTACACGTACATAAACAGCTCAAAGACAGTATGGATATTTCTTCAGGGCTTCCCATACCTCTTTAGCCTGGTGAGTTGCACTTGTCCCAGGCCTTCTCAGAGGAGGTGACAGCCCTGCCTGCCTTGGCAAGCAAGCCAAAGGAAAGGGCTCCTTCTGTCATCTCCTGTCCTACAAAATGAAACTTTAAAAGCCTCTCTCAATTCTTATACTTGTTATTGTGCCTGGACCCTACAAGGTACGGGAAGAAAGACCATTATTACTATTTAGGAACCATAAAAGGATTGAATTGGTCTAGAGTTCATCCTGGTATGAACAATGTCTTGAAAAATCAGTGCTGTGAAGATTTTTCACAAGTTGGTGGCCTTTCAGCTTATACTGTGAGTGATTTCAGTCTGGGGACTTTGCCCCTGACAACAGCTCCTGTCTGTATTCTGTACCCAGATAAACTGCAGCTTGCCCAACATTTACAGAAACTACTACTGAACACAGACAGAATATATAAATGAAAGTGGCAGCCAGAACCTCTCAATTTTTAACAGGAACACTCCTTGGAGGCACGTAGGAATCAGAAATCGGTGGTCCATCACCATAGATTTTTTTGTAGTAGATATTAAATATGCAACTGTGGGATTTTGGGGATTCACAATAAGGAAGAAACTTCCTATCTCATCTATTCAGCTCTGGCCTGGACCAAGAGAGTTCAGAAAGCTGCTACCATTTCATGCTCAATGTAAAAGAAGGTGAAGACTTCACATATTTTTCAGCAGACAGTCTCCATACAACTTTGGAAATAAAACCAGCAAGTCTTCACCCAATAGCAATGTCAGGAACATTCACTTCCAAGCAGGGGAGCCACAGGGGACTGACCAGTTCTCTTGTGCCTGTCTGTTCCCCTACAGAAGAAACACTGAGGTACTTTCTTGGCAGGTACATGACGACTCCTTATCTACAGATTCACAACCCTGAGTCTTTTGTCTGGCCAAGGCTAGACTGATATCTGCTCCCAACAAGGCTCCTGAAAGGCAGCTGACTATTTCTGTGCTGTACTGCACCATCTACTGCCCAAGTGGTTTGGTGAAACTTGCAATAACTGCTGCATTTGGGATCATCTCTCATTTTTAGCCTAGTACCAGTTACATGGGTATTTTTAGAGGCTCTTTCACATAGCCTGCTGTGCAAGTTAATGCTTTTATAGAAGGGGTACTCATTGTCCAGCAAATAAAATTAACACCAAAAAAAAGGAAGAAGAGAAGATGGCAGCTCACATCTCTTACTTGCAGTGAGATCTGCACTACTGTAACCAGGCATTTGGGTTAATTTATCTCATTCTGAGTCACTCACATTAACCTAGGTTAGCATAATCCTAGTGACTGGGTTTTCAGGTCTTTGGATTTTCTTTTAATTTTCACTTATTTCTTTAAATCCACTTAAAAAAAAAAAAAGGTTATTTTTCTGAAATTGCTTTTAAGAATTGAAATGCAAAAGGGATTAAGAGAGGCAGGTCTGCTGCTTGCACTGCGATTCACTGAGCCCACACGAACAAAAATAATGAATAAACCAGGGGCTACCAGACATGCTGGCTGGGCAGAGGCCCCAGAGAGGGCCTGGCCACACTTCTGCAGAAGCCAGCAGAGGTAGGAAACAGTTCCTGCTGCAGTACCTCCACTGTCTTTAAATTGAAACTCTTCTGTTCAAGCTCTTTTTTTCCCTTTTCTTCCTCTCCCCCTCTCAGCAAGTGAGAGCAACAGAGGAACATCCACAGTTACTGGATGCAGATCACCCAGCCTCTAAACTACCAGCCTGCTGGGACAGCAATGCCTTTTGATGCTTGAGTATATGACTGCAACCCTCACACTGCAACAATCAGGTACCTAGCTGTCATCAGACATGTCCTTTCCTACATAGCCATGTTTTAGCTCCAGTAAGACCGAGAAATTCCAGTTATGTCACTGCACGATCAGGTCTAAAGAACATGCAAATCACAGCCAACACTTCTTGGTCACATCTGACTTACGGCAGACATGTTTTACCTACCACCTGTTCTTGTATTTTCACATTTTTACCTGAATAGGACACAAGATCATTAAATTCATATCTTATCTGGGTTACCAGACCTGTTTTAAAAATCCAGCCCCTTCAGGAAGCTACATAAATAGGAGGCAAGTTTCACAGAAACTCTGGTCTTGCAATATTTGCTCAAGGTCATACAGAGAACCAAATTCAGCTCTTACTTCTGAGAGCTAAACTCAGCTGTCTAGAGCCCTTTCCTCCTAGCCACTAAAGCAACTTTTCTTTTCCTTAAATTCTCCTCTTTCTAAAGCAGTTCCCTAAGGCATCTGCTACAACACATAAAGCATCCTGACAAACACCATCAATTTAATTCATATTAATGGTAATGAAAGTTAAATAATAGATGTTGCCCACAGTATTTGCACATCTGTAAGTTCTGCCACATTGCTAGGAAAAAAAAAACAAACAAAAAAAGTCCTGCATTTCTTATGCAGAAGAGATGGACAATTAGCTCTCTTCATTAACTGGAGACCGAGTCATTTGTTGACATTCATCTAGCATGATTCTCTAGAGCAGAATAATGAACACACCAAAATACAGGCTGCTTGTGCCCAGCCACGTACCTGCGAGGGTCCAGCAAACTCACAGCGCAATGGTCGATATCACAGGCAGATCTGCCAACAGCTCCCAGGGGCCAGGCCCATGGAAGGCAGCCTCCCTTCCCTGCCAAGCAACATGGCCAGACTTCATCACACCTCCGCGGTTTATGATACCTCCTGCCGTGTGCTACACTGACAGGCCAGAGAAAGCCAGTACAAAATGTTCCCTGCCCTGCACCTAGCAGATGGCAGAACTGGCAATTACACAGCCGAGACCCAGCCAACACAGCACCGAGCATCGCGCTGTGCGTCCACGGCACCAAGGTGCCCTGGGGAGGACCAAAGGCAGCATGACAACACTAATATCAACACCGCAGTCCACCAGGCACCTGGAAAGCTGGTGGCACAGCCTAGAAAACAAGTCATGTCTGGAGTTAGGTGCCAGATTTGAGAGAGAAGGGGCCAGCCCTTGGGAGAGATGTGCTAACTCGGTGCTCCCATGCAGGAACAGCCCCTCAGCAGAAAGCAAAGCTGTGCAGCCTAACTTGTCAGCACCAGCTGGAAGGCAGCTGCTGCCACGAGAGCCAAAAAAGTTTGTCTCCTTACGCAGAGGTAAAGCAGTTGGTTGTGGAAGGTAGGAACAAAAATAAGCCTTCCAATGCTGCAGTTCTTCCTTCTCTTATTTGCTCCTGGATTTCAGGCTTTTGCAGGTGGTTACCTGGAAGACATGGTATTAAGACCACAGAGCTGCACAACGCATTTTCCACTTTCCAGAGAGAGGCCAATTTTGTGAAGCACCAACGTCAATTCATCACTGCAGAGCTGCTCAAATCCTCTCCTTTCCGCTGCCAGCTGGGGCTGAGCGCTTTGGGTAAAATGCCAGCAGTCGAAAGGTTAATAACGATGGGACTGCAATTCAAGCTGGCTGAGATAAATGAAGGTAGAGTGCAAGGGAAAGAGGGGGAGACGAACCTCGTTGTGATTTCATGGCAGTCTTTCTTCTATATCATCGCCATCTGAAAAGCACGCTTATCGAATTCACTCTCCAGCAGGCCCATCGGAGAGAGAGCAGAAGACAAAATGTCCCTGAAACTCACCCAGTCTAGCAAAAAGCAGCACCGTGCCTATTGCTGTAACACACCAGCAGCCCCAAATACATCTTTAGCTGATCCTCGTAGCACTGAATTGACTTTGCTAGAAAAACTTAACAACTCCTTGCATGCTAGAGATTATATACATCATCTTGGTGCTGTATACAGGAAAATATACCACTGTGGACTCAATATAGATTTAAACGACTCACTTGCGAAGCTGTGGAGGCACGGCTTACTGCTCCAGAGCACAGACAGCTCAGTCTGCATCCAAAGGCTCCAAAATCCTGAAACAAGCCTAGATGCTTCCCATATCTAACATGGGTGTGAGTTACTCTGAGTAATCTCAAAGCTGCAAGAACAAGGAGATGCCGAAGGACTTCTGGGATATGTTAATACAAACTCAATGGGCAGCTTAAAACCCACCAAAAAAACCCCAACCCCACACATCTCAACCCTCACTCTTGTTGCTGATGTTCAAGGAATTATTTTTCACTCCTGGTTTCATTTAATCATTTCACAGCTGATGTTCACACTTATTTAAAACAACACATTTTTTATTCTGATAAACTCCTGTGACTGAGCCAAGCAGTCAAAACTGGCAATGAAGAATAAATGAAATGCGAGAAAAATGCAGTGCCAAAAAGAGCAAGAAGGATGATCTTTTAATGTAATACTTGCAAAATCCAGAAAGCTTTTAACATATGTATTTTTCTGGGAAAAAAATATTTTATTGAAAATTAACACATAATGAAGAATTATGATCAGTTATTAGAGAATAAAGCTAGAAAGAATGTATTTAGATCTCCATTACTCAAGATCTTACTATTCGAGTTGCAATTCAACAAAATAGTTAAGAGAATAACATGAACCACACAACCAGTTTTATTAATTTCAGGCCAGGACTTTTTTTTGGGGGGGTCAGATTCCTTCAGGTCTTCTATCTGTTTCTTATTTTTAAAAGCAGCAGCAAGTTTCTTCTGGGAGGAGGGGGATATAGCCCAAACCTTGCAAAGAAATTACACAAGCAGATCTGACTCCACGTACTTACAACTAAGGATGCAGTTCGTCAATACCGCTGACAATATTAAAAAAAAATAAAAATTACAAAACATAATTTTTTTTATTTATAAGTAATGGTAAATTACAACATTAAATGAATTATTTATGGTATCCCAGGTATAAGAAATTGACTTTGTTGCTTCACTGATTTCAAACCATCCCACACTCTATATCCTGTAGAAAACATTTCTTCCTACAGCCCCTGCAAAAGATTTAGATATCAAGTTTCTCATTTTCCTGCAGCAAACAAATTCTGAAATGAAATTTATTTTTACAACATATTTCTCATGTCTAACAGGAAAGTCGAGGTAACACTAGAATGGCATTTTGGAATAGAAGCAGTTTTTAAGACAAAAGATTTAAATTTAAAAAAAAAAAAAAAAGAGCAGTGAGTCTATAGAGTTCTGCACAGCTCAGTCACAAATGTTATTGCATACCACAAGCCAGCCAAGAGCCTTCTTTTCTTCCGCTTTTCCTGTCATTTCTTTTCAGAAAATTTTTGTTTACCACCTCACAAGCATCCATTTCCATTATTCATAATAGCAACTTGCAACCACAAATGAGGGCACATAACTCATTTATGTTTCAGATCATTAAGAGGGCTATTACAACCACGAGCAGTAAATACAAAATATAATAGCATTCAGCTTATTCATGCACTGTGATCTAACAGGTATTGAAACTTTGTGAAAGTGTAAGCAAACGAGAAACATTTTTTTGTTAGGACAGATTTGAAGCGTGAGGAAAACACGAGCTACACAAAACAAAGAATTTTAAAAGGATGCATGAACTAAGCACATCAAGTTTTTAAATATTCCCCAACAAACTAATCTAAACAAAATAAACAAACAAAAAACCCAGCAAAAAAACCCAACAGGAAAAAACCAACCACACACAAAAACCTGACATAACTTTCTCTGTGAAACTCCAAATTGAAGCACCTGAACTCCAGTCCAAGCTAAGCATCCCAGGCTCCCCTACAAGGGCAAAAGCAAGTCCTGCAAGAAATAACCATCTCTGCTTGAAGTCAGAGACAGACGTGGGAGCTCAGGATTGGGCTGGATCAGGCCCACCTTTGATAAAGTGAATAGGTACAAGATTCAGTTTATAAGTGTCCCCACTCTATTTAAATGCTTTCTCAAAAGTGTTGCTCCCAAACCCTGCATACAGCTCCCATGAATACTGACAGACTCCCATTTTTACAAGTATAACTATAATGCGTGTCAGCCTTTTAACTTCGAGTAGACTTAACATTTAGCAGTCCAAGGGCTGAGGAGATCCATCCCGATACAAAACTGTCTAATTCCATCTACTTCAAATTTCTGTCTACTTTCAGGAAGGGTCAGGAACTGAAACCTCATAGCTGAGATGCAAGAGAAAACATTAGTTCCCTTGTATGGTTTATTACCTGAAACTGAAGAATACGTACTATCAGAGACCACCACATCACAAAGCTCAAATCAGCCAGACTCACCAGAGTCAGTGATGTGCAGATACCACAGCAACACCTGCCCAGCCCAGAGGGGACTGGCTTTTCAAAGGCTTAGAAGGCACGTGGGCAACAAACATTTAGCAATCACAGGCTTCTTTTGAAGACCTCTGGTGAAATGGAGGAGCAGCCTGTGAAAAGCCAAAAGTCTTCAGAAAGGTCCTTAAGAGCAGAACTCATTCAACTATGGCTCCCGTGTATGTATTTATGCACAGTACAACAGTGAAAAAAGTGAAAAATATCAGGAGGTACCAAGAGGACACTAAAGAGTCATGAGAAATTACTCCAAAGAGTCACCCCATCTAGCTTGGCACAGATGGTTTTGCTGGGTTAAAGACTATCAGATCACAAACCAAGTTTTATCATAAATAGTAAGTATAAATCAAAAGGCATATCCTGGGCTCTGTAGAAAATTAGCTGTCTCTGGTTTCCACGAGACAGACACAGCACCTGGGAAAAAGCAGCAGAAGTTCATATGACTGGTATGAAATACACCAAAAGCATCACCAAAGCCGAGTTTTGCAACACTGCAAATTCCAGCTAATCTCCTAGGACGTGGGTGCCTAATTCCCAGCTGTCACTTCTAAAGGGCTCAGCCTAAACTTGGATGCATTGCAAACACCAAGAACAAAGAACTGTAAGACAACATTGGCAGCAAATAACCTAACGAGTATGTGGGGACATGCAGCAGAGATGGCAGTGAGGGTGCAGAAGAGGAAAGCAGGATTGCCTCTGCTCCATCACAGATACCACAGGGCACTACTGGGAAACAAAAGCAACCCAGGGAAGGGACAGAACTCCTTCCCTTCAGAAGCACAGAAGCCTTCCCTTTGATACGGGCAAAGAAAAGAAGTACTGACGGAGAGCATGGAAGCACATTTACATGCAAGAGTGGCAGTGAAGCTCATTCAAAGACCTGAGTCACACTTCTGCCAGGCCTTAGCCTTAAATTCTTCATGCCTTGCTTTACTCACTGTGTTAGTTACCCATCAGCACCATAGCAGAGACGGGCACAGTCTCCAGTAGTCCTACTCCCAAGTCCAGTCCCACCACAAGGCTCTTCTGGTCTCAATGCAAATGGGCTCTTGCCTACTTGCGTTGCTAGAAACCAAGCAAAGAAAATATTCACAGCAGTGCTATAGCTCTGAAGACCTCTGCGCCAAAGAAAAGCTCACATATTTCAGAGCCATTTGTATGCAGATGCTTTTCTGATTTGCTTCTGAAACTCAGGTCCTGAATTCAACATTCTTATTGCAGGGGAAACATAATGCAATTGCAGAAAGAGGGAATGCGGCTGACCACAGTGATATAACAATTATACTGCAAGAAGAGCTCAGAGGAAATACATTTAATGCTGCAGTGTTAACACAGCAATTACTCCTGAAATCCAAGTCCCAGCAAAAACATTGGCTCCTTTAAGCAAGTATTGAAGGAGCCAAAATTCATTGCACTTCATATTTCTCTCTTTGCACTTATCTTCCAGTGCATTAAAGGAAGAAGGGCAAGGTTGTTACACTTCATTTCAAGCATCCTTGATCTTTACTTCACTGTTTGTCTCATTCGTTCTAATAGCCATTTCTTGTTTCCCTAAGACAGTCACAACACCTGGGAGAAAGCAACAAAAAGCAAGGAAAGGACTAAAGGCTTTACACTGATTTCCAGGGTAGTCTCTCCTCTCCTGTACATGAACTGCAGTTACAATACAATTTATTCTCAAGAGGGGTAACCCATGCTGCTCTGATTAAGCCTGAAACAGCTTTAGATTCCTCTAAAGCTTACAGCCTAAGCCCGTGGCAGACAAAGGGTGTCTAAACTCTTTTCTGTGGACTACCTTCTTTGGAAATGTAAAATACTGAAAACCCACACAGCACTGAAACCTTGTGATTACACTTTTTCCTAAAGGTTTAGAATGACCAACTCCAAGAGCTCATGAATAGGCCAGAAAACCAGGAGGTTAAAGTCATGGCATTTTGTATGAATTTTCAAAACAACAACAAAAAGTTATATGCGTTGTTCTTTCTACTCCCTGTTGCTTGAATCTTAAGGACCCCACCATAACACTTTGCTCTTGAAATGCTTTTTTATTTTCTTTTGCCAAGGAACGGTCTTGCATAATCGCAGGACTCTTAAACATCACCAAATACACCAAGACATTTAGATAAAATCATGAGTGCTAGCACCTGTGATTACAGGTCATTTCATCCTGCCTCCCTGATTTTTTACCTTTCATCCATGAGATATCAAGTATGTTAGGTATCACACAAGTACAACAGCTGCTAAATCAATCCCCATACCTATTTTCAAAGTGACCACACTAAATCCCCTGGTACAAGGAAGAACCAGGGAACATAGCACTTTGAGCAGGACTGAAATTTCCTGCTGTCTTCAACTCTGCCTCTCTGCCTGGCCTTGTCTATAGGATATCTTTGCACAGAGCAACTCATGAGGATGGAAAGGACTGCAAAAATGGCACAGGCTCTATGCTTCTGTACCCTCCTAATCCTATCGTAGGTGACTGGGACCTATTCTCTTTTGAGATGACTAGTGAAGTCTGAAGGCTGCTCTCTAATTTGTGCTGCAACAGCCCAAAGCTGCAGCCAGGAATTAGCCTCTTATTAGCTGTACCGGTTACTTATTTTTTTTCTTTCACCATATCTGTTTTGCCCTGTTTCATCTGTTGGAGGGAAAAAATAATATTCACAAAAGCTTCTTGAACTGACACCCGGGAGACACTTGGGGGTGACTTACACCATCATTTGGGCCAAATTGCATCTGCAATGCAGGTAACAACAGTTGTACCATCTGGCCCATAGTACGCACACTAGCATATAAACATTGATATAATCAAAAATAATTATAAGCTGAAGTTTTCAAAGCTAGCTAGCAGTGTCTGCAAATGCTCAGTAAAAATGAATTCTTGGGTTCCTTCCTGCAGCACAGGCTTCCCAAGTCATGAATCTGATCACTTGTTGTGGTTTAGCCAGCAGCTCAGCCCCACGCAGCCGCTCACCGCCGCCGACCCAACGCTGCCAGTCCCTGCGCGCCAGCCGCCCCCGTTACTGTACTGGTCATGGGTCACGTGGTGCGGAATGAACACCCCATTGGCCGGTCGGGGTCAGCTGCCCCGGCCGTGGCCCCGCCCCTCCCAGCTTCCTGCCCACATGGCACTACAGTGAAGAGAATTAACCCTTTCTTAGACCAAACCAGCACATTCTCCACCCCTTATTCCTTACCATTTACGCCATGCCCAGGTCCCATATGATCCAATACCACCTCACCAACCACCGCCCCGCCCCTCCCCTTCCCATCCTTTGACATAATACACAGACATCGTTCCCTTCGATACTGGGTACCTTTCTCCATGGTTGTCCATTTTCCTCAGCGATATGTAACGTCTCTGAAGGAATACCTTTCCTTCACTCCCAACAGGAGTCGCCTCCAGAGGCTGAGGGCAGCTGCAGCTCAGGGACTGGCGCCGTTGGGTCGGCGAGCGGCTGCGTCACATGCGGTTTGTTTTGGTTGTTCATTTCCCCCTTCCCCCCGGCCCCAGGTGTCACACCTCTCTCATTGTTTTCCTTTTCACTGCATTACTGTTGCTGTTGTTGTTATCATTATATTTTAATTATTAAACTGTTCTTATCTCAACCCACAAGCTTTACGCTTCTGATTCTCTCACCCATCCCACCGGTGGGGGAGTGAGCAAGCGGCTGTGTGGGGCTGAGTTGCTGGCTGAACAGGACTTATACAGGGCTAGAACATTTTCAAGAGACATCTATGTGAAAATGCCCTAGCAGTAGCACATCGGCTCCCCCACAAGCCTGGAAAGCAATGGTCCCAACTACCTCCAAGCGCAGGTGAGCTACTGCAACATGCCTCTATGCACAGATCACAAACAGCAGCCTAAGCATACACTTCTCCAAGTCCCCAGAAAAACAGGCAAAACGTGCAAACCATGAAATTCAGTACCATCTCTCCAGAGCCACCACTGCAGTGCAGAGCAACAATCATCATGGATCAGAGCAGGACTTTGCAAAGTTGGAGTGAACACAAATGAATAACTGCTGTAACCTGTGCTGGGGCTGCCTATTCACAGCTGAAGTGTTAAGGGCTGAGCACTGTCATTAGAAGAGGGGAAAGAGGCCTCATTGTTTCTTCCTTTGTGTACCACAGTACAAAAATTTCCTTTCCAGACAGCAGAGGATGTGGGGATGGCTCCCTGGGTTCCCCTAAAGGTACTGATCTTCAGCACCTGCTTTTAAATTGATTCTCTGCATTACTTTGTCATGCAAAATCCTTTCCCTCTCATCCTCCATTCATTATGCTCTGCTTTCTCTGTCCCTACAGACTGCACTGATTCTTCCCACAGCCAAGAAAGAGGGGTGGTCTGGCCAACACATTTCTTATGTTAGAGAACAGTTGCTTAAAAGCCAGGGCTAGGTGACACTGTCCCAGGAGTCCAGCTTCCTTTCTTTAGTATTCCCCACTGCTGCCCAGCTGAGGTTTGAAGCAGGCTGGAGAGTTGTTTTTAGCGATGCAGCAAAGCAGGACTGTGCCAAGCCTCTTCCTCTCCCCCTTTCAGGGGAGGATGTCAGTGGGAAGTGTGGGGAGGCACTTGCTGTACCATGGTGTTACCTAACTCTGCCCAACCCATTTATTTGACTTCCAGAAGCAAGACAAACTACGCTGGCTTGGCAAAGCTCAGAGCAGGTGGAAGTCTGGTGATTTCGGGTTATCCAGAACTAGCTGGAGGTGCTTAGTTTGCCCCCACACCTTGTGCAAAAGCCAACACTGGTTCAGTTTTCCCACTAGAAGCAACCTCTGCCTTCAGCACTGCCCCACAGGCATTTCCAGCATTGCTGTGGGCCAGAGCTCAGCTAGCAATATAAACCCTGGGCTTCTCCCCCTTCAATAGATAGCCAACATCCAAACCAAGGAGAGAATGCTCCCCCCAAAGCTGCCTAGCTAGTGCCTGGCAGATTATCATATGTTCTCCTCCTCAGTCTTTCATGCTCCACTCAGCTCTACTTGTTAACAGGACGACCTTGCACCTACCTCTGCTTCTTGCGGATACTGGAAAGGGCTGGCTGCAACCCATTACTAGGCAAAAAAATGGCCCCAGTTTATACCAAGACAGGGAGCATAGATCTGCCCTGCTGTCAGTTTTTCTATTTGGTGTAACTGGCAGTTGGACTAGAAGTCATACAAAGAAAGCCAAGTCATAAATAGCTTTCTAGTGATTTACTGGAAAACCCATGAGCCAAATTCATCCATGTGGAGAGAAAAAAAAAGGCACCTATTGACTCAGCTATGTATTGGCAGACTGATGCAAAGCACTGAGCTTTCTCTTTACCAGCCTGAGAAAGTGCTGCTATGAGACACTAGCCACTGCACTAGTATCCTTCCTCCCAACCTTTCCTAGTCTGGAGTATGCTGTGCATAGCCTAGAAGGACAGAGCAGCCGTGAACTTGAACTGAAACTGTTTCTAAGATGCACCCGACTTTTTTTTAATATTCAAAACTTTAAGAAAGATTTTCTTCTCAATTTTATCAGCAGGCACCAGGAGTCAAGGCAAACGAGCAGAGTAAAGAATAAAGAAATTGAAATCTTGCAGAATCCCGGAGAATATACTTTACTCTGCGTTCAACTGTAAGAAATATCTAGAGGGCCAAATTTGTTACTGCCTCATACCTAGTAAACACATGCCCCAGTGCCAACTGGATATGAAACGCTGCCAAATCAGATGCAAAGGAACATTTTGAGCCTGCCTGGCATTGGTGTGAATGATAAACCAAGGTGCAAAAAAGTGTAAAAATGAGGCTCTAGGAGCCCACTTTAGATGCACAAAGAATTCACCAGAAAGGAAAAGGTTTAAAACTTTAAGCACATTGCTCCTGGGAATGTAGTTATTTTGTCTATAGAAGAACAGAGCTGTCAGAAGCTAATATGTTTTCAATTTGTGAAATCCATGCTATTGGAGCAATCGTCACTGGGTACATTTTATTTACTTCTTCCTTGGCAAAGTCCAATTACTGATATGCTCCATGAGTGATGCTCCTGGCCATCCCAGGTGACAGCCAGCTCTGCTGGTGAAAGCAGCAGCTTTTGGGGCTTTTGTGGATGGATCCATTTTATCCTTCTATGTTTGTCCAAAGAAAAGAAAAGCACTAAATGTCCTAGGAGAAATCATGCTTAAGTAAGCTTTCTACAAGAAAAACTGCAGCAGAGCTGTTATTTAGAAACAATACACCCACAAACAACATTGAGATTGCTAATGTGCCCCAGGATGGCTTATGCTCCAGTGCAGTCTCCCAGGTTTTCCAGGAGATTCCTGCTCCTTTCCTTTCTTGCTCTTTTTTCTTATACAGTAGAAGTGACTGACACATAGAGGGAGACCCACCTCACTTGAACTTGCATAGAGCATTAGTGATTTGGCACCAAGACACACAGTGGCTCCTGTACCCCCATGGCAATCAGCAGGCTACTGCTCCACTAACCACTTAGTTTTGTAATTTGAGTTGTTCAGAAAAATTGCTCCAAATAAGTAAATGCTCTGCCTTCCCAGACCACCGAGCTGACTCTTTCTTTCCCAGCACCTTGTTTTGTTCACAGCCCATCCTGCCAGCAGAGATGTGTTCAGAAACAGAATCAAGCCTCTGTGGCGCTGGCAACGCACATAATTCAGAGCTGCTGAGCAGAAACTTCTCCTGCTACAGCTCCTCTGATCTCAGCGAGGTCATGGCAGCCATGTGCCTGCAAACGTTTAACATGGGGATTGCTAGTGCAGAGCATTAGTGCTTGTCCCAGAGTGACCTAGGTCACATCTACGAGCTCTCCCTGGCCATATGCCTCTGCTGAAGAAGAGATGCACAGGGGTCACACTAAGTGCATTAGCCAGCTGGGGGAATTGGAGAGCCCCTGCCCTGCTGTAACTGGGAACAGGAAGAAAGAGGTTCCTGGGAGGACTGAAACTGGCTGCCAAGCTCCATCATCAACCTTGCGACTGCAGGGACTAATCTGTCATCCGCTGCAGCCCTGAACATTGCCCTAGCTTGCAGACAGGCCTCCAAAAGCCAAACTTTATACAAGAACCCTGGCAGCTCCTCATTTCCCAAAACTGAACTGCCAGTGCAAGTCTCAGCAAAACAGTAGGATGGGGAAAGCTGGCTGAGCATCACTTTTTCCTTCTCTTTTGGAAGACCTGGAGATCTGCTCTGCAGGGGAGGTTAATTGCCTCAAGCAGATGTGAAGGGATCCCAGCGCACTAGAGAAAACAATCCCAGGCCACAGCAGATGCTAAGGCCATCTCCTCTTCATTTAAGAAGAGTAAAGGCTAATACTGAGAGTGTTAAAAGAAACTTGTGGTTTAAAGTGTATATTGTCTACTAGCCACAGCTGCTCTGGCCCAAGGATCAATCAGCTGAAATGTTCCTCCCCTCCCTGACAAGAGGAAGTACAAAGGGGAGCATTTGGTCTTAAGCTCATCATCCCTTCCCACCTGCCCCAAATCCCCTTTTCTAGATAACCATCTTTACCACTTCTGCCTAGTCAAAGCTATATTAAAAATATACACAAGCACACAACATCTGGTGCCTTTTCTGAGCACTTATACTTCAGAAGGATGCTTTTTGAGAAACTACAACATTGGCTTTATTCCCAGATATCACTCTTTTATTCCCTTTTTACTTTCAATAGCCCTGTCATATATACAGGATTTTTTGATCTCTAGATGCAAGAAGAGCTGCATGCTAACAGGGACCAGCAAGAAACAAGGGTGAAAGGGGGGAAAAAAAAAACCCAAACCAAATACTCCTGGAAGGAAAGAGGCATGATGAACTCCAGCATACCTTAGAGGTTTAAAAATGAACTGTGGTTGAACCCAAATATTTGATTTTTCCAGAAACAGCGCAGTGTATCAAAGACTACTCCTCAAAGCCACATTCATTCAGCACATGAACCTATTCCTGAGACAGCAGCTCACTCAGAAAGGTCCTCCCCACACAGCTCTTAAACCTCCAACTTGGACACAGACAAGACTTGGTGGATGCTTCTAACCCACCTTCCTGTAAAAGCTCCCACCATCACCCCTGTTCTCCAGACCTCACTGCTAGCTTTTCTCTACCACTGTCATGTCCCTTTCTCAGCTATTTTGGTGTTAAGGATCCTGACAAGGGGAACATTGGAAACGTAGTTGTGTGACCCTGATCCTGTCCCCTTTAATACCTGCTCATATCCAGCTCACTTCTATTGAGCTCCCCCCATGGAGATAGAGGGTATTATTCAATAACTCCTACTGAAGAAAACATAAATTAGATCATTTCAGATACTATTTGATGCAAGTGAAATTTGAATCCTAAGAGGCAAACATTTACACTTATGCTTCTTTTTCAGGACTATCTCTGTCTAAGGATGGAGAGGATCACATGTGACCTCTAAATGTATGGGAAGTGAGTCAATTTGACCAACATTGTGAATACAAAGCACATCTTGCAGCCGATGGAACTTTATTTCAAGGCACTATTTGAGCCCAGTTTTTGTTGTGGCATGCATTCAGTTAGTAGCTTATTTTAGAAATCGTTCCACAGACATGAAAACACATAAACTAAGGACTGAACAACAGATTGTATCTTCAAATGTAAAATATATCTACATAATTAAGCATATATATTTTACATTAATCTCTTATTTCAGTGAGTTTGGTGAAGAAAAAGAGCAGAGTAAAAGCCTTGAAATCCTTTACTAGAGCTTACAAGCAGCTCAGCTTAAGCACCAGCAATTCAAACTTCATCAAGTCAAAATGCGAGTTGTGATTGCAACTGCTCCACGGAAGTCACCCACTGCATCAGGTTGGTGGACCAGAGACGACACAGCATTGTACCGTTCCCAACTCCCACTCATCCTTGCCATTAAAGGGAGCTAGTGCTATTTCTGTTAGCACTGCATTTATAAATACTAAATTGCTGGCCATCTTATGCTAGCAACTGCATAAGCGTTATTACTTGGGTCCTTATCTTCTACCTGGAAGCTGGCAGGACGGTGACGCACTGACCAGGGGACAGGGACAGACCAGTGCTGCCAAAGTTCATTTCAGCACCAGGCACAAGCCACATCCAAAAGCTTCAACCTGCTTTTCATATTCTCACCATACATATGCAGCGATCCATTTACTTAGGGGGAAAAAAAAAAAAGGGTTTTTATCAAACCCATAATTAGCTCATTCTTCTAATACTGTTCAGTGAAAGGAAGACAGTGATCTACTTCTAAAAAACTTTTAGTAATTTAATATTTAAAAGTTTTGATATTTTTGTTGCACGGGTTGATGGGAAAGCCATTAACAATTCTGCATACACCTTATTAGAAAGGCTGCCCACATCCCAGCTCAGACAGAGCATAGCCTGATAAAAAGGCTTAATACATAAATGCTTGTTTATGTTTCCAAAGTTCCTGGAGCTTAGCCAAACATTCAGTGTGCTGAGGAAATACAGAGAGACAAGGGCCTGCTTTTAAAGCAATGCTTGTCTGCAGCTCTGTGTTATCCTGAGTGACATTTTGTCCAAGTACAGTAATAACACACGTCCTTGCCTGCCGCTGAAAGCAAAAGCCAGATTTTAATACCTGATGGAAATGTTCTTGCTTTTGGGAGCACCCAGACCTGGGAAAAAACATTCTGCTTATAAAAATTCTGATTTCTTCACATATAAATGAGCCAGTTTCCAACAACAAAAGCCTCTCAGATAGTGGGTGTAATCTCCAAGCTGCTGCCATGACATCCTTTCAGTAACACCTGTAACTTACACAGAGTTGTTTCACCCCAGATTTCAAGGAAGCAGAACAGTTATTGCTCCAACTTACAAACAGGGAGACTGGAAGCACAGAACGGGGCAGTGACGTTTACCTAGGTTCATCCAGCAGGTCAGGACTGGGAAGACCTCCAGCCTCCCGAGCCCCAGCAGACCCAAGGCACGGGGTTACAGCTGAGCTACCTGCAAGGTGACCGCTCTCATCCTGATCCAGGGAGAAACCATAAGCACATGGTTTATGCATGCTTGGCTTTTCCTGAAGTCAATGAGATGCAAGCATAGGAGGAAGGCTTGACTGACCTGCTGAGGTAAATTCACATGTACCTCTAAACATCGTGCTAGGCAATCTCACCAAAATATGGCATCTATTTTTTACCTGCTTCCTTTGCCGCTCTGGTCAAAGGATGCTAACGTTTAGGGATGGGCCAAGGGATGAGCCAGCAAGAGACAAGTCTCAGGAGAAATCCAGAGCTGGAATTAGTTATCTGCCAGAGCCCTGCCATCAATAGACTCCCAGGAAGCAATCATTTTCTCCCTAGGGTCATAGGCAGGTGTTTCTGGCAAGTGACAGCAAACACAATGCTTCCCACTGTAAAAAGGTTACTCTAAAAAACAAGCTTATGTCCACCTGAATAGTTCTATGTGTGAAAGGCAAGACTACGGTGAATGTTTCCTATTGCAAATAGCCTCTTTCAATACCATGAATAAGAGTGCTACATTTGTTGCTACAGAGTGCTCCCTCTGAGGTCCACAGCACTGCTTGATGAATCTGACCCTGAGGAGCAGCTCCAAGCTGGCCTCTCCCACAGAATGGGCCTATGTTTCCTTAAGGGTGCTAGTCTCCAGAGTACAGTAGGAGAATGATGGAAGGGGGAGTAAGAGGTCTGCAAAATCAGGAGTGGATAGGTCGTGAGAGGGCAGCTACTCACAACTTAATAAGTGGGGGTGAGGGGTGGAATTTGATTAAATGATCAGACAGCATGTCTAACACAAATTAAATAAAGTGCTTTTTTACAGAGTTCATTTCTAGAACTCCTTGACACAAGTTACTGCAGAAGACAAAGGTTTTTAAAAGGATTTAATAAGGGACTAGACAAAGTCATGAAGGCTTAGTACCTAAAGGTATGGCTTGAAAGTCTCTAAACCAGCAATTGCCAAAAACTGGAAAGTATTGTCTGAGGCAGGCTCAACATCTATTTATCTATCATGCCTTTTCTATTCATCTGCTGCTAGACAGACTTTGGCTGACCAGATAGCAGCTACTTCCATGTCATCTTTAGCAGTGAGTGGGGACAGAGGACAGCATGGAGCCAAGCCACTGCAAGGGAAGGTCGCAGGAGCCAGCCCTTCACACAGAGCATTGGCCTCCAGACAGCAGGACCACCGACCCATTTGCTCCTAGATCACTACTGAGGAGCTTTCTTTGCTTTTTAAAGGAAGGGGCTTTGATTTTGCCTGCCCATGGAGTCACCTTCCCACATGTACATGCCCAAAGACCAGTCCCAGCATGGCTCGTAAAGCAACCAGCAGAGAGGTCAAAGCTGTCCTCCGGCAATTTTCATACCACTTCTTATTAAGTAAAAGATGATATTTTAAGGTCTTTTTCTCTTCTCATTAAAGCCTCTGTCACAGGAATTACTTGTCGCCACAGGTTTAATCTTCTGCAGAGTCCAACTTTCACATGTTTGCATTCATGAGATGAGGGACAGAACAAGAGGAGGAAATTGGACCAAATTAACCTGCTCCCATGACAATCCACAATAGTAACAAAAGTGGAAAATGGCAGAGAATTAAAGTGTTCTTGACAAAAACTGTAATGACCTCCGAGAATGCCTCTAAAGTAACTGTCCAAGTAATAGTTTCCAAGTGTAATTTCAAGGATATGCTATGCAAATGCCCCTTGCAGAATTTCAAGCTACCAGTTAACAAGCCTGAAAAAAGAATGAATGAGAGGAAAAGGTAATCAATACTGTAATTAGCAACATGGTAATCCGAAACGGGCTGATTTGGTTAAATAAGGACAGGTAGATTGGATCAGGGAAAACTCTAAAGTAAAGAGAAGAGTTTAAATCTGATTTGGTTTTAGCACTGGAAAAGAAAACACTTTAAAAGAAGTTGTACAACAGGGTGCCCTGCTCCATTTCAAACTCAAAATAATAATTAAGTGGGGAAAAAAAACAACACCCCAAAAAAAACCACCACAAAAATACCACAAACAAGCAAAGCAAACTGATTTTAGACAGGACAGCCTTAATTAGTCAATCCCCAAACAGAGAGATAGCACCAAAGTCAGGCCAGAATTAGAACAAAAGGCTATCTCAGGCTAGGCCAATCCTCTGAATAAAAAGGATGTCCGAAATAAAAGTATTTCCACTGGAGTGAAGAACAGAGGTTTTATGCTGCATTTTCCATTTTAAAGCTGGCTGAGGTAGCCTGGACTATGTTTTCCAGGGATTGATAAAGGAGAGAGAAAAACCTTGTTATTGTCCTTGTAACAATGGCTGTGGCACTATCTAAAAGCTCCTGTTCAGAATCAATATTTCTGAAAACGGTGTCAGTTGCCATCATGTCGAAGAAAAAAATTCAAGAGGTTGTCTCTGAATCATAAAAAGAGGCTGAAACGTCGTCTTCAGGATAATGCTGTGTTCTAACACACCAGCCACAGACCACATCTAGGTAGCATAAAAGCACCCAGGCCATATCAGTGCACAACTGATCACAGTTCAGGGACAGTAAAAACATAAGTTATTCCTTCAGATAAAACTGACCAGTGATACAACATTGTCATAATACACCTCCTTAATCTAGTCGAACTCTACAAGAGGAAAGAAAGTAATCCTTTGAGGATTTCCACTAAGTATAAACAATAATATATTACCTAAGGGCTTAATACCACTATACTGACAAAAACCTCTGAAATGTAGCACGACTGAGACTCCCAAATTCCAGTTCAGTACAGCGAGAACTTCACGTGGGATTCATTTGTCCGTCTGCGAATACCTGCAATGCGCTTATTTACATGTGAAAATTCATTTAGACTCCATATATGAAAACCGAGGTACTTTGGGAGTGAAATTTCTTTCCTTCCATGACTGATGGATAGACCAAAGCAGCATTGCAGATGACTGATGCTAAAGAACAATCCAATTTCTCCAGTCTAAAAAACCTGGAAGCCAGCTCTGTGGCCAAGAGAGAGTTTTCTTCAAAATTTGTATAAAACACAACACTAAGAAAGCCTTGGTATCAGTTCAAAAACCAATAGCATTGAGTTAGTCACCAAGTCACTCTTGTCACACAGAGCAAACCAAATCCTTCTTTTCAGACAATATCCTCCAACATTATGAGAATTGAGCCCAAGGATATTGCATAGAAGAATACAGGCCAAACTTCTGTTTCTTTCTTTAGATACATCTCAGCCCCCCACACGGACAATTAATCTCTGTTTTAGGAGTCAGTCCACAGAGCAGAGTTGCGGTCAAAGTTATCATTGCCAAATGAAAGCAGTAGATAGATTAACATTTTGCTAGATCCCTGTTTCTTCACTGCTCCTTTGATAGAAGTTGGCTTTGAGGCAAAGGAACAGCTTGGTATGAAGATATGCAAGAAAGGAAAGGTCTAAAAGTCACTTGGATCTTGGTGTTAACATCCCAAGACGAACCCTTGGACCAAAACTAGGTCAGGTCATACTATATAAAATAAGAGGGAGAGACAAAATGCAGTTAAGATTTAGAAATTGTTTAACATGTCTGTAGATGAGTTCACTGTCTGTTTCTACACTCCTCCCAATTTGTTGGAGCTGATTTTGGTAAGAGTGCAAGGGAGAAAAACCCTGCAATTTAAATAGACCTTTCTGAATGTCAGTTAGATTGATTACAGTTTTCCGCAAACAATACATTTTTAAATAGTTCTTTATAGAGTTTATTTTACTCCAACATTCTCCCTATTATAAAACCCTCATAACAAATGCAATCACATTTCTATTCACTGCCTCTCCAAAGTCTTCCTCCCTCCCTTTTCTTTGGCCACCTGTTAGCTCTTCCTTCTCTAAATTTAACTCCCTTAGCTTTGTTTGGTAACCTTTTTCTCATGCCCTCGTTATCCAAATTCTGCTCCTGCTGTGGTAAAGCTGGTGGGGGGCTGAATCTGGGTTGTTATTTTGGAAATGGGTGGGGGAGAACATAATGAATCAGTCCATCAGTAGAAGTTTATTTATGGATTTTTTTAAAAAATTCCCCCAAAATACAACCAAGATCTCTAACCTTTTACAGAAAGTTTACAGCATAAAGATAACTTTGGAATGTATCACAATATCTCAAAATATGTCTCATCTCTGGCTATCTTTTACATTGCTGGAGTAATAAAAACACACTGGATAGTCCTTTACAGCTGTGAAAGGTAAATATAAGCATAATGGAATTGTAACTCATTTGTTCAACATTTGCTCAGTGCTAACAGAAGTGACCATGGAGAAACTGCGGACAGCACAGAGGCAGTCTCATGGTTGCCTGAGGCTGCTGCACATAGCAGGGAACGCTGTCCCGTCCCCGGCCAGCTGCTGCTGCTTGCCCCCATCTCTAACTCCGTGCACGTGGCACATTCAGCAGCAATTCCTCTCCTATCTGTCATGACATGGCATTTAGAAAACTGCCCCCTTGAAGATGCAGGTAACTGCCTTTCTTCCTCTTTCATCTCACTGACCACAGAGGTTCCTCACTGATCCTTGGCCAAGGTAGATATGCATGCTGACTTAAGAGTCTCTCTCTATGAACAGGGATGATATCCAGCCACCCCTCAGCAGGAACATGTATGGAAGTATATTGTTCAGAGAAAAAAGGGAAGACCTGCAGAATGAAAAGACAGCGAAGGAAGGACAAGGCAGGTCTAACTGGGGAGCTTTGTCCTTGATCACTTCCCAAAAAGGATAACAAATAGAATGAATCCTTACTATTGAGCAAAGAATACACTGCTCTAAATATTACAGTTTTCTTGCATTTCACTTGCAGCGCTTTTGCCCAAACTTTGCTGCATAAACTGCAGCTCTCTGTTGGAATATCCCTTTGACCCATTACACACACAAAAACTCTACAAGCCTTTGGAGATGGAGACAATCTCCAGGCGTAGCATGGTTCAGCCTTCCTGACCATCAGGTATACAGGAGAAAACTGTAAGTAGCATGATCCCAATGGAAGGGATGATTACAGCCTTTCCCCAAGTCATGTTCAGTGTATCCTGTTCTACCAGCCCTGCCCAACACACTCTTCTACAAACTCCTCAACTGGCCCAATAAATCTAATCTTGAGCTAGTACAATTTCAAAACTCTATGGAAACAGGCTGATGCCCATAAAAACCACACAGCTAATGCACAGTGAGGTTACTAAATGAATGAATTTGGATGCAAGTAGGAAAATAAAAGCTATATTTCACCTACAGAGAGCGCCTGGAAAACCCTACTCCCACAAAGCACATACTGATTTTGAAAATATAGTGAGCTTGTGTTGGGACACAGAGGGGAGATATTTTTAAAATGCCAAAGTCGCTGGCATGGCACCAGGCGTTGGTTTAATTTCATTCTCATACTTGCTCAGAGCCAAAATGAGTCATCTTCCCCATGAAATACGAATCTGTACACACAGCTAGCTGTTAATTACCTTTCCTGTCTCCATTAAAGAGCAAAGTGACAGTTTCAACCTCTCCCTGGGCGAGCGTTGTGTTCTCTCGCTGCCTCCATCCCTCGCCAACAAATCTGCCGCTACAAGTCGAGTGGCACTTGAGATATTCAGTCTAGCATTTCAACAACAGTATAATAAATGATAATTTGACAACAAGAAGCCATCTTTAGAAAACTGAAGCCACTTGTAACTGCAGTAGAAACAAACAGAGGTATTTCTTTAGCAGGCCTGCCCACAGAGCACCTTGTTTGGCCCCATCCAGCATTGATCACTCCAAGGCTACGAGCAGTCATCTCCAAACATCGCTGTTTTAGCGCATTGGCTCCATCGAATCAGGGGTTTTATCCCTCATTTATTTACATGGCTATACTATTGTGTACATAATTTTTTGCGAATAACAGGACTTGGACTCAAAGGAGATGATATCTGGCTCCAGAGTGATTGCTCTGGGCACCCCCAGCCCAGATACCACTCTCCAGCTCTGAGGGAGTAACCTCTACAGCTACACTGTCACCTCAGTGATGAGAATACCCAGCTCCTATCACTCATATCTGCCAACTCTGTTGACGTTAGGTAGTCCACCAAAATTTCACAGCTTGCTAAGGTGCCTTTTTGCCTTTGCACAGCTCATTACCTGGGGGGTTGCCACCAATAAACAGTCAAAAAACCTGGACCTTCCGCATTCCAAAAATTACGGTGTCTTCAGACATCACAAGCGAAAACTTCGTTCTGCCTGTACTCGAGGCTTTCAGTTATACGGAAGACTCTCTGTGCTCTCAAGACTTTTTGTGTAACAATGAAGGGCACAAAAATTCTTTTTCAATACAAAAGAATGTGTTTTTGAAACACCCTTTTGAAAAGCTTTATCTATAAAGTGAAATAACAAGATTTAGAAGAAAAAAGAAAAAAAAAAAGGCAACACTGACATTGCTACTCCTTTGCAGTTGTAGCAGAAATTCATTCCTATGCAAAGATGAATCGAGATCCATACAAGACTTAGCCCAGTAAGCCCTTGGGATTCAAATAGATTAGTGTACTCATGCTGAGCCTTCCCAGAGGGGCAAACCTCACCTTTGCATGCATTGCAGCAGTTAAACAAAATTTGCAGGAACGGAACACACTAGAATTTGAAAGCCTTCAAAGGCAGCAGGGAAGAAAGTAATACTCACTTCAGTTTCTGTTCGTAAGTGTAATGATTTACCCAGCCAGAATGGCCTCCACCCAAAGCCTCAGAGCAACTCGCTAACCCTAACCCGGTCTCACTGGGCATCTCTACATTAGATAACACAGCTAATGTGTCTTTAATACGTCGTGTCACTACAGGAGGAGATTGATGTGTTCACAGCAAGGTATTGGATCATTTGCTTGTACCATGCCACAGGTCATTTTCTTAGCTTAGTCTGAAGGCCAATAGAACAAACTAATTTTTTTTTTCCCCTAAACCAGCTGCACCTGATTTATTTACTTATTCATCTGAATAAGTAAATACAAACATCAGGTTTGATATCTTTATAACATCTTTCCCACTGAAGAACCAGGGACTCATTATATCAGGATACCCACTACTGTGATCAGCCCTTTTTGTTGTGAATTTATTACTTCATCACAGTAGATTGTGTACTAAGAACAGCAGCTCAAGCTGAAAGCAGTTCATTACTCACCTACTCTGTGGTTTATGGGGAAAAGCCCTGAAATTATTAAAAAGAAATACACAAGAGGACCAGCATTATTTCTCAAATGTAGGGAAATTCAAGCTACCACCCGTGTCTCATCTGAGAAACTAAAAAGTACTAGAAAATAATGGAAATTCTTGATCATTAGAGTAATTTCATGAGGGTATCTAAAGAACAGTGCAGAAGACTGAAGTTCAGCCTTGCAAGGTTAATCACAGAAAATTCATCTACGTGAAACACACTGCCTAGTTTACTGCTGCCATTTTTTTTCCATAAAATAGTTTAAAGCTAGTTATTCATTTCATTAAACTTTTCATAGGGTTGTTCATCACATTTTACCATTGTGGTGACTGACTAACGACCTTGAAAAAAATAAAAAGTAGCATATAAGCATTAGTAGAATAATATATACTCCAGATTAAGGAGGGAATGTTTAGCTTTTGCTCAGTGAGGTATGTAGGTTGCTTGACAAAGAATTATTTATAGGGAAAGCAATAGGAAAACTCATGATGTTGTTGAGATACAGAGTAAGCATAAGCAAGGCTGTGGCTCAACACAAGCAGAATCCTAGCCAGCCACCATGGAAATACTAATACGCTTTTGTGCTTGAGCTCACCTAGCATGTACCTATCTTATTTAATTCCTTGAATTCAGGGCCATCATAAATAACAGGTTCTGTTACATTTTCGTTCCACAGGCTGGGGAAGAAATGGGAACAGATCGACACCTAAACAGAGTAAGACAAGTATCTGCTATCTTCCTTCCAAATAGAGAAGGAATTATTCCATAGTGACTAGCTGAAGGTCCAAGATGCACAGACACCCGGTGGTGTGGCCTGTTCATGGACAGCTTGCTCAAAACTCACTGTTTAGGATTTTTTTCCCCTGAAACATGAGTCATCTCTCAATCTCTTTAAAAACCTTACTGCTGCTAATACTAGCTATCTAATTCCAGGTATTCTTATTAAGATAAATAACAATACTCCCTTCCTGAAACCTTTAGCGTGCATGTGGGTTTGTAGTGATGAGCTCCAATGGAGGTGAGCTGCGTCTGGAGAAGGAAAAAAGAAAAAAAAAAAAAAAAAAAAAAGGATGAATGGCCCTGTTTTCATTCTCTTAAGCCTTGTCTCAGTCATGCTTTAATACAATTTAGTCACTGGCCAGTTTGGTTCTCTATGCAGCCCCAGCAGATGATAACGTGTTACAAAACCTGAAGATACCACATGAAGCTGAGGCAGACTTGCCCCAGACAGACCCTGGCCAGGAGCACCCAATGGCTGGAGCAGGGTGGGGGGGAACACCAAACTGAAACAGAAAAAACATTGGATCTTTAAGGATGCCTCTTTTCATCCTGTTTCTATTCAGAGAGCTCCTGACTTCACTATAGGAGAAAGGATATTTTTTTTTTCTTTTAATTTTACAAGATTTCATAAGTAGATTAAAGTTTCTCTGTAGTTACTCCATCTGCATATGATCTGTATAATTTCTTTTAATATCAATAGAGGATGCATGTAATCTATTTTAATGAGCTTGGTTTTTCCCACTTTTACTTTTTACAAGAACAATCAGCTAGAAGGTAAAAGGTAACCATACTGTTCTGACCTGGTAGAATTTTACATCTACTTACCAATCCTAGAGGTTATTTCGGTTGCAAGCTACACAGAGCCAAACTCTTGCTTTGTGTTTGCAACCAAAAAAAGCTGCCAAATGCAAAAGGAGTTTTTCCAGGTAAAAGCATTTCAATGCATGCATGTGTTACTGTTGCATCCTAAAATGCCTTCAGAAACATAAGACACCATGCTGAGAGGTTGGCCACATATATATTACTGAGCTGGAAAATTATTTTGGACCTAAAGTATCTGTACTTCAATTTTATGGCTAATTAAACTTAATGTGTTGCCATTCAGAAAGCAATTAAGTCCAATATCTAGAATGCGGTGTCCCCTTCCAGTGAGTGATGGGGAGGAAGCAACAGGATTTACTGTGCTGATTGATCATTTCTGGGGACCCCCTTGCAACCTTAGGTCCTCTCAGAACAGGAATCAGTCAAAATGTGGAGGTGGAGCAAGAGGATGTCCCTTGGGCTACACCTTCCACCTACAACTGCACGTCCAGGGTAGGTGCATTAGCTGACTCGAAGACAGCCTGGAAAGGAGATTTACCTAGCAATTAGACAGCTTTATCTGGATATTGTTGTACTAAGGAGACAGGAGCAGCCAAAGATAAGAGAGACAAGGGCTGCAGCAATGATTTCTGTTCTTTGTGGACTTCATGTCAAACACACTGGGCACCCTGGAGGTCTTTTCACTCTCTCTGTTGGCAGAAGACACCGATTCAATCTGGCTAAAGGCATCAAATCCATCAATACAGGTAACACTGCAAAATCACCTTGGCTGAGAGCCATGCTTAGCGTGAGACTCTTAATTCTTAAACGCCAGAGACTACCGAGCCCTGAGCAACGTACCATTCCTGACATGACAGAAAGCAGCTCCCAGGCCATGCCTATCTGGAAATTAATAAAAACAGCTGCAGTCCATGACTGGGTGGCCCTGAAGCCCCCCACGCATCCTGTGCAGCCCATCTGCAATGATGCAGCAGGAGCTGTGATGTCCACTCCAAGCAGAGGCTCTGCTCTGGGCTCCCTCAGCCCTATATGTTGCATGCGGCCCACAGTCCTTGGCCATATGAAGGCTTGTGCTTGGTTCAGACATCAAGAAAGGTGGCATGAAGTAACCCAACAGCTCAAAACAAAAATGTCAGCTGCAAAAGTGTTCAAGGTCAGTGAAAGATCCGAGTTGAGATCTTCTGAACAAAACAGCCAGGCTTACATCAGAGTACCCATTAATACCACAATATTTGTTTTAAATTATGTTATTAATTATTACTACATTTAATAACACTGTTGAATGGAGACATAACTGTTGTCAAAAGGTTCACCCAAGGTTAGAAAGAAAGTTGGTTGCAAAGTCACAAAACCAATCTAATCTCTTGCTATGCAGTCCTATACTTTGGAAGAAAGATAATTGTTACCAAAGCTGACCAGTGGGCAGTTGCCGTGAATAAAAGCTTAATAATTGAAAGCGTGTATAATGCCTATTTTTTTCAGCGTAACTATGGAATAGGAAAGGAGATCGGTAGCAGAAAATGTAAAATAAAGTTACCAAACAGTACATCCAAAAAATATAACATCAAATTGCATCTCAGAGATGCTATTACAGTTGTACTGACCTAGCCAAAGCATTGGTCTTTTTGGTAAGAAAAGTTAGTACCAAGCAGAGATTTCTTAAAATATTTTTCTCGGTTATTTTTTATACTATTATTTGAATGCATCAGCTTGCCGCTTCTTTCATGACTGGGCAGCTTAGTGATAAACCAGAGTATTACAAATGTTTTCTCCTTTTTTGAGAGCAGTATGCAATATCATTAGATTTCTAGTTTGCTTTGGCAGTGATGTGTTCAACGGAAAAGCTAGTCTCCCCATTGTAGAGAAGGGACTGGCTCTGAGTAAGCAAGATAGAAGAGGAGCATTAGCGGAAACCTATTATCTCTGTTCTATTTTCCCAAAGAGTAACCAACACTTCTTCTGCGACAGTGAATAGACGAAAATATTTATCCTCTGATAAAAATTAGTAAGCTGCTCTAACACCTGCCCATACTGGCATGTTTCCTTGCCAATTACAGCACTGTAAGGTGGCTTCAGGCGATGAGCAGCAAACAGCGGTGACAGTCTCAGCGACTGCCGCTCCCACTGCCCAGGGACCTGGCTTGGAGAGCGTGGGGGTAAAGCTAAAAACCCTGGCACCACCACTGAAATATTTCATCTAATGGGTGTACAGCTCACATTCCTGCAAGCAAAATAAACTGGCCCTGTTCCTCTGCATGCCTACACGCTCCCCTTCTCCACACCACCTTTGCCCAAGGTGCTTCTAGGCCACCGGTTGCTGCACCTTAATGGCAGCGCTTTCAAAGTAATATCACCCCTTCCTGGGCACTTCTGGAAGATGAACTTTCTCAAGGAGCCAGGCTTGCCGTCTGTTGTATTGCCTGGCTGGTTTTACACCCTGGCCCATCCACGAGAATATTGACAACATAGGTTTGCTAACGGGTTGTATTTCTGCATCAGATCCTCCTGAGCTGCTGCCCAGGCTGGCAGTGATGTGTGACACATTAGGAATTTCCCAATTTGTTGACTGTCACAGGTTTGCTTTCACCTTTGTGGAAAATCAGTCCCAGGAGTCAAAAGCCAGATTTTCACTCTCTACTTCAATGCCTCTGTGTTCAGCATGTGCTGGTTAATGACGGTGTGTAATAATCAATAAACAGCTCCTGGCTTTCAGCTGATGGTGCGTTACTGGCAGATAGGAAAGGGAAGGTGAACCGTGCAATTTCTGCTAGCTGGGGAAGGCGCTCTCTGTGCATATACAACCCCTAACAGCTTCCCATGCTTGTCCTGCTGAGGTCATTACCACTCTTCTAACTCTTTGCTGTCAGCATATTGCTATATTCGGGAATTAAAAGACTGACAGCTGCAGTGTCCCCAGTGTTTAATGATATGCAAACAGTCAGAATTTTGGTGTTTTCCAAAAACTACGTCCCAGCATAGAAGCTGCAATGAGGATAATGGTGGTGGGTTATCCCAGAAAGCTTTATGCTTAGGAAAGACGGGCCCATGTGGATTTGAATCAGGATCATCAGCAGGAGAACATTGCTTCACACAAGACAGGTCTGCAGTGCTTGTACTGTAAAAGAGTGCCAGAGTTCAGTAGCTGCTTTCTGCTTGTATCCTGCCAACCTCATTTGACCTGCTAACACAGAAGGTTTAGGAATGAAGGAGAAATGCTCTTTGGTGAAAGCAGGAAACATACCAAAATAAAACATCTTCCCAGGTGCACAAGATAGCAAAGGAAACAGCCTAATATTTCATCACACTTATTATCCCATTTCATATGTGCACCTGATACCAAGAGACATCTATCCAAACTGTCAGACTTCTTTCCACCTTGAAGCACTTTGCAGTTGTAAGGACAAAAACCAAAGGGCGATTAAGTGTTTCTTGCATGAGATTAGCCAAGTGCCTAAATGCCTTTGCCTCATAACTTCCAAATAACTCTTACTTGACTCAAGCAAGGTAGCACAGACATGTTGGATACTAAGTTATAAACAAAAAAAAAAATTTCAGGCTTTAAATCCTCCAGGAAGGTTATCATTCACTGCCTACATAATCCATTTGATCGAGTCCAGTTCTGCACGAGGTTATTTTTACCAGCAGCACCCCAGAGGTGGTACAAGCACCCAGCAGAGAACCCATCTGAAATGGGTTCCCAACACCAAGGACAGACAGGCAGAGCCCGCACCTCCTTTGCATGATTCAGATGAGATCTGCCCAGACATGGTGCCGTCACACCTGCTCCAAGGGGTGGGTTTAAGCTCTGAAACAGGCCGGGTCTTGCAACCCCATCACGCCAAGTCAACCAGTGACAGTCCCTTTCAGGTCAGTAAGCAGCACTTGTCTCCCTGCAGCATTGGTTAGGGCAAACGACAGATACCAAGTTCAGTCAAGCTGGCGTGAGAAGTTCACGCGGTGCTCGTGCACTGATGATCAATCATTCATAAGCTGGTTTTGTGCTGAGAAGTTCTCTGGGGCTCTTCTGCTGATTGCCAGACCCGTGATGCACTGTGACTGTCACACAAGGTCCTGATGGCACCAGCTGGGTGACGTGCCCTATTGTAGCTGTCACATCTGCTTTAAGGACCTACCACTTGTGGCACAGTTTGATATGAGCCAGACCGAGTGAGGCGTTTGCTTGTGGAAATCACAGACTTCTTGCCTCAGTGCAGAAAGAGCCCAAGAAAAAGGAATAATGTAGATGGAGCAGAGCAGATGTGTTTTATTTTACACCCCCGCCCACTAAGCCCAGCCACCACTAAAACTTACTTTGTTAAAAACCAGGTCGAGGATCAGTTGGGTCTGCAAAACCCCCATGGAGGCCAGATCCTCTGCCTGCATGAAACAACAGCATAAGTTCTTCGCTGCAGGGTGCAGTTTTGAGAAAGGCAGAGGAAGCACCAGCCCAAGGTTGCTACTTGTTTGCTTTGGACTCCAGGTATTTTTCATCTCTTACTGAGGACACTCACTCTTACTTGAAGAGAAGGACCCTCCTTGAAGCCACCCTTATGCTATTGTAAGTTAAATTTTCAGTATTTAGTGGACAAAAAATAACCCAAACAAGAAAAAAAAAAAACCAAACACTACTGAAGTCCTTGTACAGGATTGCAGCTTCTGACAAGCTTTGTGGAGCAGATGATGTGATACAACTGAGAAGGCGATGCAACACAGAGGATTCCCATACTGTTTACTCTCACACAATAAGGGACAGTCATAGCAACTCAGTAGCTATTTATTTGCAATAAAATTAATTTCACATCTTAGGTCAGCATGGAGGCAATGGCTGCTCCCATCTCCCTCATGCCAGTGCAGTGAACCTGGGACAAAGATGCATTGCAGAGGTGCACTGAGACAAGGGGAAATTTTGTTTCAGCCCTTGCTAAAATATTAGCAGAAGTAGGCTAGGAATGCTACCAAATACGGTCGACACTTCCCACATTTCTTTTCCCAGCAGGAAAATAAAAATACAAGAAAACAAAAGCCAACCAAAACAACCCATCTGAAATACATCAACATTTCCTCTCTTACTATGGCTTCTTCTCCAAACTAGTTTCAGCACATGGCATTAAACCCATTTCAGAGCAGCTAAGTGTAATACAAACCATTAACCTGAAGGTGAGAGAAGCCATAGCCCATTCCAATAGGCTATTAGGTGCCCCGTGCTGAACACTTCCACAGCAATTGAAGTGTTACGTTACTGAACATCACTTCTAAAAGAGTTATGCCACGTCATGTTTCTTTAAAATACCAGAGAAAGCCATACCAAAAAAAGGCAGACTATAGCCATGGAGAGGAATACAGTCAAATAGATGCCAAAGCAAGCAACGAGCCATCTTTCTCATCACTACTTCTTGCTTAGATTTCTTTCTGTCATTTGTCAATATGGTTTTCCAGTCTATCCCACCACCACCAGTTGATTTTTGCTGAAGTAAAGATTTCAGAGAAAATATTAAATCCATTTAAAAAAAATGCAGAGCAAGAACTGAACTGCTCCTAGTTCAGACAGCATATACAGACACCAGCCACTACTCTCTCTGCCGGTTGACAAAAGGAGCTCGGTGCACTTCATTGACTTAGCAGCTCTGATCCTCTCACACTGTGGAATACCCCAAGCCTTTGCTGCAGCTAGAATAATCTTATCTGTAGCCCCAGGACACAAGATTACTCATTTTTAGGGTTCAGGATTCCAGAGACTTGGCTCACGAGAGCCACCACAGGGTCTGTGTGCAGACAGGCCATGTCCTGATGAGCTGGTTATAGTGGATTTGAACATAGTAGGACTTCCCTGCAGTGAAAGATGCAAGCCCTGACTTGTTAATGGGGCTAAAGTGACTGAAACAGGGCTCTGCAGACGGCACTCTTTGGAAGAGCAGCTCTCCAAAGGGCATGTTCTCTCCCAGCTTTCTTCCATAAGCAGAAAGTCCCTGCTAGCAAAGCTTCCATCTGAGGAAGACTTCCAAAAGATAGAAATGGGTCATCTTCTCTCCCAAACACTCATGCCTTTCCTGCCCTGGATGTCTACTTAAAATCATTAAGTGACAAACCTTTTGTTGCCAAGCAGTCCAGAAGGCCCATGGGAGTTGTCTTCTGACACCTCTGCTGGTAAATGAAGGAGTGTCATAACAACATGACAAGGGATTTAAAAATTACGTCTTCGCAGACGCTCCCTGAGGTACTTTTGCTATGATATGAAAGCTGGCAGGGCAGCTGCTTGTAAGAGCCATGTTCCCACATTTCCTTGTTTTAAAAGAAATGGATTTATCTGGTTAGTGACTCTTTAATGTGACTAAAGGAAGAGACACTGTGGTAGTGCTGGAATGCTTTTCTTGGACACCATGAGGCAGAAGGCTGCCTATGGAAGAGCGTTCACACTGCTCCTGGACCTCCCTTTGTGTGACCAATCACTCAGATGGGGGGGAACACGACACAAAACAAAACAAAAATAAACCAGCCAACAACAGCAACAAAAAGTCACTTTCAGAAGGAACAGACAGAATGTGAAGGTTTTGGCTTGTCATGCTGGGAAATGCCAGGAGGTAAAATGAAGTTGGAGGGGATGGACAAGACAGGTCATCTAGGCAGGATAGGACAGCAGGTCTTGGTCTCTCCCCTCCCAGCTCTTTAAAACATGGCAACACTTTCCTTAAGACTATGTAGGAGCTCTTCAGTGACAGCCCACAGCATGTTTCAGCCTCCACCAGCTGAAGCTGCGTTATCAATGGCTGTCTCCCCACTTCCAGTACCTGCCACTGTAAATCATACCCCAGAGCAATGCTTAAGAGAAGGCGTCTAAATCACAAAATAAAACAGGTCAGAGCTGCAATTACGATCAGTGAAGCAGGCATCAGTATGTTGTGCATAATTAAAATGACTGTAGGACTTCTCTATAAATATCAGCCAGAAAAGTGTCTCTGTGTGTGGGCATAAAAATGAGATGCAGGAAACAGCCTGCTCTGATGTGACAACATGACCTTGGAACAACTTTGTTGCCTCCACACCAGAGTAATTACACTGTTGAAATGTCTGATTGTGTCCCTGTTGCCATCAGCAGCAACCATGCCTTTGCAGCAATAAACGTGTAACGACTAACATTTCAATAGAGATCCAGAGATAGACTAATTTTGCAGTGGCTGCTGTTCCTTGAAGTTCTCTAAAGCTGCAGCTCCAAGAGCAAAATCTCTTGTGTTCTCCTTTAAAAGTCTGAACTCAGCTTGGAGATGAAATCCACTCAAGATGATAAATGGATACCATGCAAAGCTTGTCTTACACACGCCTTTAAATATTTTACTTACTGCTCATCAATCTTCCCCATCTATGCAGCATTCTCAACTACTTTGCAGTAACAGAGCCAATTCCTTCAGGGAATTTGGGAAGCGAAATACATCCCCACTCTTCTCAACACTATGATGTCAGTAAATATGGAAATGTTAAATGAAGACTTCTGCTAAAGCAGAGAACCGCTCCGTATCACTGTACTATTGCCAGACTGAGCTGTAGGGCAGGGGCTGGCCCTGGCTGGTCCCACAGTTCACAGGCAAATCCACGGGGCACATTTTGGATCTCATGAATGTCAGTATTTGCACTGTTTCATTGGCGAGAACTCAGAGCCAACAAATCAAGTCTGAAATGCTATGGGCAGGCTCCATTACAAAACCTAACAGGTGAATAACATCACTATTAATAGGCAACACAAAAGGAGTATTTCTATTATCACAGTGACAACCCAAAGGCGTGGCAAGTGACAACATGCACAGTACGTTTTTATTCAAGGCTACTTCAAAACACAAATATTTCAATCGATAATCACTCACCTCCCATTCAATAACCCAGTAATCCCCTTTTGTCCAGCATAATGCCTAGACACATTTTTATTGACACAGTAGTAAACTCATAGGACTTACCATTCTTTGACTGCTAATGACCGGGTATATTTCTCCCTGCAGTCAAGTATTTATCAGGCAGAAAGCAAATATGTGATTCATTGACTCATAATACATTACAGATAAATAATAATGAGAGACCTATGCATCATTCCTGTCAATGTGCTGAAAAGAGATGCTGAATACAAGGAGGTTGGGGAGAAGGGAGAAAAAAAAAAATCGAAAGCGTTAATCTGCAAGAACAGGGAATAGATATTGAGGCATAGTCTTACTAGGGGGCTAGAGGGACACCGCCACCAAATGTATTAGCACTAGCCAATACACAGCCTAATCTAGCATCCAAAAATGTTGCATCACCACATACTCCAAATGAAATGCTCCAAACTATCTCACAACCCAAGGTGTGGCTGCAAAATATACATTAAGGGGGAAAAAATGATGAGATTTAAGGAAATTTTTGTGGATCTTTCACAAGCTGAATAAGCAAAAGCATACTGAATAAATTAATCCATATAAATGATTTTCCATATGAAATATTAATATGCTGGCCAGCTTTCAAAAGTCACACATTAAACAAAATAAAAGCCCATAATGAACTGAACTGGAACACTGAAAAAAATAGAAAAAAAAATAAGGAGGAAACAGTTGTTATTCTCAAATCACTTAAATATAGATCTCCCTTCTAAAGAATAACGGTGTGTCTAAAACGGTCATCTCCTTAAAATAAGGTATATAAAGCACTCAAAAGAGAAGCACATAATACATGACTTATTGTTGCAGAATTGTCAGGTCACCATTTTCTTTTTAAGGTGTTGTACTGCTTGAGTTTCTGTTGGGAATTCTCCCTAATAAATACCCTTTTTTTATGTCACTTTTCAGGACTGTCATTTAAGGGATGCTATGAAAAGATTCAGAGAGCTTCTGGAACAACTACATGGAGCTGGTAACCCTCAGCAGCTCCCTGTCAGATGCCCCACTTGAATGTTAACTACTGTTTGTGCAGGACAGGAGTCAGGCAGTCTAATGAGCCATATGGGTGCTAACAAACTCCAGGTTCAGCTCTACTGCCCTGGGAGAGCTCCTCCTAGCAGGCAGGGGATTTGGGCAAACCGGGGACACAGAAGGACTTCAGCCTGCTGTGGTGAAAACTGTGTTGAAGGGGCACAGTTATCATTAAGAGTTTGTCCCCTGCAGAGAAAAGGATCCCTCTTAAACTGTTCCCACTGCCTCTAGACCTGAAGGAAACCTATTCTACAGCAAAGCAGATAGGGCATATTCTGTTAGCTTAAGGAAATAATGCTACAGTGTTTGAATTTGTTCTTCTCAGATAGACATACATATACATAGGTTGTGTATGTGCATAGATACGTCCACACATACATCCATATATATGTGTACTCATCTCTCATACCCTGACTCCACTTTACAAGCCTGGTTATATACATGCTTATGGGCTTCACTGGGTCAGCAATGGATGCTCCTCCCTTGCGCACAAATACAAAGCAGGCAGGCAGTTCTCACACACCATATGTGTAGTGTTTCAAACCTAATTGTGGTGGGAACAGAGATATAACATCACAGGGAGCAAATTAATACGAGTTGGCAAAATACTAGGCCAATGCCATTGTAACCTAGTGCTGTGCTAAGTAAAGTGGAAGAAATGTTCTTAAATCTCAGCCTCTGCAAGGCACGATTTTGAGAGAGCCCACAGGCACGGCTCACGCAGCAGGCTGGCTGAGCCTGGCTGTCTGGCAGAGCTTTCTGTGTTTTACCAGGTCACCTGTCTCCCATTGCTCAAACTCAGAGAAAAAAAAAAATGAGATCTGTCTGCTAATACATTCCTCTGTCAAAGCCTGTTGACTCCCCATCTGCCCGCCTTCGTATCCCTCGCCCTTACAGGAGACAAACTCCATTCCAGGCAAGTAACATAAAGAAAGCTCATTTCCTTTGAACTTATTTACAAGTTTTACCATTAAACTTACACACATTATGCAAGCAGCTTGCAATCTTCCCTAATTCTCTGACTTTAATTATATAATTGAACAACCCAAAACCTCATTTTTTCCAGGAAACATTAAACATTACCATCTTAATGAAATTCTTAATGAAACGGTCCTCTCTGCATGCAAATGACTGGCACTGGATTTGCTTATCACACTGATAGACAAAAGGACAAATGTCCTTCCTTTTGTCAATCATCAAGAGTGACAGCCCTTTCTAATTAACGACACTCCTCCTAGATGGATGGATAACAGGCAGAATCACAGACAGTAGGAAGACTCTATGGGGAAGGGTGAGGAAGCAGCTAGGAAAGGTTAATAAGTGAATAAACCAACAACAGACCCCCAGGCAATGCAAACTTTTCCTTAAGCAAGTTCAGAGGGGATCTGCTTCAGCTGAGCTTTAACACTTGGGAAGGGAAGAGCCATAGCTGGGGCTGGGTGGATGAAACAGCGGTACCAGCATGGGTCCTAGTGCAGCCATGCACTGTGCCGCTGCCCAGAGTAAGAAAAAAGATGTTGGGCATTTTAGACACTTGACTTCTATAAACTGTTTCAAGGCATGTGGCTCAGTCTTCTCCACCTCAAACGTCTTCCTTGCGATGTCTATCTCAGGCAGTCTCTTTGCTCCAGGCCCCCCTCTTGCAGATGTTACACCCCCAACAAACAAGAAGCCACAGCAGAGCCGCATGCTGGAAGAAGCCCTGATAGGGGGCACATCTCCGGCAACAGCCACATGCTGGGAACCTTCAGCCTCCCTCATACAGCTGGACATACTCCCACCATGTGTTACAGCACAGACGGATGGTGGCATACCAAGCAGCTGTACTACAGGGATCCGAGACATCTGCAAGGGTGAAAACTCCAGGAAAACTGCAAAAGAGCAGGGGGAAGACAGAAGCCAGTACCAAACTTCTAACATATTTCCCATCACCTCTCTCATCCACCAACTCACCAGTCCTCTCTGCTATACCAGCTGTGTGGGAGAGGAGCATCCATCCCCTACCAATGGTATGGAGGTAACCTCCCTGGTCCCATGTCCTCCTTTGGTGTCTTCCAGCCACACAGCTGCTGCTGCTCCCTACAGCTGACCTTTGAGACACCAGCCTTGCCTTCACTCCAAACACAACACAAGATTTAATTTACACACTGCAGTACTGTTGGCCTAATACAAACCCATTCTGCTCCCTTTGAGCGTGTTCTTGCAGGGTATTTTTACGCAGCTGACTTCTAACACAGTACCAAGCTCTGCCCAGCTGAAGAAATTTTTGACACGAGTATTTTGGGTGCATCCATTCCTTCACCGTCACTTTGTGACTTCTAGTTCTTGTTTTTGATACCAGCTCAAAGACGTCAGAAATGTCTTTCATTTTTATTCCCATCAAAAACATGTGTAGTTCAAAGATATAACCTTGGTGCCTGTGCTTCTGCAAACACCACCAGCCTCAGTGCTACACCAAAACCCATGTCACCAAATCAACTTGCTTGAGACTCTTCTAAATCTAATTCTTTCTAAATCTAATTCCCACGGATCAAGAGCAGAATAGTTTTATTCAATATGCATTAGTTAGTTATTTTATCTCCACTCTCCCACTTCACTGCACTTTTAGTGTCCTACCCCTTTAGCCCAGATACTCCTTACCGCCCTCCAGCTTCCAGATTCCCCTGATTATTTATTGACAATAAAACTCAAGCCTCAGGTGCCTTTCCCTGATTTACACTCAGATCTGCGATTATATAGTACGTGGTCACAATAAACAGATGTAGCTCAGGTTAGTAATTCAGAGGGAAAGAAGGAAAATCCAAAGAGATGTCAGTGTCCTGGGACTACTCTAACCAGAAGGTCACGGGGGGCTGGTGAGAAACACCTGCAAGAGTTAAAGGTCCAGAAGCACTTTGGAGATGGTGGTCCAAACTTGACCCCTGCGTGGTCTCCACTAACAGCATTCTGCTGCCTCAGATTCCTACTACTGTCAGCTGAATGTCTGTCATTTTTTAAGACATGAGAGCAAAATGGCCTTTGCCATTTCAGGGCTAAAATAAAATATTTTTGAGTCAGCTACAAATATTTGACAAGCTAATTACCTGGTATCATTAGCAGATAAAGGAATGAGATGCATAAGTAACATTAAATTGGGTGAATTTCTTATGCTGCTTTGAAGCAAAAGGTGGGGAGTCTTGCTTTGACAAGCCTCCCCCACCAGGCTTGATTTCTCAACTAAAAACATCTGCTGAGTTCTCCCCACATTTGCAAATAAGTTCCATTTTCTCAGCTCTCCATCTTTGCTTAAAGTCTTATTCTCCCAGCTACAGCTCTACCCAGATTGCACCAGGACGTTATCTGTGTTGGTAATAGAAATCCTTTTTAAAACTCTGTTGGCAAAAAGGTTCTTGATTCCATGAAAATTTATGATCCTAAACAATAGGAATATCCTAACTAACAATTAACACAGTCCTCAAACAGTCCAGCTGAAAAGAATTCATATATTTGCCCAGTAGAGTAAGAAAATGCCTACAAAGTACAAGGGATCAAAACATGGCCTAAGAGGCCCAAATCAACTCATTAAAAAAAAAAAGGGACCAATTTCATGGGCCTCAGCAGGAATTCAATCCAGTGTACAGCTTATAAAGCACTTTCACCAAGTGCCTTTCATTCGAGGCTCTCTACAGGACACATGCATCATTATTTGCTGTAACCCCAGAACCTTCCCCTGTTCTGGTTTGGTTTTCACTGTATGATTCATTCCACTCTCTCAGCGTATTCCCTAGTCATGCATTTTTGTCCTTGGCATTGTTTTCTGTCCTTTGCATCCCTTGCACTGTATTCCTCAGCATTTATTTATGGAAGGGACTCATCGACCCCCAGATCTGTGCCCCCAGCCGTATGTCAGTACAGCTCCAGCTGTTTGTCTCCCAGGAATTCGCTCACCTTTCTGCTCATGGGCTGCAGTCGACATTCACAACAGCTCATCCTTTCTGCAGAAGCAGAGCTCCATCCTCCCATATATAAGATTTCCATTTAGCCTCCACAACAGCCATTTCCACATGGAGGCATGAATTCTAAATGGGTAAAAGTGGGGTCCTCAGAACCTATTTTTTAAGCTATTAAACCTAGCAAAACATTGAAATCCTACCTTACTCTAACACAAAATTTGGTTCTTTACTCATCCCAAGAGAAAGCCTTATTATTTTTATCATGATAGCATTTGTGATGACAAAAAAGCAGCTCAAAATCACACATGCCTGAACACAGGGACAGACTCAGTCCCACTTTGCTGTGTAGACTGTGGTTTGTCCTTCTGTCCTGTTTGGTTTTTCTCTATTACCTCTTAATTTTCCCTTCCCCTCTATTCTTTGTTCATACAGGAATGTACTATTTTTGCCTTCCCAAGTGGGAGGTCTGCAGTGACAGGGTGGGGAAGGAAACCCTTTAGCAATGGGAGGGGGAGGACGGTCTTGGAGATGCACCAAAAGTTCTGACTCTGTACCTGAAAGCCAGGAACAGCCTCCTGGTCACTCTCTGTAGCTCTGACCAAGAAGGATGCCCTTTCCAAAGGCAGCATATTGATGACAAGCAACCATCCCATCACCACCCCCCTTGGCAAGAGGTCACTGCAAAACTTCCTCTCCCCTCGCTTGCGTCCACCTTGTTGACTCTGCTGAGATTCTGCGGATTACAGCAAAACAACTGTATTATTCCGGCTAATGAGAACATAATGTTTCATTGTCGACTTCCACAGTCACTTAATCTATCCTTATGTAATTAATTTTGCAAAACAGAAAGTGACTAACCAAATAAACTCCACCACAACTTGACAGCCAGTAAAATTGTACAAGTTAATGTTTGTTCAGAAAACAGACCAAGAAAGCGTAAGAGGGGCAAAGAGGAAAGGATGAATAAACTACTCAATACTCAGTCGACTTCTAAATCAGTGCAAAAGATGGGGAGGGCAGCCATGGCATGCACTGGCATTGCTTTTCAATTAACAAGGAGAACAGCCACCTGTGCAGGCTGGCACAGCAGTTTGAGCCCAGGAACCAGAGTTTGACCACTAGCGTTGCTCAGTCACAGCAGTTAGTTTCTCATCCCACAGCAAACCAGCAACCAGCCACAGCGGCAACACACATGGGGCATAGCCGCTGGCACCTGCTGCTACCCACACACACACACGTGAACACACAGGCACGCACACAGACATTTGCTAGAACAACCTTTTCAGTAATTTACTTGCAAAGCCTTGAGCTGGAGTAAAAAAAGTAACAGGGCTGGCTGCTTCTTGCTGCGTCCTTTCTATTTCCAAATAAATATTTTGTATGCCTCATCCACACAAAAGTCAGCAAATTGGTAGTCCTACCTCTTGTTATTTAGAGAGTAGCAGTATATCTGAGAGCACTCAGAAGTCAGCAAAGGGAACAGACTTCATTAAAGGGACAATCAACAAAACTATTCGCACAAAATTTGCCCTAAGCCTGGGATGGGTAAAGCAGTCGGTTGCACAATCACCTATTTCATAAAGTACCGCTTTGGGCTTTAAGCAAGAAGCAAAAGGAGAACAGATTAAATTCTCAGTCCAACAAGTTTTACTTGGATAAAATGCACTTTTGTCTTGCAGGCTGATATCTGAAAGGGTCAAAAAAGCCCACAACTGACCCACTTCAACTCTGTAAAATCATCACCCCTATCATCCTGCTATTGAAAGGGCAAACTGAGTGTAGCCAGGCTACATGGACCTAAGGCAGCCACAGCCCATCTTAGAGAAACAAAATTAAACAACATCCGCAACGACCCATTTCCTCACTCAGCAGGGAATGGCAGAGCTAATCTGGCACCAGGGGGAAACGCGCTGTGGGTTTTGCTGCACCAAGAGATCACTCACTGCCAACGCACGCTATGCTTCCACTAATCCACCTCGCCCCAAAATGGTTGAGCATTTCTGTTTAAAGGAATAAGTGGGGATTAAAAGGAAGAAGACTGAAATCCAACAAACTTGAAATTAAACCATCAGGGAAAGCAAGCTGCTGAGAAACAGCAATTTTCTCTGGAAAGAGATGCAGAGCTGCTGTGAGTCGGGGGGCAAGGTTGTACAGGGGGTGTAGGAGTTACATCCCAACAACCTCCTCGACAGCATGGAGGTTCACTCATTTGTGGGTTGTTTGGTTGTTGGTTTTGGTTTTTTTTTTTTTCTTTGGGGGGGGGGGAATATTGGTTTTGTTTTTTAAATTAGGAAAAGGAATTCCTCCGCTGTTCACTCCAAGGAAACAAGCTGTGAGGCTGTCTAACTTTAGCCACACAGACAGACCCTTCACTTGTGCTTTGGGTAAATGTTTTCACTTAAATAATCTAAACCACAGTGACAGCTGCTTCAAGTGTTCTCTATCATCCTTTCCACCTCACTCCCCCTGCCGTACTTTCACTTTCCTTGCCATATCTGTGTCTTTTGTAACTTATTTGCTACCAGTTAAATTTGCCCACGTTTTCCCTTACAACCCAGAAGCCAGCTCTTCAGCCAATGCCGACTGGCAGTGATCTTTGACTGTAATCAGAGCAGTGCTCATTTATTCCAGCTGAGGATCTGACCCCAGGACTTCCAGTGCTTGAGCTGTAATAGAAGTAGAATCAGACCAGGTCATTACATATTTGGGAGATGTTCAAGACACTTTCAGGTGCTACAGAAAGCAGTGTCAGCGATTCTGCCATTCATAAGGGGTTTTTTCCCCCTCTGAATCAAATGGGGGGAGATCAGTATGGTGTGACATGGCTATGGTGCACAGGAATCTCATCCAGAAAGCTTTCTCTTTTGATTAGTATACATGCCAAGATCTGCCATAAGGTTTAGTTGCCGGGTTAGGAGTCCAGGGACACACTCCGGTCCATTTTACAATTCAAGGGTTACTTGGATTCAATTTTTTTGTTTCCAGTCCAAAAAGCAACAGAGATGCCAGAAATCCAACAGTCTGGTGTGGTAGCACTGCACAGGCCAAGACCCTTAATATGCATCACTTTTGGCAGAGAGAGCTATCTCCAGACCTAAATGTGAACAATTAAGTTAACTTTGAAAGGAAGTTTAAGCAACCCCAAAAATCCAACCAAAGCAAACCACTGAAACAAGAGAAAGCACGTTTCACATCCAAACATCCAAAGAAAAGTAGCGGTTTCATTTTCCCTTTCTTCCTTCAGATTGCACACTTTTATCTTGGCTTTTCCCTTTTCTCTATGGGAAAGATTGCCCAAGAAAAGATGAAGAAAGGACACCAGACACTACCTGATCATACCTCGAACAGCCACATTTCCAACAAGAATATATAGGAATTACATTCATGACCCTGAAAGACTGCCTTCCTTGATGCACATAGTCCAGTCCAAACATAGTAAACTACTCTACAATATCTTTGGGGTTTGCCCAGGGTAGAATCCTTGGGGACAATAGTGATAAACTTCCCCAAGCACAGTTACATCCAGCAACAGGACACTGCATGTTGTGCCTAACCCCGTCCACACAGAAGTCACAAAACCCTCCCTGGAATATTAAAACACTTCAAATTGCCACTTCAACTCTACTTAACTACTCTCACTAGAACAGGCCACTATTCTTTGTTTAATAAGGTGTTTTTCAAGACAAATGAAGAGCAGCACAGGATGAGATTAACACAGAAACCAGGCTCAAACTCAGGAATTCTATCAATATGTCACCACATACACATACCAGCAAAGAGCCCGACCCTACAGACAGCAGTTTTTCCTTACAGGAGGTGAATTCACCCAAAACCTGACAAATGTAATTAACAGGTGAGGAAAGACATGTCCAAGAGCAAACCCATTTATTTGTATAGTTCTTTTTCCATTAAGATGCTGTATTCTGGCATAACTTGCCATACCCACCATTTCTGCCCCTTCCTTTAACACATCTGCAAGTCTCCCTGCTAGGCCAGGAATAGGAACACAGCTCTTTTTCTAAGCAATCTCATTTCTTCCTTAGTTTTCCTATTGCTACTAATGCCTTGGGTTAACTAATCGAATTCAAGTTGCTTAATTGAAACATGTTAAGTGCAATGCCTGTTTCTAATGCAGCAGGAGGTGGGGGGGTGGGGAACCCAAACCAATGAATTTCAGAGCTGCCTGCATTTGTTGGTGGTATTTTTTTTTTACCTCGATGTAGAATAGGATTGTCAGAACAATATTATGGAGACTGTTCGAATTTCTACCTAACAACGAGAGAGAAGATATTCCTTTTGTACAACAACATTTCTGTAAATTTTGTTTAGCTTGCGTGGGATACAGTTAATTACAGTAATTTATCAAACTGGCACAAGGTAGTACTCACAGGCAAAGTTTTTCCTGCAGTCAGAATCCTTAGTTTTATATGATACTGGTTTGTGCTAATTGAATTTTCACTTGGGTAGATAAAATCTTTAACAACTCTGGAATAACTAAGTGCTCTTTGTTCAATGATGTGGATCAGAATGATTTACAGCACCTTTCACATAATCATGCTAATTTTACTTTCATATGATTAATTAAAACAATATGTTCTTTCTTTGTAAAATAGAATTAGTGCACCCAAGGAGACAGGTTTTATTGCAAACTTCTTTTTCTGGTAATAAAAGCAATTTTCATGCACCATCTTTTTGGCAAAGCTAAGTAAACATGCTTAAGTGGGGAAGAAAACTGCAGCTGCTGTTAGATCCCTCCATGGTGCACCAACAGGTTTAGCAGATCGCACCAAAGGCGGCTTAGCCCCGGTGCTGTGAAGGAGAGCTGGACATCCCAAAAAACAAAAGGCCCTTCCCACTGCCATAGTTTCCTATAGAGAGTCTTGCTCTCATCACATCTAGAGCCAAACTGAAGAACATACCTGTAACAAAACAGAAATTCAAAGGGTAAGCTGGATTGTGCCTGTGGTCCAAGCTCTAGAGCAGCACAGACCTGTAATCTTTCAGCACTCTTCGAGCACACCTAGAAGAATCAGGTCATCTGACTGTGGTGGTCGTGCTAAGTGTGATCCACAAATTGAAACAAAAATCAGACTGCCTTAAATGGCCCTTGAGAAATCATCTGGTAAAGCAAAGCTTACGTGCTGACTTCTTATCTCACTGCTCAACTGTGAGAAAGCAGAGTATCACCAAGTCCTACAGCTATTGATTGGTCCATGGGTCACCTCAGGTCATCTCTGCCAGGTGGCTTTTGATGCAATGCTGATCTTTCCCAGTGAGACCAACAAGCTCAGAACATCATTAGCATTAAAGCACCACACATCATATTGATGCTGGGTAACAGATAGGAATCAGCAAACGGGAAAAACAAGAATAAAGAAAAACTTCTGTGAAACCATGGAATATGTTTTCTATGATCTGTCTCACCATGGTGCCATGACTCTGCTTCTTTGATCAAAAGCTGTGCAGACACCACTGTATTAAAATTTACTGAAGAAGAAAGCAAGAGACTTTCAGGTCTGATCAGCAATGCAAAGCAGAAAGGAGGAATCATCTTTCTGCCATCCATATTCAACTCAGCAAGTTCCCCTACACAAGGCTTACCCACTATTTGTTAAGCGATTACCAAGAGTCACCGGTTAGTCTTACATGGGTGCAGTAACTAATAATACGAACAAACAACTGATTTTAACATAGATACTTGGCAAAATCCTGAAACCATCCAGTTGCAGATGATCAAGTTCAACACAGATTAATTCACCCAGGAAAGAAACAATGCTGATCCAAGGTATCAGGCAAGAGCAGCGCACCATGTTATTTTACAGCCTTTAAGGCAAGGAAAGAGGTTTCTGCCTGGTCTTGTAGCCTCCTAGGTAGATGCAGCACAAGCTACTTGCACTTTCTTAACAGACATGAAACCAGAACCTAACCTGGGGTCTGCAACAAGTTCTGTAGTATTTAAGTAAGAACTGGGATTTAAGCAAGAAATTCAAGTGGTAACAGTGACATAACAAACTGCCTGTGTTTACTTGATCATCACTGCCCTGGGTGGCCCAGAAAACCACCAGCTAATCTTTGCCTGGAGGCAATGGGCCACTTCCCAGAAAAGCCACCAGCTGCTACATGAGTAGGAATTTTGGACAGTGCTGGAGATCACAAAATGGTTTGGGCTGGAAGGGACCTTTAAAGATCTTCTAGTCCATACCCCTAGCTGTAGGCAGGGTTATCTTTCACTAGAGATGCCCCTAGGCAGCTTGTGCTGTGCATAGATCAATTGATGGACACTACTTGGTCACCTCAGATCCACAGATTAACCCCTGGGTGGAGAGCCGGGCAGTCCTCAGCAGTTCCTACAGCTGAAGTGACCAAGTTGTATGTAGGTAACTAAATTGTCAGTAGAGACTGTTCCTGCAGATACAGAAGCAGTTACTTAAAACCCTTACAGAGGTTGTGAGAGAACTTGACAGGACCTTGCTCTGTACTGGGTACCAGAAAAGCAGAAACTCTTCTATACTTATTTTTTATTGTCCCTTCCAGTTTTTAATTATTGTGCCTTGGCAGGATTATTTAGACCATCTCCTTAAGGCAAATACTGATGAGAATGGTAAAGTGGATCCCATGGGGGGCTCTGGAGGAGAGGCAGGTGCTCTGGCTGATGGCAAGAAGTGAAGAGGAAACCTCAAGAGATGCTCTAAGAGCATCAAGTGGGTAATTGTGCAACCTGATGCATGAGAACATAGACTCACAGCCATCATTACCATTAATGGCAATCATGTGGATGGCTAAACTCCCCACATAAGAGCACTGACTATTTACTTCCAAGTGCTCATTTCTGTCTTATTTCACTTCAAGCCTAGATCAAGGTGCTAGAAAGGAAAGGTTACCCAACTCGAAGTTTCAAAGGCACTAAAGTCATGGTTATCACATCTCCGACTACAGGTTTGGATCTAAGATTTTCTTTAATGCATGAAACAGTGAAGGAAAGCCTATAGCCTTCAACCAATTAAAAATATTCAAAACAAGAGAATTTTGGTTTTTTCCATCACCCAGAGATCTCAAGTTACTTTGCCTGAACTATCCACGTGTACCAGCAAAAAGAAACCCCTCAACTGTCAAATGTCAGGGAAAACAGATTCAGGTTGCATAATTTTGTGATTAAAATATCTGCTTTAAGAAAAGAGTATAATCCAGCCCAGTCAAAAAAAAAACAATGCAAAACCTAGAATCACCCAATTACACCCAACTTTGAGGGTTTGCATGCTGTGTAAGATTCCAGCAATAAAAAAATCCAGCTGCTTATTAAATAATCCTCTTTTAATGACCAGTTTATTGCCCAACACACCCCCTCCCCCAACATTAATATGAAAATGTTGAGGGTTTCTTCCCTGCCCCAAAGCACACCTTAGCGTTCAGGTGTGAAGTATGCCATAAGAATGAATGGCCAGACACGGTTTTTCTGCTTGGATGACATTGCTCATTGGCACTGTCCAAGACAGGAGAAAGAAAGGGAACCAAGAGACGTGCGGCAGAACCCTACGGCAGTCCAAGAGACACCTACAAGTCCTAGAGTTGGCTGATGACATGGAGTCACTGTGTCCTTCCTCCAAGTAGCTACAAACAAGGTGAACAGGCTGGCAAAAACAGCAAGTCAGGTAAACACATATGTATGCCTAATCCTTGGAGCCCAGATATCAAGAAACACTATCATGGCAGAGAGCATTTCAAAAAAGTAACCCACCAGCCATACCATACAGAGAGACCTGCAGAGAGACATAAATACAAGGAGGGTGAAGATCAGTCAAAGCAATCAATTGCTGGGCAGGGCCAGGGGGTGGAAATCGACACTGGACAGACTAAAATAGAATATAACTAGTACTTGAACCTAACATCAATACTAAAATGTAGCTTCAAGTGCTAGGCAGAAAACTAAATACCTTCTGGAAAATAACCGTGAAAAAATTAGGCATCAAATAGAGGCAGTCCATCAGCAGGTAAGGGAACTCAAGAAAACAATCAAGATTAGGACAAGCCAGGCATAGATGAAACAACGACATCCACTGGTGCTAGGAAACACGAGCACTCCCAGAGAGCACAGAAAAGGCATCCTATCAGGAAGGCAGCTCAGTTGATATGGATACTGAAATGAAGATATTTAAATCCAGTTCTGATTCTTATAGAAGAATGAGATACAGAACAAGGCAGCAAAAACATAAAAGGAAAAATTTGCATACATGTGTTCCTGTACCTATCAAAGCCTCCAAGGATGACTGTACAGGTTCTCTGTAACAAAATAACTAGTAAACCCAGAGGTACTTTAGCTGGAAGAGAACCTCTCAGCACTAGAGCAAGATTGACAATTATAGGGAGCATGGCCTCCCCTTATTCTAGTAATTTCTGGGCTAAAATATTTATATTGATGTTAAATAATTGGAGAACATCTTTTACCCATACCAGTATATTTTGCATCTATCAGACTGTCACTGTTTTGCAGAAAGATAGACACCCTGCTGGGGTCAATGAAGTATCCATGACAGTTTTTTAAAGTCATATTTGAGTTCTAGAGCGAACAAACTTTTGAAAACAGACAAGCACACCTCACACAGGTATGGCTCTTCCAAGAGTTCCAGCAAGCAAGTGGTTAAAGACCAAGGCGCAAACCTGCATCATCTGTAACCACCTTAGCAGTTGTGTTGGTTTTGGTGGAACAGCCACCAAGCTTTATGGAAAGCACACGTATTTTGCTGCGTTAGGTACAGAAGACAGCGCCTTCTCAGGAACTGGCCAGTGCCCATGATGTAAAACATCTTCTGTGTGATTAAAGGACCACCAATACACTCTCTGCTGCCACTGTCTCCACATCTGAGTTTGTTTTCTCCAGCAGGCAGGAGGGTGTATAGTTTTCTGAAAACTCCTACCACCACAAATAACTCATTGTGCACACAGTTTCTCCAGGGCGGAGGATGAACAAAATGGCAAACTGCATGTGACAGGTCACTTAATGCGTGGTGATGCTTAGGGCTGTAGTCAAACTATCTACTATCAGACTCTAATTTCGGTGTCACGACTACTTCTCTCCAGGGGCTGATGAGCAGGTGGTTGTCTAGGAGCCCTGGCCAGTTCCCAGACTTAACCTCTCTTTGCTCTCCAGAGATTTTGCGATACAGCAGCTGTGGAGGCTAAGAAAGCTGCCCTTTGATTACGCCTCTTCAATGCTGTTGTGCTGAGGGCAGAGCAAAACCCCCATCTAGAAAAACATAGAGAGAACAGACTAACAGGCTGCTTCTAGCTAAGGGTGGTCTGGACACTGTCAGTGGTCAGACAGTGTGGTCAGTCTGTCTGTCCATCTGTCCTCTCACTGTCTCCACCACAGTCCCATCAGAGCAAGTTATGTGCTACACGTCACTGCCACCTCCTCCAGTGGCTGAAATTTTCTGCTTCTGTAAAATTAATTTGACAACTGAATTAAACTAATAATTGCTTTATTTTCGGATATGGTCTCTGGGTGCACTAGACTTAGAATGTGGTTCTCTTGGGAGGTACCAGGGAGATCTAGTTGTACTACTTGTGGAATCTGGGCTAATTTAATTAATTTTTGATGGAAAGTACTCAATTTTGCAGACGGTCGTTGTCTTTTTCTTCTGTACCAGGGCCACACAAAATTGCTGTTATCCTTTCACTTTCTTCTGTGATGCAAGAGATGATAAAGGCCCCAATTAATGAAGTCACCTTGAAGGGGAGACCTTCTGTTAACAGGAGAACCAAAAACTGATTCACCATTTGGGAATCTGGTTTCCTTATTTCTACCCTATCCACTACTCACCCACTCACAACATGCCTCTCGAAAACAACTGAATGATGAGTGAGTCCATATGTCCAGACTTTCACAAAGTCTTTCAAAGCAAGGTAATGATTACAAGCATAATTACAAATGACATCCTGAAATTGTGCCATTCTCCTCTTTCATGGGGCATCACCTCCAGTTCTACAGGCTCCCATCACAGCTCACCAGCCCCGACCACCTGTCCTGCAAGCAGGAAAAGGGCATTCGAATCCCACATCAAAAATCTGGGAACTTTAGTGTTGACAATGCATAAATAGTACCAGAGTACATAATAATAAATAGTTGTTTCAAAAGTAAGCTTGGGCTGTTCAGAAAATTAAATTCAATTTTCCAATCCCTGCCCCCAGCCAAGGGAAGAGTCACAGACTTCCCGGGAGCATCACACTTGATTCCTGCACTGCCACTGACATCCAGAGTATCCTCAAAGTCATTGCTAGGGCTCCTAGCAAGCTCCTTAGGGAAGGCTGCTCCTCTTCTCTTTCTGCCTTAAATTCCCTACACAAAAGGGCACATATTTTCATTTCTTACCTTCTGTCTTGGCTACCCAGATCATTTTTTCCTGCAGGCCGAACAACTTCTCACTGTATGTACATACAGAAAAATAAACAGGGGCTCAGATTTCACCTGGGGTGAGACACCAGCATGACACAAGCAAAATGAAATTGAGCCAGTCAGCATCTAATGTTTAGTGCCTTGTCAGCACTCTGAAGCAAGGTGGAGAGTATCATCTCATCCCCACAGCTCACAAGAAATTCTGACAGGCACTTCAGTCCATAAAGCATGAAACACAACAGTAAAGACATCTCAGAGTTTGGGATTTACTCACAAGGGCCAAGAGTTAGAGCCTCCTGAACCATGTCTGGCTTTAAATGACACAGAGAATAAGTAAAATCAGCTTGGCTACTCTCTCCAGAAAAGACACCAGATCCAGTTCATCATCTGTCAGTGACGGAGAGGAAACCTACGCAGGGAAAATTAGCCAGGGGAAAAGGAAGTGAAGATGGAATAGTTCTGCAAAAATGAAGCAGTAAAATATTCTCTCCAGAACTTTGATTCATCATAGGGATGAACGAAGAGGTGGATTCTGGTACCACGGTGAGACACTGAGTGGTTTTAACCCCACCCCAAACCTGGGTCATTTTCTCTTATAACTGGTAAGACTATCATTCCCATTTAAATCTATTCTACAGGTACCAAACCAAGATTTGTAAGGTTTCATCCCTCAAACTCTCTCAAAGCACCAAATGGAGGAGTAGGAGCGAAGGGAATGGCATGCACAGCACCACGCCTAAGCCTGGCCTTGGAAACTCAGAAGACCTCTCCTGAGGCACTGGCTGAAGCCTGCTGTGGTCCTCAAAGCAGGGCTGCCACGGGCCACAAGCACATCAGCAGAGGGAGTTTGGGATATCTCCACAGGTTCTGGCACCTTCACAGAAGAGTACCTCAGCATGAAACCCTGGCAGTAACAGATGATTTCCACAGCCAGTGCTTTCCTATTTATTACAAAGTCTTAAAATAAGTGTTCATTCTGGACATTAATTTTTATTGTGAGGTTCAGGACCAGAAAATCCAAAACCAGAATGAACACACACACTGAGTAACAACCATGCACATTGATAGCAGCCAGCCTGGCATCTCACAACTCCCCTTGGGACAAAGAGGAGGGCTTGAAAGAGAAAAGCTTGATTTGGCAGCGCTCACATTATAAGGCCTCTAGTACAATATTAAATTAGAGGTTTGGTACTCCCTCTAGGACCACATACTGTTATTTGTAATACAGTTGAGCTGCACTTAAAATGAGGACTTGTGAAAGGAATAGACTACCATAAAAAGAATTAATTTTCTGTACTCCAGATCAGAGCTGCAGCACTCAAGTGAGTCCTTTGGAAATGAATAAACGAAAAGCAATAAACCTATTACAAGAATAAACTTTTACTGCACCAAAAGGGTGAAATAGTGACCTGTCACATGAATGGCTCAGTTAAATGAGTACATTTTCTATTTCGCAAATCAAAGCGCATTTCCTAGGGAAACGGATCTTTTTTGAACAAATGCTTCTTTTAGGATTAGCCATGTTGGAACTGCAGCTTGACTTTAAAACATGGCTGTGCATTAAGCAGATTTTTACTAAAGCAAAGAAGTTGTGGATGTAGTTAGTCAGCAAAAAATTAAAAGAGGATAATCAGAATAGTTAGGCATTAAAGACTGAGATAGACTATTCTGCATGCAAAACACTCTGGAGCTGCAGCTTTCAGTCTGTGACAGAGCGGTCGTGGCTGGTGCCCAGTGCTTTGGGTGGAGGCCCAGACCCTGTTTAAAGGCAAGGGCCCCATTTTGCAGTGACTCTGTTGCTCTTGTCTGTTCTTTGCCAGTGACAGCTATAGAGTTCGCACCTATGGAAGGTTGCAGCAAGGACACATTCAGGTTTCTCAAAGCTCTGTCCCCTGTTCCCCAAGTTTCTCAGCAGGGACAGACTGTTTTCATGTCCTGTCAGAGGGACCCAAGTGAGGTTACACAGTATTCTCAGCACCACTGTCCCACAAGTACATGTACTTAGATAAGTCCTAGGGTTCGATGACAAAACACACCACTTGTCTTTCTTCCCAGCCTGACGCAGACAGGTCAGATATTCATGATTCACCTCTGCAGATGCAGGTAGGAGGCTCATGCCTTTAAAAACAGACATTTCTTGGAGCTGCAGTCTTCAGACAAGGACTCAAAATTAAAATGGCAGAACCAACGATGGTTACATGTACCCAAAACACCCCTGTGGTGGTGAGAGGGAAACCCGCCCCACCCACAGCGCCCACAACAATGCATCCAGTCCCTCCATTCTTCCATAATGGCAAGGTTTTATTTACCTAAACAAGATGTATCTAGGTTTTTATGAGCTCTTGCTGCTTTTCAATCTATCTTGCAGGGAGTACTTGACAATGAGTGAGAGGCAGCTGTGCCTGGCAAAACCCAGCTTGCCTATTTTTATGGAGGCTGTGTTCGAGCATCCATCAGGGATGGATGCTCAGCCAGACACTGCTCTCTGGCAAGCTTGGCAGACATCACAGCACACTCTCTCACTCAGGCAGTGTTTTTTCTTCCCTTGTTACCCGGATGAAGGAGAAACCCAAGGAGATGGTCATCCTTCCTCCTCACACTGCTTTTGTACTTCAGTCACGGCATTGCTGAGCTCTACAAAGCCTCCATCTTTGTCTTGCTCTGAATGTGGTACAGCACAGTTTTTATTCCACCTTTAATAACATGGAGGCTGGCATTTAATTTTTAATGTTAGCTTAAAATCAGGCAGTTGCTAGGCTTTACACATCAGCAAAATCAGTCTCCTTTTGGGTCATTTAGAGAGTTCAGAGGTCCAACACTACTGCCTGCAACTAATCCCTTCCTCCCCCTCTTCCCTCCTCTGTCAAACACCCTTCCAATTTTGCTGGACTAAAGGCAGGGGTAAGGTCAGACGACCAGCAGGGCTCCTGCTATACTGCAGGGGCCATAAACCAACAGGAATTAAAGCAGGATATATACACCAGGTTATCAAGCCCATTTCCCAGCCAGCGCAGTTTAGTGGCCCATGACACATTCCCTTGTGCTTTATCTACAGCTCTTGAATAGAGCTTGCTACTGTTCATTTCTGGTCACTAGGACTTTGCAGTTCTTAGGATGACCTGCAGGGTGGTTTGATCCTACCTGCAAAGGCTGTCTTGTCTAAGAAAGAAAAAAATTTCAGTGTATAAAGGCATAGATAAAAACATATTCCTGCAGAGATGAGCCCCTGAGGTTTTGGGTTTTCATGCACTACCAGCAAGTTCATTGCACTTGTGAGATGTGTCCATACCACCAGTGTTTTAAAACCTACATTAGAGAACAGACTGCTTTTTCTTCTCTTTGGATTTTCTAAAGGGAGATCAAGAGGCTGGAAGGGAAGGGGGGGAAGGCACAAATAGGACCGGTTCCAAGAATATCAGCTACTTGTCAGCTCTGCAAAATAGCTGTTAATTTATAGAGGAGAAGTGTGCAGGTTCTTTCAGAGCCATATGTCAAAGCTTTCTCACTATGATACCTGGCTTTATTTGGCCTTCATATTATGGACCAAATTGGATTTCTCTGGTTCTGGATAAACCACACAGGGGTGATGTACACTGTGATTTATTGCTGTAAGTGCTTTAAATGCCTCCCACTAAATTTGTTGTGACCTTATCACACTATTAAAACCTGAAGTAAATAAGTGCACCGAGTAAAGGTTAACAACACACCAAATAAAACAACCAGCAAACAGAGGGGATAGGACCTACTCACATCACTGGCACACTCCAGGGAATGAGATTGCTGCATGTTCTAGCAGCACAAGGGAAGAGCCTAGAGGATGCAGAGCTGTACAGAGATGGCAGAGGGAAGGAATGGGGTTTAACTCCCCAGACCAGCCCCTAACCGGGCTGCCCACTTGAGTGCAACAGCTTTGTGAGGACGTGTTTTCACCTCCAGAAGCCCCTGGATCAGGCCCCATAAGGAACAGCATCCCTCTACCCCCAGCCCAGGCTGGGTGAAGACAGCAGCATGGAAGTTCACAGGGCTCCCTCTGTGCAGGGAGCCTAGATCTGGAATCAAAGCCCAAGAGTGACTGAAGAGGACCCTTTACAAGAGCATTAAGGGTTACACATACTGCCATGGCAAAAAAAAAAAACAAACCTAGCAGCCTTCAAGTTGGGCCTGGAAGGGGCTGAACAATTTATTTTCTTGCATTAGCCAGATCCCCCTTCCTGAAGGGGGAGGGATGCTCTCCTTCCACCCCATGATACTCAAACCAATGAGCCCAGGCAGATGAGCAACCTGATCTAGCTGAAAATGTCCCTGCTCACTGGAGGGGGGGGTTAGACTAGATGACCTCTAAAGGTCCCTTCCAACCCAAAACATTCTAGGATTTGTGGAAACCTGGGTACCACAGAGATCTTTCCCCCTTCTTAAACAAGATTCCCTGAGCTACAGATTCCCCATCTCCACACCCTCCACTAGCTAGTTAGACCCAAAGGGCAGAACCACTTACAGACCAGAGGCAAGAGGGCAGAGCTGCCTGTTTCTGGAGCAGACCAGATAGCAAATCAATAACATATCACAGTTTTTTCTGTCCCCCTTTTCAGTGCACCAGCTAGTACCCCTCTCCAGACAGAGTAACAACCCCTTAAGCAATAGCTTTGCTGCCACAAGAAGATCCTTTAAAGAAGCAAACTTTATACCATGGTCTGAAGACAGAGTCATTAGGGACAACTTCAGCCCAGAGTTTTAAACAAGGGCTGAATTTTATCTTCGTATTTTCCCTATAATAATTTTATGGGTTTTTTTTCCTAAAAGACCATGCCTAGGTCACACCTTCTATTGTCTCTCAAAAAGTTTTACAAATTATCCAATATCCAAATGAAATTTATATTGGGAAGCCCTTGGAGAAACATGATCGACATGTGAACAAATGCAGACACTAACCTAAAGAATCATTTAAACCACTGATTTAAACAGGTTTCTTGCTGTTTTGTACAAGGAGACATTCTCATCTCCAGGTGTTCATCATTACAACCACAGATAACACTAAAGCTTTGTGCAACTCAGAGCAACTGGACACACCTTCCCAAAGTCAGAGCTTGCTCAAATGAAAAGCAAAATTTAGTGGGGGTGGAAAAAGGGCATTTTTCATTAGACAGCCTCAAAATAAAGTGTTTGAACTCCTCAAGACAAAAGAAAAAAAAAAAAAACAATTTCTGAATAAAAACTGAAGCAGGTTTTATTGGTTCGGCCTGTGTATTCAGCCCAATTGGAAAAGGTTTTTGTTCCAAAAAGAACATTCATTTCACATTTCAGGTAAGAGTGAAGTTCTGAAAGTTTCTCCCCAAATGTTAAAAGTATGAATATAAAATTTAGTGTTCCAAACCATGTTTTTTTCTGGTATATCTGGTATATTCTGGTATATATAGCAAAGGCAAGTCAGGTCATTAGAATCTCCTTCTTATTCCAACAGCAGTTGTGATAGTAAATTCATTATTTTCATAATTGCTCCATTATAATTTAGTAATAGGTTCACATTAATTTCAGAAGTGTTACTATGAGGCATTATCCAAACAAAATAAGAAACAATTAAAAATAAATTAATCTAAAATCCTACTTACAAGGCATTACCCAAACAAAATAAGTAATATGTAGCATGAAATTTATCTAACATCCTATTAAAAATGATAACTTTAAGGCCCCCCAAGAAAAGTATTTTACTGAAAAACAAATGATATAACTGACTTTTTCTGCTGTATTTTTGAAGTACGGGCTGATAGCCAGTCCCACAGCTAAAAGAAACAGAGAAGCTGGGCAGTCACAGAAGCTTCACCCCCCAGAGCCCAGCAGCAGCACAGCCAAGCCCCCTCCTCTCACCTGGCCTGCCTCACCTTCCCAAATATTTTTCTCTATTAATTCAGGGGTGCTATTACACCAGTCACTCACTTTTGCCAGGGCACCTGGGACTCCTTGGGAAGCTTCTTCACAAGCCCCTGCTGCCTTCAAGCATCCAGGTCTTTCTCTAACTGCAGGGAAGCACCGTGGCTGGCATCCTCTCCCTGCCAGCCCCAGCAGGTAACCACAGCCTCACCTGCTCAGCTTCCCACCCCTGCAAAGCCCATTACCTCCATGACGCAGGGCAGCTGTGGGGAGCCCCTAATCACAAACACCCTTTCACCTGGTTTGACCTCGGTACTGCTTACTCAGAACCGGAGTATTTCAAGGAGAAAAGGCTTTTAAACACCAGGCACCTGATATACCTCTCTGCTTTGTCCAATGTTCATGCGCTTTTCTTGCAGAAAGCACAGCAGATTACTATTTGTTCCCTAAGGCCTCTGAGATCTTTGTGGCATCATCTACTGTCTTGAACCACATGCTACTTTATTGTTTGCCACTTCAGGGAGTGTGTAGCTAAGTTCTGCCTTGGACAGCTCTTTTGAATGTCCCTCCATTAGATTATCACCACTTTTAAATTAAAGCCCTCATAATTTTTTTGTTTTAGGCATGTGTTGAACTGGAGAGATGTATTTTCTCTGGAGCAGTGGAACTTGTTGTATTAATGCAAACCAACTTTTTGTAGCAAATACATGGTAACCCTAGCACGTTTCTATAGCATGTCTCAATAATTGGATCATATACAGCATTAAGAAAAATGCTACAGATCAGATTCCCATCTGCCATGCCCACAGTGTCATTTTATATGAGTAACTTGATCTCAGTGTCCAGTTTTACATTTTTTAATGTATGTCCATGTTCAGAAACGTATTAAAACAAACACTTAACTCCACCCAACAGTTATCTCCTGTCTCTGCCTTCCTGAAATGAGTTATTAACTGTGTTTCATCTGTTCAGTTCCAAAATCCTCAAATTCAGCTGCAAAAATGAAACCCCTTTGATCTTAGATTGGTGCTAATTCATAATTGATAACCCAGTCTGGAAGGAAGGGAAAAGATTCATCCCCATTAGTCGTTCCACTTAATGTGTTCTGGTGCCTCAATTATGCAAAACCCAACTCTCAGGGTCTGACTGCCTTCCAAACCATGAGTCAATGGGGGAAAGAGAAAAACCCAGATCAAATTATTCCAGCTGTAAATCTTTGTAACAGCATAGATGTCACAAGAGTGATATCCAACACTGAACAATTCTGTTTGTTTTCTGAGCTGTTGCTTTCTAGAATTCCCAAGGCATCCATTAACAACTTCAGAGAGCTCAGCAGAGGGGGACTCATTCCCCCTCACTTATATCTTTTTGGTCAGGTCATTAGGCTGCTTGGTGTAATGACCCTTTTTGGCCCAAGGCACTAAAAGCCTTGGAGTAATATATGACCTGGTAAGTGAGTAAGGGGGAAGGAATAATTAACACAAGTCGATTTGCTCTTTATTTTGTAGAAGAGAAACTGTCGCTTCTTTCTGAAGATGTTTGAATTACAAATGTTAAGAATATGAGCACCGTGAAAAAAACAGTAACGTGCAGACATCACTGGGCCAAAGAATGTTTTTCTACTGGGAGACTCTGACAGAAGCAGGACTTCACAGCAGGGAACTCAGCTTAAAGGGCACATATGCCTACATCATCCCATATGGATAACCAGCAATCAAAAATATGTATATGACTGTACCCGTGTTATGTCACCCAGCAGGTTGTTGGGCTTAAAGAAGAATCATTTGACTTACATTTCTCCTAGACAAAACTGTACAGGCATGCAGCAAACTCCCATGAATCAGGGGGAAATTGAAGACTGCAGTTGCACCGGTGCTCTTCAAACGAGAACTGATTTTTGGATGTCCCACTGAAATCAGGTGGATCACCTGTTTAGGACATTTTGGTTCCATAGTCCTCCAGAATTCACCCACATTAGCACAAAAAGAAAAAAATGTAGTTTGATTTTCTCCTGGCTTGTGTCAAGTGACTGATGGACTCCACCCTCTGGGAAGATGTGAACTCCAGATGAAAGTTTTCCTGGAGTAGGACCAGGACAAGGTCTCTTTTCTGGAGGTCATCACAGCTTTTCTTTTTCAGGTGCTTATAGGATCTCTGCTCCATGTGTCACTGATTTTCTATAAACTTCATTCTCTTCCACACTTGTCCTCATCTGTCAAACTTGGTCAACAGGTCCTGACACTGCTGGGAAGTCTGGGAGATGCACAGAGTGCAAAGGCATAGACTTGCTGTAGTAAACTATGCTAAAGAAAAACACAAATATTTTGCAACAGAAATTCACATTATCTCTTTTCTTTTCTCTTACGTACAGTGAGTTTCCCATTGTGACAGAATAAAGTCAAAGGCTTAGAGCAAATGGAGGAAACATCTTCAGATTGCATTTATTGCCAGAATATGTCAAAGCCATCACATAAACTTCCTTGCATTTTCTGGTACATTTTAAGGGCTAAGCCATCAACGTCTTACAGGGCTAAATCTATTGAGTTCTTGAGGCTTCCCTTGCTCTGTTCTTCCCTGCCAAAACCCATTTGGTACTTGGAAATTGCGGGGTAGACCATGTACTGTATAAATAGATGCTACCTGTCTCCACAGACCATCCCCTTTGCCCTCTTTCCTTTTTGTCATGTGCTGCAACCCACCTGCTGTTGTTACTTTACCCTCCTGGCATTCTCATTTCCCCTTACTTCTCAATAGAAAAATACGCCTCAGCCTTACACAAGTTCATGAGAGCAGTAAACTATCAGCTTGCTTCCTTGGGCAGTGCAGACCCTTCCCCACACCCCACTGTAGGGGCTGTCCTGCAGGTGACGGGGGTTCAGAGCTCCGGCTTTGCGGGCAGGCTTTGGGAATCCTGCCTCATGGCCAGCAGGACTGGGACCATTGATCCAGGGCCAGTCCTTGCCTTATATTTTGCCTCTCCTGCTTTGCTGCATGTTCTTCTGTTGTTTTTATTTTTCACAGACACCTGGCAAAAGAAAACCAACCCTGTACCTCACAGACATTTTAATAATTCATATTCAAATTCAGTTACTGCAAGTTTAATAAACAAGTACTTATTAGAATACAATCATTTCTTCTTAAAAGAATACAATAATTTCTTCTTAAAGTGGGCAGTTTTTAGGAATGGAATCACAATAATTACCTCTAAGAATACGCATGAATAACAAACATTAAGTCCTCCTGTTCTTGTTGTTTTGTTCATTTGCATGAAAGCCTTCCCCACTGTTCCTCTTGCCTTTGTTTTAACAGAGACTTTGCTTTAATTGGACTGAATATTCAGCTGGGTTCAAACCCGAATTTGTATGTAAAAAAGCTACACATAGTAACCAGCTCATCCTGGAATCCATTAAAAATAACAAGAGGGATTGAAATGTGGTTATTTCAAGAGCTCTCTTGCATTTACAGGAAAACAGATTTACTGCACTTGCAGAGAAGCTCTCCCAGGCAAGGGAGATGCAGGTGATAACATTGAGGAGTCCTGGTTTTCCCTCTTGTCCACAAAGCAGAACCATGTGAATTTCTGAGCTAATTTCATACCTGAAAAACGGCTTGCCATGCACTGATAGCCTGCTATCCACTTCTACGCCAAGACTGATTTTACTTTAAGGACAGCGACATACCAACACTGCGTTTCTGCAGCCTCCTCCCTCAGCCCTCCCTTGAGATGCTTTGCAGGCCCCCATGAAATTCCTGTAAAAACTATAGTAATTCCTATAACATGCAACTCAAACCATGGGTTACAACAATTTAATAGTATTTCCATTACAATCTCCCCCCCCGGTTCCTTTGGACCAGACCACTGGGTTTAACATTGCAACGAATACCTCGCCTTGCCCCTGTTCTGGCTTTGACTTATCCACAGATTGCAGTCCCTCAGGAGCCTACCTACTCCAAGTGGAGCCTTATCTATGTGCCACAGTCTCTCCAGGGGTATTCCTGCTGCAGCACAGACTTATCACAGCCACAGCCACTTTGAAGTGCACCTGTTGTGGCCTTACCCACAGCCACAGTCCCTTCCGAAGTGAATTTGCTCCAACGTGGCCTTGCCCATGCTGCAGTCCCTCCAGAGGAGTACATGCTCTGTCGTGGGCTTATCCACGGCCACACGCTTTGAGGTGCTCCAGCATGACCTCATGCACAGCCACTGATGCTTCAAGGTGTTCTTGCTGCAGCATGGACTTATCCACAGCCACAGAAGTTTCGAGCTGTACCTTCTGCAGCATGGACTTATCCTTGGGCCACAGCTCCCTCAGAGGTATACCTGCTGCGGCACAGACATAACCACAGCCACAGACACTTCGAGATATACCTGCTCTGGCATGGGCTTGTCTGCAGCCACAGACACTTCACAGTGTCCTGCTCCCACATGGACTCATCCACAGGTCACAGTCCCTTCGACTCGAGTTCACACTGGAGTTTCAGCCTGCCCAGTGTGGCAGCACAGAAACAGCAGTGATGCCCTGGCCATCTGCCAGCCCAGGCGCATCGCCATTGCTGTTATCACAGGCACAGCAGGGTAAGATGATCAGCAGTACAGCAAGCAGTGAATGCAAAAAAGCAGCCACTAACAAGCACTAGACTCTAACATACAGTGAGGCAAGCAAGCCCTATGCAAGAGTAGGAGCCTGCCAATTAACAGCTAAACAGCAATAACAGCTATAAATTCAATCTAGGACATTCCAATCAAATCTGTCATTACCTTAAACCCTTCAAGCCCCACGCTGAGTGCCAGAAAGACTGTTGTGGTTCAATGCAAGCAGCCAGCTCAGCCCCATATACCCGCTCGCTCACTCCCCTGCAGTGGAATGGGGGAGAGAATCAGAAGGATAGAAGTGAGAAAACTCATGGGTTGAGATAAAGACAGTTTAACAGGTAAAGCAAAAGCTGTGCACACAAGCAAAGCAAAACAAGGAATTCATTCACTGCTTCCCATGGGCAGGCAGGTGTTCAGCCATCCCAAGGAAAGCAGGGCTCCATCACACATAAGGGTTACTTGGAAAGACAAACTCCATCACTCCAAACGTCCCCCCTTCCTCCTTCTTCCCCCAGCTCTATACCCTGAGCATGATGTCATATGGTGTGGGACATCCCTTGGGCCAGCTGGGGTCAGCTGTCCTGGCTGTGCCCCCTCCCAGCTCCTTGTGCCCCCCCAGCCCACTCACTGGTGGCGTGGGGTGAGAGGCAGAAATGCCTTGACTCTGTCAGCCCTGCTCAGCAGGAACTAAAACATCCCTGTGTTATCAGCACTGTTTCCAGCACAAATCCAAAACATAGCCCCAGACTAGCTACTGTGAAGAACATTAACTCTGCCCCAGCCAAAACCAGCACAGGGAGCATATGTTGTCACAAAATCATTAAGGTTGGAAAAGACATCTAGGATCATCAAGTCCAACTGTCAACCCAATACCCCCAGGCCTCCTAAACCATGCCTTGAAGTGCCATGTCTACGTGTCTTTTAAATACCTCCAGGGATGGTCACTCCACCATCTCTCTGGCAGCCTGTTCCAGTGACTGACCACTCTTTTCAGTAAAGAAATTTTCCCTAATATCCAATCTAAACCTCCCCTGATGCAGCTTGAAGCTGTTTCCTCTCATTCTATCACTAGTAACCCAGGAGAAAAGACCAACACCCACCTCGCTACAACCTCCTGTCAGGTATTTGTAGAGGGCAATAAGGTAAGTCGAACTGTTTAATGGAAGACAACATGGTGGGAGGACAATTTTTAATTTCTCAGCAGGGAAAATAATACCTTTGTAAGTCAGAGGCACACACCCTAAGGCTGTGGCTGAATTTTTGGAGGGCAAGTCCTCCACTAAGACTTGCCTTGCTGGTTGTCCTGCAGTAACCTCATACAGCAGTCCCAGAAGAGACCTTGAAGTCATTGCCTCCAAAGGCACAGGCTCCAATGTGCCTCCTCTGAGATAGTCTGCCTTCCCAGGGAGGATGTATGTTTAATTCCAGGACTACAAACAGAGGCCAGGGTGAAGCAGCAGCATGTTCTCCTGTGTTGGGTAAGGTATGGCCTTTCAAGTTGCTCTTCAAAACAGAACATCTTCCTTTGGACCACAGAGGCATACGCAGCTCCATCTTAGGTTATTGGTGAAAGGTCTGTGCTCAGAGAGGTCGGGATTAGGGGCCAAATGAAACAGGATAAATTGTAGTGGTTTTGAGTGCATGTTTTACTAACTTGTCACACACCCTGGAGTGTTGAAAGTCAGTTAACCCCAAAAGGTTCAGGCCACAGAAGGCACAGGAGCCAAGGTGGTTTTCTTTGAAATCTTGCTTCTAGTTGCTTACAATTTCCAGCTCTCAAACTAAATGAGCTGAAGCTTGGCTCTCTGTAGATAAAGGTCTTGTATTTGTTCTATACCAAAAGAGCTCGCAGAGCTCAGAGTAATTCCTCTGCATCATGCAGATTCCTGAAAGAGTTAATCACTGTAAAGCACAGTGGGGTCTTTTAGTGAAAGGCACTAAAGAAATCAAGTTCTGTTTTTTCTTACAGATTCCACATTTCGAGATGTGGGGATTTTTTCTAAGAGCAAACTGAAATGAATTGAACATTAGTGTTGCTCAGTTCTGTAATAGATCCTTATCTGATATAAATTAACTTAGCTCTGACCCATATTCCTAATCCACACCTTCATCCCAGGCCAGGAACAGATCTTTGGTGGTGAGAGTTTGTCTACTCTCCATATGAATGCAAAAAGCATTTTATAAAAGCCTGTGACTTGTGTCTTCTGCCAACTCATTTTCCCTGGTGCATTGGCACAGATGCATGCTGGGCAAGTGAAAAAAAAATTACCACATTTGGATCTAACCTTGTTTGGGAATCCCTGGGATGTGGGGAATTTGAACCGGCTACCTAGTTCCGGCTGTGTAAAAAAGACCTGGCTTATTTTTAAGCTTATTTATGTACAGATCAAATAAACAGACTTCCAAGTCCTTTCATTTAACTTTGATGCCAAACTTTGATGTCTTCACCATTTACAGTAATCATTTTTATGTGCATTTAATATTTTTTCAGTCCAAAATGCTATACATAAAAAGACTAACTTCATTTAAAATACACAGCATTTTTGCTATTTGAAAACTCTGCATTTTTAATTTGTTTCTTATCAGCAGAGTACTTCTGGGGCAAAGAGAACATCAAGTTTTTAATACCTTTCAGTTGATTTAAATTAATATTTCACGTTTGTATTCAAAAGAGCTGGCTAATAGAAGGGTGCTGACATTTTTTCTACACTCTTTACTTTGCATATAACACATGCCAGACAATGGTTATTTCTCAAATGTTTGGTGCTTTATTCCATGATGAATACCCAAAAGATGACATTTCCACACAGTTTTATCCACTTGGATCATTGCTCAAAAGCCCTGTGCCCAAGCTGGGGAGGAGAGGTACCCCAGCCTCTCAAGATTAAGATTTAGGTGATAATGTATCAATCCTTTGCCTGCCTTTGTGTGCTTCAAAGTCCTGTCCCCCCAAAACAACAAAGTAGCGGACCATTTCTCTCCATAGTTCTGTATTTCTGCTGAGCTCTTTTCCAAGAACATAGAACACAGAAAGCCAGAGATAAGAGGGAAGATTTTAATGAAAAGGGGCTTGAATGATTTCTACTGCATTTAATAACCACTGCCACTAGATGAAAATGCTGTGTTAGATTCCATAGCTGACAACAGTGATGAGGACAGTCTTCGATTAGGAAGCTATACACCTCTCCTTTTAAAACTGATGGAGAAAGACAGTATCTGAAGTTACCTTTTCACTGCTGAACACTCCAGCTAGCTTTAATCTAGGTAGCTCAGAGGCTGGTAGCAATCTAGTAGCAGCAGGATGGAGCTCAGTTTGTATTTACCATTGTACTTAATCAGAATTAAGGTCAGAGTGATGCCGTGGTCATATTGCCCAGAAGTCTTCCAAGATTCTGTTAAGAGACAGTTCTAGATGACTGCTAAGGAAGCTGGGAATCATTTTCCAGTAGGCATCTGCTATCATCCAGAGACTGGCTGAGTTAACTTAGTACAACTTAAAACACTCAGATTTAACGTACAGGATTCACTAAACATAGTGAACCCTGGGCTTCCAAAACCAAAAATAGCTTTTTAAGCTGTGATTCCTGCCATGCTACTCCTGTTTAGAGCACAACTAACCTTCAGCTCACTGAATCAAGAACATACCTTCAAGCAGAAAGAATTACCACTCTATTCTTGACATACCCACATATTGTAGCAAACATTTTCTTTCTTTATGTTGGCATATATACACTGTTATACCCCTAAACTTCCCCATGGGCTTGACAACTCTGAGAATTTAATGGGCACACAGACCACTTTTTATGTTCCTCAGTTGAAGCTACTGGAGTCAACCTGGACCAGCTGTGCATCCGAGTCAGCAGAAGGTCACCACCTGCTTATACAAAGTCCTCACTGAGAACATCATCAGGAGGGGAATTTTAGAAATGCTCTGGAAGCATTAACTATTCCATCACTTTGGTTAACTGGAAGCAGTCGAACAGCTCAGAGAGGAATCAGCAAAGATGCAAGCTCTCAGACTTTCCCCGCTACTGTTAGCACAGCCACAGGCAGGATCTACACATAAACTCTGGAAAAGGAGGGAACTCAGAGGAGATACACAATTACATAGGTGAGTCCCACAGCACAGACTATGGCAGTGCTAGGACCGCATTTTTACAGAAAGAATCCATTTGTGCCATTATCCAAGAGGATAGAGTACAGGGAAGAAAGTTTTCCTCTCTAGGGCAGATGGAGGAGAGCACTGAGAAGCGATCATTAGTAAAATGATTGGCCGCCTGCTTTGCACAGTTGCCACAAAATGTTTACGCTGTCAGTGCCATGAATATGTTGGCTTGCCAAAGTCACAGCTGTGCCAAGGAACTGTCTACTGCTGGGGCTGCTGTTGCATTTCACCTTGTAGGTATATGATGCACCCCTGGGTCATCACCCCTATTCCCCTGCTATCCCAGGAAAATGGATTATTAGCCTCCTTCTGAAACCTGGAATTTCAGCCCACATGATTCCTAGCAGGAACAAATATAACATCTCAAACCTACTTTCAAGAAATGAAGATATATGCTGTCTGATAAAGGATCTGAATTAAGTTTGGGGGTTTTTTTTAAGTAGTAATAAGTTGGAAGCTTCTGTGTCAGAGAACAAGAAAAAGACCTGTTGCCTTTTCCTACTGTAGATAAAAATGTCAATGTCTTACGTTCAGGGTCAATGATACTGGGTTTACTGAACTGTGCTGGAGTAGGATAGAAGTGTCACTTCATGAGAAGTATTTTTATTTGCTTTTCCCCCTCATTTTCCAACTAACTTTAACAAAGCACACCTTGAAGAAGGAAGGATGCCTTTGTGTCATATCAAAGAAGACAGACATAGAAAAGAACTCCTAAGAGACCTGAAAGGGGGTAACTGAGCACAGGCAGTCATTGCAAAACATTAATGAAGAAGTCTCACTCATCAGAGAGAAATTGTATTAAAGAAGGATATTGTCAAGGAAGGAAAGACATGCACCACACAGTAACTTATTCATATACTCCATGTGTAAAGAAAGCTTCAGAGAGCACAAACATGAAAGATGCTGCGGAGTCCCTGCAAGTTACTGCTGCTCTCAGTTCCGGTGGTGTTGAGCATACTCAGCACGCTGCAGGATTTACCTCTAACGGCTATCTGATCCAAAAGCCAAACTGTTAAATGAATAAAATCCCTGCGTGCTAGATCAAGACATGAGAAGATGGCCTGCATTGCTGAGAGATTAACACTATCAAGTGAATACATCTAGCATGTGATAGGTAAAACAAATACCCATTAAAAATCTAAATCTCTCAACACTAGGAAGAGAAATGCATTCCCAGCACAGACTCTGAAAACCTTCAAGAAGACAGGCGTATCCAGCATCAAAACAGATGGAGAAGACGAACAATAATGGCTTTCCAAGCATCCATCCCCACAAAAGTAGTGAGCATAGGCCCCCAAGAAAGATAGATAATAAAAGAAAAATGAAGGGTATCTTTGAAACATCTAGGACTTGATGAGAACAGGTGGAAATCTCTGCTTTGAAACGTGACATGCTTGAGACAAACCCAGGCATTTCTAGCTACTTCGCCAACAGTTTTGTTGGCATTGCCTTTGTCTCAGACAGAAATTTTCACTGACTTCTGTAGGTAAGAGAGGTGTAACTGCACCACATTTCTGACCGTTATTCCTGACTCCAGTCAACCCAAGGTAAATCCAAGTTCCACATTATTTCGTCCCTACCCTTCGCTGACTTTGGAAATCACCTTTCCCTTCTAAGGGCACCACAGTTCTAGTTGTTTCGCACTCAAGTTTCTCCAGGTGTGTCTCAGTCAAGAAGGTGCCGTTTGTCTTCCCTCGTTCAGCTGTCTGCAACCACATTTCTACATTTACCTAAGGCCCTGGGCACACTCAGGATGAAACTTAGTAACAGTGATGTTTAAAAGAGGTTGCTGCCAACAGGGACTGTGGGTGGCTTCCCCGGTTCACATGGACAATGCAGACAAAACACAGCTAGAGCATATGCATGGATATACTATTATAATGTGCTTCTTCCACTACTATAAGCTCTATGTAGAGGTCATCCCTGGTGATTGAACCTTTCCGGCTCAAGGTTTGGTATCTCCAGCTTGTCTTTCAACCTGTTTCATGTTTTTTGAGAGAAAAAGACAAGCTGGAATATGAGAAGCCATACCGAAGAGCTGAAAGCTAAAGCCACGTAAGTTACGATACAGCACACGGACAAAAAGCATTTAGTTGCTGGAAGGAGAACTACCACGAGGCAGATGTCCCACCTCTATTCTGCACCACAGTGGCATTCAGCTACCATCCCCTTTCTGGTGAAAACTTCTGTCTTCTCTGATTTGCAGCCCTTTTAAGAATTTTACAGTACACCTTGCTATACTGGAATGATTCAAGGAATTGAAACTGCAGAAGAGAGGGTAGCAGGATAAGGGTAATTATTAATGAGTTAATCAGCCATTTGTGGGGGTTTCTGGGTTTGTGCCAACTCTACATTCAGAGTTTTAGGACGCACATTGTGTGAGGGGAAGTAGGACTTCTGTGCGCTCTCTCAGGCTGTTCCATTACACCTAATTTACAGCATGACACTGCTTGTTCTGGCCCATAACCTTGAGCTTGTAAACTACACAGGGGAAAATTTACTAACTACTGAGTTCATCTTAATGCACTATTGGGAAATTTAGTGGGGAAAAAAGGCGGCAAGAAATCGGGGGCATCTAGAAGAGCTGCTTTTGGACAGCAATCCTTTAATGGCCCAATGCAGCGCACTTAACAGTCCACTCTGTTTTCATTTAATTAAAGTTTTAATTTACATGGCCAGCATACAGTAAGGACCTATGTTTGTCTTGCTCTGAAGGAGATAATCAATACGAGAGACATAGACACATTTCACTGCTTATTACCTGCATACTTTGATGGAGTTTACCACAATAGCATACAAATGCCTTTACTCCACTCTTAGCTTGCCTAAGAGTTTGATTAATCACAGAAGCCAGAAAACTGCTTTGCAACTTCTCTGTTAGGAAAGAAAGTTATCGTCCATATAAGAGAGCGATTTCCTAGTGGCAAAGGAGTCCTCATTAGTGTATACAGAGAAGCAACAAGAGCTGCAACACAGGTACCACAGGTACTTGCCGCAGTTCTGATGAGCGACCTAAAAAGGACCTGGGAGTTACACAAACATCAGGCTGAATGTGAGCCAACAACATGCTCTCATCACAGATACAGCAAACTGCATACTTGGCTCCATTAAAAGCGTGGCCAGCAGACCGAGGGAATTTATCTCCCTCTCATCAGTGCTGGTGAAGCTGTACCTGGAACACTGAGTCTGCTTTTAGGTCCCCCACTGCAACAGAGATGGGGAAACAGGAAAGGGTACAGCACAAGGGCTAGAGAACTAGATTTGTGAGAGGCTGAAGCTGGGATTGTTCATCCTGCCAAAAAGGTGGTTAGCAGGGTGATCTGATAGAGTCAACCACTTCTCGGCAGCACCAGGCAATAGAACAAAGGACAAGGCCAACAGAGTACAGCCTGGGAGGCCCAGGCTGGCCTCTGCAAGAAGTTTTCACAGGGAGAGTCACATAGCATTTGTACAGGCTACCAGAGAGGTGGCTGGATTTCCATTGTTAGGCAAAGACAGGTGACTTGATGCAGCGTTGACAACGGTCCAAACTTCAAGCTAATTTAAAATAAAGATATCACATGAATACAAATATGGTTTAAGTTTCCATTTCATTTTTTGGAGGAAAGAAAAACCTGAGTGAATTTAGGTTCATATGTGACAAAATTCATTTCACCACACAAAACTTGATGGCTGTACTACTGTGCAATACACAGAAGCAGCACCCACAGATGTGGTAGTTATTCAGATGCTCTGCCCCACGTTTTGTCTCCAGTTTCAAGAATGCTCTGTTCAAGTGTAATACATAGACTTTCAGATTAATTTCCTCAGCCAGTACTCTGAGGTGGATGCCTAATTCGTGCAATGTAAAGTTACACTCTCCTTGGCTCGTTCTCTCCAATGGCAGCCTGCCCTCTGTACTAGCGTACAACTTCCTTGAAACAAGATGAGAGTGTTGATGTTATAGAGCAAATGCAAAATTAGCTCTGCATTTGCTGACTACTCCCAAGAGATATCTTGTTCCTGACTTCAGTCTAAGCACTCCAAAGTCAGGTCCTGAAACTTTCCTCTCCTTTCAAGTTGTTTTCCCTAGGTAAGGCTGCAGCAAACAGTAACTTGTGTAATTATTATTGCTTTTACAGTCTTTTATTTTGTTTAATTAGTAATTATTTTAAATTACATGGCTGAAGTGCAGCTGGATAGATGTCATTCAGCAACAAAGGCTTATTCTTCCAAAAAGCTAGAAATAGGGGCATTTTCAGCAGGACTGTAGCTCATATGGTGAAGAATGTAACAATTTATTTCTATGGTTCATTGAGGATATTAGCAGTAATCTTATTTCTATTTAAAGGGGATTGGCATTTGCAAATGCCATTCCAGCATCCCAACAGTGGGTTTTCATTGGGACTGGCAGAAAGGCAACAGTGATTCCTATTGTTCCCTCATTCCACTGACTGAAGGATTTCCCAAGCGTCTCTGCAATGCGAGGGTGGCACTACTGCTATACACCTCCCATTTGTGCAGAGAGGGGCGATTAGAGGATTCGCGCTGTGACACCTGGGTCTAGTCAAGTTCACACCAGGTACAGCCACACAGCGGAAGCACTGGGCAGAACATGCCTGTCTGTGCCCAGGTATCACCCGAGTCCTAACATAGTCCATCTCACCACAGCATTTTCCAGTACAGACCTGACCAGAATCAGGGGTCACTGTCCAGTCATCTTATCACAGTCACATGTATCCTCCTGTACCTTCCAGGTTTTCAAAATGGCTGATGATCACTTTATAATCATATTCATGAGTCTTTCCTAACTCTACCTTCGATGAAGTACCTTCTCAGTAAACTGCCCCAGAGTTTAAAAAGCAAAAAAACCCACATCCAAAAAGACATGAGGCTGTCTGACAAAAGTACTTCAACTTTCTCACTGAATACTTTAAAATGTTTATGAACAAGCTCAATAGCAGGTTTTTAAGTTTTCCTCAATTAAATCTCACATTGCTGAGCACAGCTCACAGTTCTGCTCTCTTCAGATTTCCCTGAAGCCTTACTACACCTTCACATACTTGCTCCTTCTCCAGTTTCTGTAACATCAGCACATATGTACACATACAAGTGGTGAGTTTACAGTGCCCCCAGACGTTACTAATAAAATTAACATCAAGTAGAGGCATAGGTGCCTCTCCCCCTCCCTTCTGGTGGTGGCTTATTTAGGAATGTTCTTTTATTGGAGTTCACTGTAACAAATGATCTTCTGCTACAGACTTGTTGCAGTTAGCATGGAATTTTCTGTCTGAATCCATATCAGATACATAACTGAAGTGCAGATGTACTAATTACCAGGAAAGCTCAGTAGAATCAAAACCGCCAAATTTTATTTATATATAGAATTGACAATATAAAGCTTAATCACTAGATCTTACTGAATTTTAAAAAGGTTCAGGCAGGTTCCCATACCAAAGTTCTGATGCACCTATCACAGAAACCACTTCAGAGACTCTTACCATCGCACCAGTGAAAGGCAGGGACCGAGCCAGCTCAAGCCCCTCATCTCACCAAATCTCCCATCACTGTACTGTCATGGCCATCACTGTGGTGCTTTCTTAGCCAACACTGTAAAGATCCACTATGGGTTACACATCTTTAAGAAGGCAGAAAAGGGTACTAAGGAATAAGAGGAATGCTGAAAAGCATGTCAAAAGAGAGTCTTCCCACTTATTGAGGAAGAACACAGGTCTTGACAAGCAACAACCTTGCTTTTTGACTGAAAAGTTTTAAAAGCCCAGATCTAGTTATTTAAAGGAACATCAAGGCCACCTGATACATCATAAAGAAGCTGGAAAAGACATCGGTCGCATCCTCATTTCTCTCCCCAACTACAGATTCATAACTAGAGCAACGATATCTATAAGGATACACCATGTCTAGAGGTCCAGAAGGGACCTGATGGGAAATCTACAGCACGCAGGAGAAACAGGTACTGGAATAAAATATCTTGAAAACAGGTTTTACATGCTTAGATGACAAGTGCTTATTAAGCTTGGATTATTTTGCGATTGCTTAATCTTCTCCCAGATCACTGACCCTCAAAAAAGATGAAGTAATTCAAGTTTGCTACAACTTGTAAGAGATTCAGTGTGACAAAAGAGTTTAACAGCAGCTGGCACAGCAAAGCACAGCTGTTTATCACAGCACACCATCAACAGTTCTTCAAATGCACATCAGGGACTACTGAGATAGAGTGTTTTATCAGGAACATACCTTTCAGACAAAAGTTACTGAATTGTGGCTTTAAAGCAAGTAATGAGTCTGTAAGTGCACTGCAGAAAAACAGTCTGCAAATAAGCACCAATTAATGGTACTGAGCCATGCATGTACTTCTTGTGTAAATTCACAATCTGCTAACATTCTTTAAGATCATGAGACCCTTTCTTTGGTAGCCAGAAGAAACAGCTGTATGCCACCTTCATTAAGACAACAAAGATAATTTGTTTCCTCATAGGAACTGTCCCTTTGCCATCATTCAAGTACTGATCAAAGCAGACAGATGTAAGAAAGGCTACCACTAGTTGGCATGGTAAAAAGACCCAAATGAGGTAAGCAATCTATCTCCCATTCCAGTGCTCCCAGAATGAAAAAGAAAGGTCTAAGTACCAGACATTTTCATAAACAAGCAACTACTCATTCTTTTTTTATGCCGAGGTTCATGATCTCTGGCCATCGGAGCTGAACACTTGACTGGGGGAAATTAGATTCCCCCTATTGACCTCAGTCTTTTTTTCTTTAAATTAATGATGAGAATGGGATTGTTTTCAGAGAACTGAAAGCCTGATTTGTATATGCAACAAGCCATTCCATATTAAATCCATTGAACATTTTACTTGCCTCAACATTACAAAAGCAATTTGTTTCCAGACAGCACAGAATAATTACTTCACTCTTCATCATGACAAGCTTTTCTCCATATTGTGCCTGTTACCCATACTGAGTTTCCACAGTGAACAGCCTGAACTCCGTGCACATTTCAGACTATTAATGCCATGGTCAGAATCAAGAACAGAGTTTCAACATGCTATAAGTTTTCACTTCCCTCTCTGACAAACTAAACATTGCCACCTACCGACTCTGTCAAAACCTGAGCTTTAAATGATTTTTTTATTCCCCGCTCCCAGACACAATGCCTAAGATGCACAACAGAGGCTGTAAAGAAAGAGCATTATGGCCAAGATAAAGAAATAATAAATTGATGCCTGATAATCTCAACTATTATTGTTGCTTGCTTTTTCCACTGTTGCAGCTACTTTAAGATGTCAAATTAGAAGAGGAAACTTCAGCTCACTCAGGGCTCAGTTGGGAGGGATTCCACAGGATGCTTCCATGGAAGATAAAGGAGCTAGTGAGTGCTGGGAGTTCTTCAAGAACTCTCTCCTGGAAGCACAAAACCAGCTTATCCACTATAAAGGAAAGGGAAGCAAGCGGAGCCCTTGGCTCAACCACGAACCCCTGGGTCTACTCAAAACCAAAAGAGAAGCATACCAGAGATGGAGAAGTGGAGGATTATCTGCTGAGAGCTACAAGGGCATTGCCAGAGTGTGCAGAGAGGCAGTTAGAAAAGCAAAAGCCCAGCTCAAATTGAAACTGGCCGTAGATGTCAAAAATAACAAGAAAGGTTTCTTCAGGTATGTCAACCACAAGCAGAAACAGAAGGAAAACACAGGCCCACTGTTAAATGGAAAAGGAGAGTCAATCACCAACAATGCCGAAAAGGCAGATGTTCTCAACACTTTCCTCACCTCTGTCGTTACCAACACTGGCAGGTCCCAGGCTTTGGGAACAAAATTCCCAATCAATCTAAACACCGACCCACCATCAGTGAAGGAAGAGTTAGTATGTGAATGATTACAGGAGCTTGACCCCTACAAATCGATGGGCCCTGATGCCCATTGAGAGAGCTGGCTGACTTCATTGCGAGGCCACTCTCCATAATCTTTGGGAAGCCGTGGAGAACGGGGGACGTCCCAGAGGACTGGAGGAAGGCAAATGTTACCCCTATCTACAAGAAGGACTCGAGGGAGGATCCGGGTAACTATAGGCCCATCGGCCTTACTTCAATCCCTGGGAAAGTTATGGAATGAATCCTCCTGGGGGCCATCACAAGTCAAATGAAGCACGTGATTGGGAAAAGCCAACATGGCTTCACTAAGGGCAGATCGTGCTTGACAAATCTGGTGGCCTTCTACAACAAAGTGACTTGCCTGGTTGACATGGGGCAGGCAGTGGACATTGTCTACCTGGACTTCTCCAAGGCCTTTGATACGGTTCCCCACAGCCTCCTCCTGGAGAAATTAATGCATTATGGACTAGACAAGTGGTCTGTGCAGTGGGTGGGGAACTGGCTGACAGGCCGCACCCAAAGGGTGGTGGTAAATAGCTCCTTTTCCAAGTGGCAACCTGTCACAGGTGGGGTCCCGCAGGGATCGATATTGGGCCCAATGTTATTCAACATCTTTATAAGTGATCTGGATAATGGGATCAAGTGTAGCCTGATGAAGTTTGCAGATGACACCAAATTGAGCGAGGAAGCAGACACTCCAGAAGGGAGAGCTGCTCTGCAGGGAGATCTGGATAGGCTGGAAGAGTGGGCCAAAAAGAACCGTATGAAGCTCAACAAGGACAAGTGTAAGGCCTTGCACCTGGGAAAACATAATCCAGGAGTGCAGCACAGACTGGGATCCACCTGGCTGGAGAGCAGCTCTGTGGAAAGGGACCTGGGGGTCCTGGTGGGCAGGAAGCTCAACATGAGCAAACAGTGGCTGCTGCGGCCAAGAAGGCCAACAGGATGCTGGGTTGCATCAAAAAGGCCATCACCAGCAGAGATAAGGAAGTCATCGTCCCACTCTACTCAGTGCTTGTCAGGCCACACCTGGAGTACTGTGTGCAGTTCTGGTCCCCTCTACACAAACAGGATGTGGACAGGCTGGAAGGGGTCCAGAGAAGGGCCACCAAGATGATCGAAGGACTGGGAAGCTGCCATACAAGGGTAGGCTGGGAGAGCTGGGTTTGTTCAGCCTTGAGAAAAGGAGGCTTAGAGGGGATCTCATCACCGTGTACCAGTACTGAAGGGGTAGCTACAAAGACGGAGACTCCCTTTTTACACAGAGTCCCATGGAGAGGACAAGGGGGAATGGGCACAAGTTGCTCTTGGGGATTCCAGTTGGCCATGAGAGGGAAATTTTTCACAGCGAGGACAGCCAACCACTGGAATAATCTCCCCAGGGAAGTGGTTGACTTGGCCACGTTAGACACTTTTAAGATTGGGCTGGACAGGGTGCTGGGCCGTCTTGTCTGGACTGTGCTCTTCCTAGAAAGGTTGGACTAGATGATCCCTGAGGTCCCTTCCAACCTGTGACTCTGTGAAATTTTAGTAATTTTAGTCCATGTCTTGATCTTGCAACATGACTGTCAAGCACATATTTTTATAATAAAAAGACCCAACCATACATAACAGACAGCTGCATGAATTTGAGGACACCAGTTCCTTACAAGCTTTTTAACAGCACCATATGTTCTAGATTTGACAGTCCAGGGTATAGCTTGAATGCTGTGGTCCAAGTAATTCAGAAGAAGTAACACCTGTCGCAATTTTTCCAAGACTTTTCCATAACTACAGCTTGACAAATAAGAAAAAAGCTTACGATCATTCTTGCATCATCTAGCTCCAGCAACAAAGATGTAACTAAAATATTTTAATTATTCTTTCACATAATTACATTGTCAAACAAGAAATACCTATATAGTCACAAAAGTTTGTTACAGTGTATTAACAAGGGTTCTACTTCGCAGCTGCTGCACGTATTCTTTTGCTTGGTCAAAACCAGTCCTTGGTGGCTCTGGAGGAGGAGGAGGACCTTCCACCAACTTCACAAAGTAATGGCAACTGACGATTTTCATGATGCCAAACATGCCTTTGCCATGGTAACGAATCCGCTTCACATAGCGGCCTCTGCCTGTCGTTGACTCAGCTGAAGGAAAAAGGCGGGGGAGCGGAGCAGAAAGAAGACTATTCAGTCAAAAATAAACTACTACACACATCTGCAACTGAAATACTGTCTTGTCAGTGTATTTTTCATGACTGCATATGAAAAGTTAATTCTATTCAGGATTCCTCTATCTTCCTTCTATCACATTTAGCAGATTACTGCTACAGAGGAACCCATGAGTTGAATTAACACTCTTCAGGAGCACCAAAAAGGTGAATTTAGAAAGCACGCAAAGACAAATACATAGTAAAGGACAAATCCAAAGGAAGCTACACTGAGCACTTACTAGATTATATAGCTCTTCTTAAGGTGGTATTAATTCCATTGCTTCTCAGAAGTTTGTCTAATGAATTCCTGTAGAAGCCTTACAGACTTCATTTCCCCTCCTTTCTCCCTTTATTGCATTCATCATAGGTATTTTCATTATCTACATATCCAGTCCTGCCCTAGCAGATATAGCTTCTAATGGCAGAGGCCTGGAAGGCTCCGAAGAATCCTAATCAAATCTGCTCTGCAATCCAGGTTACTTTAAGCTTATGAGGTCAGCTTAATAACATTTATACCATATTTGGTGAAATGGGAACTTTTCCTTTGGGCCTAAAAACACATACAAGTAAACATTTCTCTAACATTTTCCAGTGCAAGAAAGTGCTGTAGTTATTACACTTTTATCCTGCAATCACCTGTAAGAAAGCCTTTTTAAGAAGTCTACCATCAGTATTCATTTACTTCTATACTGTTTCTAATGGAAGTTTAGATGCCGATCCTGCAAAGCTAGTAGTAGTACTAGCCACAGACAAAGCTTCCAGCATCTGTTCACTGGCAACATTAAAAAGTAATAACAGTTTGCTTTTTGTTGTCTAGTCTTTCATAACCACATCAGGCATCTTTCCCTTCAGGACTTCCTCTTTTCACATAGGGAGCAGAAACTCCATTCTCAGATGAATGCATCCAGCAGATGCCAGAGGAACACCAGTCAGGCACCAACGATAACAAAATGGTGTCTGCAGGCTCAACAACCACACTAACTTCAGTTGTGCTGCAAGTTGGAAGCACATTTACTGTACTGGAAGTTAACTAGAAACTATATTCATTTCTGCTGATTTGAAGCATAAAACTTTTTTGTAGGGTAGGATGACATTTTCCTGCACTAGAATAAGAAAAAAATGTACCTATATGTAAATTTGATTTGAATTCCACATTGTGATTTCTTACTGCCATTTCCTGAGCTTCTAACAGAACCTGTAACAAAAGGAAAAGAAATGAAAACACTGCGTAGGAATTTAAGCAATGCTACTTATCTCTAGATAAACTGGCAATTTCTTCCACGTTAAGTCAGTTACAGAAGTATTCTACAGAGATCTAAACTGTTAGAAGACAGACATCTTTTACACAAGCATGTTCTTTGCATACAGACTGAAAAGCATCAGGACAACTTTATTGCATTTTTGGGGGAGGAAAGCAAGTGGAAAAGATGGTTCCCACCAGCATTTCTCAGCCATCCACCCATGGACCTTTCTCTCTAATTAGAGACATCAGACTAGAAACAAACTCCAAGGTGGGCAAAATGAACTTAGGCCATTCAATATTTCCAGCTAATACAGGATAATTCTTTGCCATTATTATGTCAGAAATCAATGCTCTGGCCAAGAAAATTAGTAACTTGAGACTCCTCACAACCACAGTGTATGAAAAGCTTTCATGCCTCCACAGAACTCAGTCCTTTCCCCGATGATACCCTTCATCTCTTAAGATTTTAAGAGTCAATGCACATAGACAAGGATTCTGCATTATTTACTGTGAACTTAACACCAAGCATTGTTACAGAGGGCACCCACATGTAATTTATTGTCATTTCAAGTTAAAACAGCCACCACAAGTGACCTCCACATATTCATAAGTCACAACATGACACGTCTGCTACAAAACCATGTTGTTTGAATGTGCTTCCAAGAGGCTTAATAGAAACATCTCCAGACTTCTGGCGATAGGTATTGATTTTAAAGTTTTCTTGAAACTAGGAGTGTTAAAGAATACTACTACCTACCTCTTTGATCACCTTTGCCCCCTTTTTATCACTAAATTCCAACTGAGCAAGAGCCTGGTCAATGGACATTCCCTTTATCTGCAATCAAAGTGTTAAAGTTAACTCCTGCAAGTGCAAGTATTTCCCTTCTTTTATTCAGAAGGTAGTATTTAAAATATTTTGCCATAATAAAGAGCAAATAAAACAACTTCAGTTTCCTTAATTACCATTTCTTCAGTGTAATACCTGACATCTAGAACTTGAGCTAAATATTGAACGAATCTTGATAAAACATTCTTTTTTTTTCTTAAAGAGAAAACCAGTCCATTACTATCCTTCCAAGCTCCCCTTCCCATCTATTACTAGGCAGAAACCAATAGGAAAATTCTTCCACACTGCATGATCTCCATAAGAACCTGAGTACACATTTGAGAGCATACTAGGATAAAGCAGCTAAACCAAACTACAAACAACTGTTCGCTTGTGCAGATGCATGTTCTTCCCCAGGACTCTATTATGAAGACGCTGATTAGACTGTGATTGAACTAAGCTGTTAAGGCAAATACAGCAATTAAATTTTGCATTCCACTAAACACAGTACAAAGTACTTTTTGCTTACCAGTTTTGCCAGATACCACATCTTATCTTTGCTATATTTTATTTCTCTCCGACAGTGATATATTTCCTAGGTACAAAAAAAAAAGTTAGTAGACCAGTAATTTTGCTATGAAAACAAGAATGGAACATACATGTCTGCTCCACAATCTATAGTCTTATTAGGAATAAAATGACTCCACCTACTATACCAGGAGCATACCAAATTAGGCATACCTTTGACATTTGAAACTGAGAGCATTATAAAAAAAAAGCTACCACACAGAAAATTTTAATACAATCTTATGAGAATTAGTTTTCAAACAGAAGTCCCTGAAAAGGATAATCAGAAGATTTCTTTTCATTATCTTTTCCTTTCCTCCTCCCTGTCTCTTGAAGCGGTCTAAGACTGACATGCCCATTCAGTCTTAAAAACATTACTCTGCTGTCAAGCCAACTTACTGGGATAGCAACCAAACAATATTACCAGGATGAACTTAATTAGCTCTTCAGAGGTGAAGAGGGTTTCAAGTTTGATTGGCATGAAGAGCTGTCTCCAAAGACCCATTTAACATTATTACTGTACCAACGGAGACCAAAATTAGCCAACAAAATTTAACATCGATACAAATTTGAAAGAGACTGCATTCTTTATGAACAGGTAAAAAACTGATTTAGTACGCGAGTTGGTCAATAACTGTGTCTTCACATACATCGCATTAGCCAGCACAGTACACAGCATGTACTTCTACATCCTAGGCCGTAACACTCACAGAAGCGATAAATGCTTACAGCCCACAAAAGCACACATCCAAAAAAACCCCTATTCTTTTGAGATGCAAATGCTTTACTTTGCTGAGCAGTACGCCTAACAGAGGCCACAACACATTATTTCCCAGGGAAGAACAATTATAAAAATGGAATTCCAAAATATCAGTTCTCAAGAGCGAGGAACTACTGAAGAATTCACCTAAAATTCTCCCAGGCTGTGGCGTAGAGAAAGCAGCACTGCTTAGTCCGTTTAGTTTTCACACATCACTTAATTTAAGAGGCTTGCTTCTGTTCACACTTAACTCTACTTCCCAGTTATAAAATGATCAATAAGAGGGGACAAGGAGAAACAGGCATAAACCTGCTGTTATCAAAAACTCATCTCTTATGCCTGCATTTAAAAAATTGACCATGTTACTTCTGGTGACTTTTCCAAAAGTTGTCTTGAACAGGCAGCAGCAGGCCCTACCCTGAACACACAGGCAGCTGAAGGATTTTAGATTCTTTGCTTCGGTTTCTGGCTTAGTAAACCACAAGTTGTTGTGCAACAGGCTGAAGAAACAACACCCCACTGTACAGTATAAAATGGTTTCCTAAGAAAAAGATCCTGCAGTTGCATGCCACATCTGACTCGCATGGCTCTCGACACCCAACTTTAGAACCTCTCAGTCCATATTAAACATTTCAGGCAACTACTATGACAGAAAACAATCTCTGAATAGCTTCATTAAGGGGAGACCACAGCAAGAGGCAACACAAAATCAGACCTCAGAGAATCTATAATGGAGAGAAATTAAGAAATGAAAAGAGCATGCACTTTATTGTACCTACATCAAACAGGCACCACTAGTTCCACTACTCAAGGAAAGTTACATTTATATCTTTGTGCACAGAAGCAACAACACAATCACATTCTTTAGTAATTTATTGTCAAACCAAGTGTATAATGGTACATTCTTGGTAACATCTACCTCCTTGTAGTTCAGAGACTTCTACAAACAGAAGATGGCACTGTTATGGTTCAGATCACATATTAGGTAGGTGATCAGCTACAAGTAACTTGAAGGTCCAATATAATTTAGAAATGGAAAACGTTCAAAATGATGTTAACTTCTACAATATAAATATGCCAAACTGACTAAAACCTTAAACAACAAAGGAATAAGCTATCAGACTAGTGCCTTATGGAGTCACCCAAAGAAGTGACAATCTGTTCCAAAATTGCTGAACATAAACAGGTAAGGAAAGTCACAGGTGTATCCTTACTGCTGGTCTGCGAGGTTCCCCAGGCAGCTGCGGAGGGTAAACAATCCTGTTCTTTTTCTCCCACTTCCCAAACTTCTGCAGAGATGTGCTTGTATGGATGCATGACAGAGGAAAAAGGCTACTGGATGCTAGCCACCTGCAAGAAAAGACCACAGTCTTTGCTGCTGAACACAAGGGTTCTTTGTCCCTGCCCATTTTATCTGGAAAACTGTGAACTTACCTGTCTTGATAAAGAGAACTGACACATCTGACTACTCACAAAATAAAACTGTTCAAGTCCTCTATAGTTTATGTTGAAAGGGCTTTTTAATTCAACAAGAAGCCTCAAGCCTCCTAAAGCAAACAATGAACCATAAGTCAAATTTGTACAGCACGACATTCCACAGTGTGTGACCATCTGGGGACACTTAATGAGACAATCACCTCTTTGTTCTTACATGGCATTCATTAGTCACACAAACAATTTATATCTTTTCCAAGACTAGCCAACACTTAGAGTATTGGTTAAATAATAACTCTTACCAACAAAATTTTTAGCAGTAAAAATTTCTAGCTTTTCAAGGGACTGAGTACCAAAACAGTATGAGAAGTTTATAAACATTTGTCCCTTCTGACATCTGAAAGGGAAGATATTTTAAACTACTTTCAAAACACAACCAGGTCAATACAAGACAGCTGATAGCAAAAAACTCTAGTCTTCAGTCAGTTCACTCACCTCAAATTCAGAAAAACCAAGCTACATTTTGCCCCCTGCTGACTAGAAAAAGCAGTACTGTGCAGCCACTCGTAGCTACAACAGGTGAGTTCAAGACCAGATACTGTGATTTTTACTAAGGCTCAGATGGTTTTCTGTGCGTAGCCAAACTGTGCAAAGCATTTTAAAAGTAACTGGCAAACAGAACACGTTGATTAGTTTCAAGAGGACATTGCACACCTTAGAAAGTTTTCACTTCCTATCCACAGGGGGTAGCATAGCCTACAAATGTAAATGTTATGGAATTTTTTTTCAGATATTTACCAAAAGTTATTTCCTTAATACTTAAAAAGTTTACTCATCAAGACAACAATTCATCATCACCAGACACAATATAATTGACTAATACAGGAAAATATTTTATAAACACAAGAATACCATCTTGCAGTTAAACAACTTAAGCAATAGTGAGTTAAGTACTGTCTTCTTGGCACATTTAACAAAGTAGGGAACCTTACAGTCCCTCTGTCTTAAGGTAATACAACCTCATGCAAAGAGCTTGTGGTTTTGCATGCACCTGTTTATCACAACTTTAAGAAAAGAAAGAGGACACAAATACATAGTAAGCAAAAAAAGCAAACAGTGACAAACAACAAACAAAAGTACATTATATATACGGGTAAGAGGAACAGGAAAGGAAAAGCTGAGCACCTTTCTAGAAAGAGTCACACATAAGCACTAAGTGGGAGACATACAGACTAGCAGAACTGAGTAAACCGAGTGATTAGCATGTAACTGCTGAGCTGCAAGCCAGTAAGCAAAGCACAGGCAACATAAGCCTATTTCTTCTTCCTTCAATGACACAGGTCTCTGCAATTTACCTCCACAGACTCTAGCAGAGACCAAAGCTCTGCGCTTTGAGAATCCACAACAGCCTTTCTTCTGAAATCAGGGATACAGTCAGCAGTGACCAATGCTCCCCGAGCACAACTTTGACTCCAGGCTGAGGGAAAAGACCAGCAACTACAGAAGGGCAACGACTGGGGAGAATGCAGGAGAGCAACTGCTACTGTGTTACCGTGTCCTGCACCACAAAGCCGGAGGAAATCTGGATGTCCGACAGAAAGGGGTCAGGAGAGAAAGAGACACCTCCGCCATGCCAAAATTTCTAAATACGGCAACACAGAGCGACCTGTTCCCCACAGCTCCGGGGCGGGGTGAGCAGCCATCGAGAAGGCCGAGCCGGAGACCCCCGAGCGAGGCGGCCCGAGTCCCGCTGCCCGGGGCGCCGGCGGGACGGCCCTTCTCCAGGACTCACCTCTCCGGCCGCGCCCAGCCGAGGAGACCGCGCACCCAGGCACTACCTGCAAGGAAACAGCACACTGAGCGAGGGGAAAAAAAAGAAGCGAAAGCCCCCAAAGCCAGCGCCCCGCTCCGCCCCCGCGGGCTCACCCGCGCCGCCAGCCCACCGCGCCGCCATCTTCCCCGCTTCGCTTCACGGCAGGCGCCCTAGGCGCAGGGAGGCGCTCTGGTTTGCGACGTTTTGCGGCGGCGTGCGCGGCGCTCGGCGGCTGCGCCCGCGGCGGCCTGGCGGGGCGGGAGGTGCGGCCCCGGGCGATGGCGGCGGGCGTGCGGGTGCTCCCCGCCTCCCCTAACTGGTACAGCAGCCGCTGTAGCGACGCTAGCAGCGATGGCCGCCTCTTCGGCTTCGCGGCGAGGTACCGCGTCTGCCTGCTGGATGTCGGTGCTGCGGCCGCCGCACCCGCCTTTTACGGTACTGCCACGACCCTCTTCTCTGGGGGGACCCCGGGCCTGCCGGCGGGATCCCCGCCTCCCCTTCCCTCTCCTCCTCTCCCCCCCTACCCTGCCCCCCCCCCGCCCCCCGCCTTTTGGGTGGGGGAGCCTGGCCCCGCAGAGCCACCCCTCCGCCGGGAGCCGCTCGGGCACGTGGGGGTGGGAGCCCCGGGGTGGGGGGGGGGCGGGAGCACCGGGGGGTGTGGAGGAGGGGGGAGAAGGGAGCCCGGGGGGGGGACACACGGACGGACGGGAGCCCCGGGGTGTGTCGGGGGCGGGGGGGGGGGAGGGGGTTAGGGGACTGTGCCCCCGCGGAGGTTCCCATCGCCGTCTGTCGCTGTCGGTGCAGGAGAGCTCATCGGACACACGGACAGGATCTCCGGGTTCGCGTTTTGCCACTGCCCCGGGCAGAGCAACCTCTGCGCCAGCAGCTCCGACGACGGTAGCATCAAAATCTGGGACACGGAGGCCCTGGCGGCGGTGGGGGAGTACAGCCTGCACCAGGTAGGCGCAGGGATGTGGGGACGGAGGGGGCGAGACAGAAAGAACTCGTAGCACCGGTCGGTTTTTTTAGGTCTTGCGTGCACACACAAAGCAGGGTGATGGTACTTTAGGAAAGGTGAGTTTCAAACCTGGTGAAATTAAAAGCACCGAATGCTTCCGGCCAGCCTTTCTGTGCTAGCCTTAGGGCTACAGTGTTGGTGCATCACCTTGATAAGCTGTTGGTTACCATTAAAGCCTCGCTAAACAAGCGTGCTTGCAGTGCGTACTCATTGCCACTTAACCCAGCTCGCTTAAAATCTTTTCAGCGAGTTATTGTTCCACACAGGACAGACTAAGAATGTACATTTGAACAGTTACTGTGACTCAGGACAATGTATCAGGAAATACATTAGTTGTGCTAAAGCCTAAAAGAACCAAAACACTTAAGAACAAACTCAGCTGATGCTGAGGAGTACTCACAGGTTATTTTCTGCCTGTTGCTCTGTGTTAAATGGTGGTAAGACAGCTTTAAATGTATTGATCGAATGTGTGAAGGGTCTGGAAAACAAGTCTGATGAGGAGCAACTGAGGTAACTTGGGATTGTTTATTCTGGTGAAGAGGAGGCTGAGGGGAGACCTTATCATGCTCTACAACTACCTGAAAGGAGGTTGTAGCAAGGTGGGTGTTGGTCTTTTTTACCAAGTCACTAGTGATAGGACTAGGATGAGAGGAAATGGCCTCAAGCTGCGTCAGGGGAGGTTTAGACTGGGTATTAGGGAAAAATTCTGTACTGAAAGAGTGGTCAGGCATTGGCACAGGCTGCCCAGAGAGGTGGGGGAGTCACCATCCCTGGAGGTGTTCAAAAACATGTAGACGTGGCACGTCAGGGCATGGTTTAGGAGGCCTGGGGGTGTTGGGTTGACAGTTGGACTTGATGATCCTAGCGGTCTTTTCCAACCTTAATGATTCTAATCAATTCTCTTTCTTCAGAACGCGATCTCGGCATTGCACTGGTCACCTCTTGTGAAAGATCTGATTGTATCTGGTGATGAAAAAGGTGTAATTGTTTGTTACTGGCACAATAGAAGTGACAGCCAGCAGTTCTTCCCAGAGCCTCGGACAATTTTTTGTCTCACTTGTTCTCCTCATCATGAAAACCTGGTGGCGATTGGGTGAATATTCATTACATTTAATTTTCCATACTTCTGCAAGAACCTTATTGTGAATTTTTGCAATGCAGTTGTAAGGTTAATTTTAGGAGGTTTTGGTGGTTGTTTTTTCTTCTGGTATGCAACAAATTACATTTAGATTTAGATTTGGTAGACCTGCAAGACACAAAAATCCATAATAATGTAAGGCTCTAGGTTTGTTTTGCATCTTTGAAGTTTCTTAAAACTGTTATTTTTAAATTAGATTTGATTGAAAGCTCTATTACTAATGAATTGCTGCCATTCTTGAAACCAAATGTACTGGTTGCACTTCTCGAAAAGGCAGCTGCAGGTACACCAGTGCTATACTGGAGCTCCCATGGACTGTTAGCCTGCTAGTCCCATTGCTGCTTGTGATTTGGCTTCTCCCTCTGTAATATGGTGATAGTGACCCTGGTAAAGAGCTCGGAAATTGAGTCAGGTGTTATTCCACAAAGATCAAAGAATCTCTTCATTAATTTAAATATCTGTTTTTAGCTACAAGGATGGCATGGTGGTTATAATTGATATCAGCAGGAAAAGAGAAGTAATTCATCGGCTAAGAGGCCATGATGATGAAATACATTGTCTGGCCTGGTGCCCTGTGCTTGGTGAAGAAAGGTTACTTGCTTGGCAAGATGAGCTCCAAGGTATGTAGAAGTGATAAATAGTTTGTGAAGTGATTTTTAGTTCATGTAAATGTCCTTGTAGGGAATTGAATTCCTTATAGAAAGTCAGCAAGTAGCTAAGCAGAGGCAACTGATAAGTTCAGGAAAGTATATTCTGACACAAATCAATATATTTTCAGTTATGTATTTTTATAAAGCTTTGAATTTTAAAATATAATAACAAAACTTCAATGGTATTCAGTAGTTCCTTCAGAGGACAGCAAAGTTCCAAATGGGGAGCTGACGCAGGACACAACAACGAAAAAAGGTTGTTACTTGGCTTCAGGAAGCAAAGATCAGACCATACGAATATGGAGCTGTACTAGAGGCAGAAGTAAGTAAGATTAATAACATGAGATAAACAATAACAATATGGTGGGAGAGCTCTTTGCTAACTGCAGCCTTCATTTGCTAACTTCATAGCTTAAAGCATGGGGAGCATGCTTAAAGCTTCAGATTCACAGGACTTCTTTTTCTCTCAGAATTTTGACGTACTTGGTTTAGATGATCCCCCTTGGTTCCATAGGTATAACGACTTTGAAGTTGCCACCCACGAAGAGAAGAGGTGGAGCCATTGATCCTGCTGTTAAAGAGCGCATTTGGCTGACTGTTCACTGGCCTTCTGGTCGTTCCACAGAAATTCTATCCAGCTGTTTTGGGTGAGTAGGGGCACACAGGAGCCTGGGGACCGTCAGTAACTGCAGGTTCAATTTTTGATACATAAGGAAGAACTGGGTATGAAACATTGACACCTTCCCAGTATAACTGGACAGAAGACAGGCCAAGAGTTAAAGTGGGAGCCCAGACTTCTAGAAAACTACTATTTGTCCCATAATTTGTCTGATAGACTAATTGTGGTTTTGCCCATCTACTGGGACAACATGACATGTCAGTTTTCAGTGTGGTTAAGTATAGCTGTCATTTGTAGGGTGGTGTTCATGTGCGTGTACCTGTGTACAGGCACGTGTAGTGTATGTGTGTCTAGCTGTATTGCTCTTGCACTTGCAGTACGTATACATGTAATAAGTCTATATATAGCCTATATTATTCTTTTGAAGTGAGCGATGAAGTAGACTTTAAATTTTGCAGAGGAGAACTGCTACTCTGGGATTTGACCCAATCTGGAAAACGCAAGTGGACACTTCTAGGATCTTCAGAGGGACAAAATCACTCCCGTATTGTCTTCAATCTCTGTTCTGTGAAGCGACAAGACAAGGAGCTCCTTTTTTCCATTTCAATGGACAGAGATGTAAGAACCATTTATAAAATTAACGTAAAAATAGCAGTGCCTATACAGTTTGAGCGAAGCTACCCCTTGTAGGGCCACAGATTTTCTCTTGAACTGGGTTTAATGCAGCATTTTATAACACCATCACTTAAAATTTGTTCTGAGCACCAGTTGAGTAGATTTTTTTTTAGTTTATAACCTCAAGCTCTTACAGTGGTTGAGTGAATGATCGTGACATTCTGGACTTGAATGGTAAGCATTTAATAAAGGGATCTTGGCATCTGTTGCCTCTGTATGTTTCCTTTTAAAAAGGCCTATTTTTCCTTCTTAAAATCATTTACTTGTACCAACTAAAGCTTTGGTTTTTTAATGTTTTGTCTTTCACAGGCAGCAAAGTGCCTCCTATTTTGAAGTCAGAAGAGGACCATAATACTAAAATATAGTCATTTTGTCCATTCCATTACAGTCCTCCAACCATGACAGCCCTGACTGTGACATGTAATCCTCTGGTTGCAGATCACAGGCTGTATCAAACCTTGAATTTGACCCTTTGATTTTTCATCTCACTCGCGCTTCATTTTTCCTTGTCATATCAGTCACTCTACATTTAACCATTCCTTGTTCCTTAAATACTCTCCAGGTGAAGTGCTGGGACCTCTCAACTCTCAACTGTAGCTGGACTTTGCCCTCGCTTGGGGGGTTTGTCTATAGTCTTGCCTTCTCCCCTGTGGACACAGGCTGTCTTGCCATCGGTGTTGGAGACAGCATGATCCGGGTGTGGAATACTTTATCCATGAACAATATTTATGATGTTAAAACCTTCTGGCAAAGCATAAAGTCCAAGGTTACAGCAGTAAGTGTGCTTTTGATTCCTTTTTTTCTTCCTTCTCTCTTTTCTTTTCGCTCAATTTTTTTTCTTTTGAGAATATTTTTCTTTCTCTTTCACTCTGAAGAAGATTTTTCCCAACTAAAAATATATAAAGCCAAATTGCTCTTTTGGACTTAAGTCTTTTGGTATACAATACATTTTAGAATCTGGCAACAAATTTTTAGACCTTTTTACAACCCTAGATGCTTGCATTACATTTGGTGAAAATCAGCTGAAGTCCAGCTGGCTGTTACATTATGTTTTCACTTTTATCCTCCTTCATGATCTTCCTTTGCTTCATCCATGGTTGCCCTTGCTTTGCTAGGAAGTTTGACATGGTCAAAAAACAGTATGGATGTCTTCAGGTTGGGTTTAACCAGTGGTTGGCCACAGGCTACTGCCTGGGAAAACCACTGGTAGTGGTAATACATGGTAGTTATTCTTGTTCACACCAGAAGTTTTTGCACCATCCTACCATATTCCCGTGTCTGTTTTGTAATGTAGGTGTCAAATAGCATTTTAATGATTTTAGTCCCTTTCATCTTATCCCACCATAGCTGGTGGTGGGAGAGCCTTTGATACTCATAGCAGAGCGATCAAGTGGCTGTAGTCGGAAGAGTGGGTATAAGGGATGGTGCTTGCTCATCGTGTTCAATGTTTTCCTTTTGTTTATTATTTAGAAATAAAGTGTCTGTAGCTTGTGTCATTATGGATCTCTTTCTGTTTTGCTTGCAGTTATCTTGGCATCCAACTAAGGAAGGCTGCTTGGCTTTTGGAACAGATGATGGAAAAGTTGGCATATTGGACACCTTCTCCAGCAGGTAAGAAAGTAGCTTTCAAATTCATGAGTGTCAGATCCTGCTGGTATGTTACCATGCATAGGTGGTGTGGTCTTTCCTGAGGTGTATCTTTACTGTTAGACAAGAGTAAGGTTAAACTAAAACTGGTCAACCGGTTAGATTTTCAGTGCATCTTGTCATCTCTCCGTTATGTCTGGCGGTTTCTGAGGTAATCCTTATGTAAGGTAAAGTTAAAATGGCATGACCAGAGATCACCCTGTCAAGGTGATCAGTCAAGGAAGAATTTAGCCAGAAAGACATTTTCAGAGGATGAAGAGCAACATGCAGGTGATGGTCATTAGGATGGGTTTGTTATGATTTCAGTAGTATCGTACAGGAGATGCTAAAGAATGCTTGGCTGAGCCATGGCTTTAGTATGTTAAAGCACCTGGTGTCTGTTTTCACCACTGGAAATATGTTGCTTTGATTTATTTTTTTTTTATTATCTTCCTTTGCTGAAATCTGACTGTCGCTGCTTCGTTATTGTCCTGCCCAGTGCTAAGAATAAACCACCTCAGATCTCCAGTACTTACCACAAGAAGACTGTATACGCACTAGCCTGGGGGCCGCCAACTCCTCCTTTGTCTTCTGGTGAGTCTTCCAGCACCTTGTGACAAAGTAGAACACCCATGCAGAGCACACAGGTGCCATGAAGTTGGTATGGCCTCCCTTCTTAGGAAAAGGAGCCCCATTTGCTTGGTAGCAATCCTTTCTAGCAGCTAAGAATGCATTCTGCTTGAGGAATTGTTAATAGCTTTGCAAGGGAGCAAAACAATCTCTTCTAGTTTTTGAATTCTAGTAGCTTTAGGAAATAGGTGGGAGGGGCATACCACCCCTCTGTGCTTACTTCAGGGTATTGCAGACCAGTAACTGCACAGGCTTCCTGCAGTAACTGTGTTGGATCAAGTGTGGGTTCCTTAGCTCCAGAAATATGTTTCTACCATTTGAACTAAACAGAACAGCTCCGTTAACTCTTCTTACACAAGTTGAAATTTTTTTAAGGACCAAACTTTAGAGGGAATTTTAATGCTTGCAGTGATTGTGCTATGGACAGATCTGCTGGGAGAAATGAGAGATCCTTTCAGAGGATTGTTTTGTGAGAACTTCTTGCTTTCAGGTCACAGGCAATTAAAACATGTATAACCTTTTAAAATAATGTTGTGATTCATAGTGGGAGTGATTACTTCTGGGAAGGCTGATGAAGAACATAGTGTATTTAGCTTTTTTTCTCTCTGTTGTCTAGGAGGTGAACAGCCCTCTGTAACTTTATATAGTTGTGCTGGAGAAGGCATTGTTTTTCAACACAACCCCTGGAACCTTAATGGAGAGGCAAATGACATCAACAAAGTCATCCGAGACACTAATTCAATCAAAGTGAGTGTTATTTTGAGGGGGTTTATGGATTCATGGTAACTATTGCATAGTTCCTGTGGCCTTGTAGTTGCAGGTGTCTGATTTTGCCTTCGTGATGTATCTGTAACAAATACAAAATTTGAAAATTTGAATCCCGCAATCTCTGCAGATGAAGTTCAGAAATACTGACTCAAACTATTTAAACAGTTCGTGTTTGCCTCTGCAAAAGGGTCTTCCCCCCACCCCAATGTCAACATGGCACATCTGTTCCTGGCATCAGTTAATTAATTTTCTACTGCGTAATTTACTGCACCAGAAAAGTTAAAGTGAAGTATAGAGTCTGGTTTTAAATCTGTGTGTGGCTGCTTAAAATAATTAGTTCATACAGAGCTTTCCAGTTTCAAAGCACTTGAGGTAATGTCCTGAATAATGTCATAGCTTAGATCATGTGGTTGACATGCATGAGTTAAATACCTCAAATTCTCTAGTCCCCTTGTTTCAGACATTAACTTTTTCTTTTTTTAATAAATTTTGCAGTAAAGACAGTCAACATTCTGCAGGAGTCTGTTTCCATTTACGCTGCAGCTAATGCAGAGTGGTTGGTGATAACTGACCGTAACATCTTCTCAAGTATGATCAGTCATTTCTTAGTTGAAAGTACAAAATAAGTGAAGCGGGTTAGATCTTCAATTGCTTTAAGTCAGCGTAAGTCAACTGAAGCCAGTCAAACTATATTGATTTATCTCAGCTGTGTTTTGGCTTCTTCCTTGCATAGAAGACTCACTGGGGGTTGACTAATGTCAAAGGCAACGAAAAGATCATTTTTAGGGGCTTAAGTTGTAAGTAGCTTTCATCTAAATTAGGACAGAAATAATTACAAGTAAACTTTGATTTCTTTTGAAAGATTATAGCATTTGCTTGCAATGTCTGGGGCTTTCCAAGGAGCGTAGGAAGATCAATCATCAAGGTCCTGTTGGAATCCAGACAAACTTCGTTTGAGACATTTCTCTGAACTGATAAAAATAATCACTGGTTCTTGTATCTTCAGTTTTTCTTAGTTGCTCAAGCTTATGTCACTGCTACAAAATGCAGCGGACCTCTCTGTGACTTTCATTTTGCAGACTAATTGCAACTCTGTGCAGTTGACAGTGTTGCTCTATTGAATGTATGCAAGAGAGTGTTAAGAATTTTTGGCAATAGTTGTATCTTCTTTCTACAGCACAAACTGCCTGCGCGTACAGAGGTCAGCTGGAAACCAGATGGCAAACTCTTGGCTCTTGGCAATGAAGATGGGTATGTTTCACTTGTTGGTTAAGGCTGTATATGTGCTGATCCTGACTAGAATCACTGTAGTGAAGCAAAAGTACTTTTTGTTGCCCTGGTTTGTCTCTGTTCTTTTACTGCCAGTATATTTTAATTGTGATAATACAGTGTTCCTCGCCATTATTTGGTTTAGCCGCTCTTGGCATGGAGGATCCACATCATCATGTTAAATTATTTTTCAAGGATCCACTCATGGTGAAAATGCACTTTTGCTGATGTACTAAACAAGGGTTTGAGTTGAATCCAGAAAACATAAACTCTCTTAGTTACTCTGTTTCATGTTCTCTCACTCTTCTCATGCAGGATAATAAAAAAGCCATTTTCACTGACTGGTGGATTTCTTACATTGTTGTTCTTGCATTTCAGCTCAATTGAAATATTTCAGGCACCAAACTTGAAGTTACTCTGCACTATCCAGCAACATCATAAACTGATTAACGCTATTCGTTGGCATCATGAGCATGGGAGCCAGCCAGAGCTGAGCTACTTGATAGCTTCAGGCTCAATCAATGCCACTATTTATGTACATAATCTGAAGAGTGTTGCAGGTAACGGTTTGGAGATTATATTCCAATTCTTGGCATCTTGTTTTGGTTTCCTCCTGGTTTGTCTTGCTGGCTGTACTTGATCCTTTCCTTTTTTCTTTCAGAAAGCACTTCAGAAAGTCCTTTGATAATAACAGAGCCTTTTCGAACTCTGGCTGGACACACAGCTAAAATCACAAGTCTTTCCTGGAGTCCCCACCATGAGGGGAGATTGGTATCTGCTTGCTACGATGGCACTGCACAGGTATTGGTCCACAGCCACTCAGAAGTATATTTCTTTTAGTTTCAAATCATACATTCTCCAGTGTTTTGGAATCAAGTTGCCGAAACAGCAAAGCTTCTTTTGTGAGATAAACTACTGAAGTACTGCAAATTTACCCTGGGTAACCATCTCCTGGTTCTGGGTACCCAATATGCAGGTGTCGGTATGTTTTTGTGACTTGTGAATTGATTTGTAAATCCGGTCATTATCACTTTCACATTAGTGCTTTTGGATCCTTAAAGAAAGGTGTTATGCAAATATATTGATGCAATCAAAGGAAGCCCTGAATTTTCTACATTTGCATGTTGGTATTTGAAATACCTGTGCAAATGCCCTAAAAGAGAAGCTCCTAGAAGTGCAAATCACTGAAGAGAAAATAGAGTGTATTATGGGAAGATGAGACTTTCTGAGTAACTGGATTTCTTTCTTGTTTATAAGGTATGGGATGTTATGAAGGAAGAGCCACTTTGCAACTACCGAGGGCACCAGGGCCGGCTGCTCAGTGTCCAGTGGTCACCAGTGGATTCAGATTCCGTTTATACAGGAGCAGATGATTTTTCTGTTCACAAATGGCAAATCTCAAAGCAGGAGCATACACGGCCTCCTCAGGGTAAGTATATTCAAAAAGAAGATCCTTTCCTGAAGATGATGTCGGAGCTGGGAAATAGAGGGTTGCCACATGGAAATGGTATGATAAGTTCTTATCCCTGCCTGCTACATCTCCAGGAATAAACTCCTGTCTAGATTTAAATTGAGTTGTATCCTTATTTGGAAAATAAATGTTTATCATGAGACACAGACAGCTAATAAACTAGAAGTCTCTACAGATAATATCAGGGTAATTTTTGCAACCGTTTACAGGCAAAAAGAGTATAGAATTAGAGAAAAAAAGAAGTATGCAACCAAAAGTCAAAACGAAGAAGAAGAAAAAGCCTATAGGAAAGAGTCCAACCAAGCAGGATCTAAGTGATGCCGTGAATGGAGATGAAAGCGCGAAGGAAATGTTACTAGAGGAAAATGGAGTGTCAGACCATGAAGGAGAAAAAGAAGCTCAGGAGGCAGAGCTTTCTGATAAAGTCTCCGTGACTGGTAATAATCAAATCATCTTTAGTTCATAGTTACCAGACTGTTTAGCCCTCAGAGCATCACCAAGTTTAATATTTTCATGCAGATTTTCTCATAATACGCTTTTATTGAGATAGCCCACTGAAGGAACTTCAGTTCTGAAATGACTTTCATAATATTCTAAACTAGTTTGGGACTAATTGTGTTTAAATAAGAAGATTCTGGCCTAATGAACAAAGTTACTGTGTTTGGCTTGAAACAATGTTATATTTGATCAGTGTTGCCTTCTGGTAATAAATCTTGTAATACTGGTAGAGCTTTGTTAGTGTCTGTTGACATCTTATTTAGCTTTCTGACAGTTCTGTAATGTTTTCTTAATATTTCCTTTCCCTAAAAAGCTATTAAGTTCCATGGCAAAGCAAAGCTTTGTTTCTGTATATTTCAAAATTAATGTAATAGAATGTGAATATGTCAAGTGTCCTGCTATGGGCTTTTCCAAATTTTCTTTTTATCACTTAACTCCACAGTGTCCAAGGATACATCATCATCTGCGTATAATTTTTCTTCACTCAGCTTGCCAAAGCCTTTTGTGATCCAGAAAGCCATTCCTGTGAAAAAGGATCCAGCTAAAGAGAAACCAAGTTAGTATGTTTCAGGGACTTTTAACAGTCCTGCATCAAGGCAGAGTTCCTCGTTCTAGGCTTCTGTTTGGCTGCAGCTTCCCTTCCTAACGTGTCACCAAATAAGTGCCAGAGAGAGAGAAGAGTATGCTCTTAAAAATCTCTTAAACGTTTTAAGTCGCTGCTTCTTTTATTTGCCCTGCTTGTCAGGTCAATTGAGTAGCTGTTCAGTGTGGGCTTAGATATTTCCTTATAGTTGCTAGTTTTGTTCCAGGCAAGGTGGGCAGAAAAATATGCAAAGTGATCAGTATTCAAAAGTCAGAGTTGTCATAATAGAGATGCACGTGGCACTTGAGCATCTGGGTTTTGTTTTCCTGTGTGAGGGAGAGGGGGTTTGGGAATACATTGGAGAGTTCTGCTGTAGGACACACTTGTAACTGTGCAGCAGCAACTACGATGTGTCTGATTTTTCAGCTCTTGATGCCTCTCTGAAGAAGAGGAAGCCGCGTTCTATTCTACCCTTCAGCACATTCATGGATCACAGATCAAAAGATGAATTGCATCAGGACTGCTTGAGGCTGGCTACACATCTGAAAACCAAAGGTATCCACCAAAACTAAAATATTTAGAGCGTAGGTGCTCTAAAGTGTTCAGAAGCATGTGTCCAAGGACTGGACTTTGACTATTAGGCATTATTCTTCTAAAATCCTTACATTTATCAAAGCATGTGACTATTTGTGGTCTCTTATCTAATTTCTCTTGCAGTGTTTCAGCACTCTGCAGCCATTCCAGACAGGTTTTGAGTAGGACCCTATGTTGTGGAGATAGGGTCGAATTCTCTGCATACATGCAACGTGTTTTTCACCTGCAGAAGTATAATGTGGGCAGGAGAAAATAACCTATGAGGGAGGTGTTTGTATTCTTTCAGTATGAGAGCGTGCAGAGGAACATGTTACGTTTGATTTACAATAAATATTCTGCACAAACACAGTCCTTCTAGTCAAGCTTACATCCAAGTTCTAGATTTGATCTGCAAATTGTTAAATCTGTACAGAAAAGAAAGTAGAAGACATAAGTATTTGACAGCAGCTGAGTGGAATGGAGTGGTACAGTCACTTGGCAGGTGCCAGTTCCCAGCATTGTACCAAATCTTAAATATTCTCCCTTTCTGTCTGGTTTAGATAATAATGAAGATGTGTCCCCTGACCTCAAGGACTGCATCCACTTGGGGCTGTTCACAGACAGGGCTTCTCTGCACAAGATGATTGATGTGGAAGGTAAGTGGAATAATGAATCCACTTCGACAATATGCCCATTGTAACTCTTACATTCAAGGAGAAAACAAATCAGGAAAAATGCTTGAATTTTCTTTACTATGGATTAAAGTGTTAGGATTAAGAACGCAGATCTGTGTGAAAAGAAGAAAAAGATATATTTTTCCCAAATAGTTTTTACATCTTTCAGGTGAAAACCTGCAATACCTTAAGCTTGAATAATCTTGCTTTTGCCAAGTTATTTTACTATGGCAAATAATGCTGTTGCACTCATGCTGACAGGAAGTGTGTTTGCTTCCAACAGGAAAACATCACCTGGAGAATGGGCATCCAGAGCTCTTTCAGCAGCTCATGTTGTGGAAAGGAGATATGAAGGGTGTCCTCCAGGCAGCTGCTGAGAGGGGAGAGCTAACAGACCAGCTGGTAGCAATCTCACCCATGGGTATGTTTGTTCTGGTGACACATAAGCAGGTGGAATTAGCTGCCAAGGGTAGCCTCATTCTGATTGTTCTGGGCTGGAAACTCACAGTTGTTCCAGACCAGAAGGAAGTTGCTTCTTTAACTGCCTGATAACAAAAATCAGACACAAAACATATCCTAGTTATGACAAAGACTGGGATGTTTCCACAAGCACCCTTAGGTTGGGATAGCAGGAAATAGAGTGCTTTCCTTTGGGACTTCTTGAAGGAGCAGGCCTATCCTTACAAGCACAAAGATGGTTCTTTGTAATACGTAGGAGTCTTTCCAGCTTGCTGTTGGTTTAAATATGCTTTTAAATTATTTTACTGGTAGTGAAGTCCTACAGTTGTGTTCAAGCCCTAGCTTTGCCCTGTTTCATTGCCTCATTGACTTGTATTAGGATGGTTAAGAAACAAGAAATTAGATGGTTAAGAAACAAGAAGAGGTACATGTTGAAGCAACCGGTGATGATGTCATCCCACAGGAATTCTTCCACTTTTAAAACTTGACTCCAATTGTATTGCCTTCTCTTTTGCAGTTGGATATCAGGCCTGGGTTTGGACAGTAGAAGCCTTTGTGAAGCAGCTGTGTTTTCAGGAGCAGTATGTCAAGGCTGCCTCCCATCTGCTGTCCATCCATAAAGTATATGAGGCTGTTGAACTCCTGAAAGTGAACCATTTTTACAGGTTGCTGTATATTTACATTTCAGATTTGCTCTTGTTTTCTAGTGGGGTAGATTTGACATTTTGGTTCACTTTTTGTTCACAGTCAATTAACTTTTCTATCTGGTTTCTCTTATGTGCATTAGGGAAGCAATTGTAATTGCTAAGGCCAGGTTGCGTCCAGAAGATCCAATTCTGAAGGATCTCTACACCAGTTGGGCAGCTCTGTTAGAGAAAGATGGTCATTATTCCATGGCTGCCAAATGGTGAGTGTTACTGGGAAGAAGACAGAATTGGTTCCATACCTGAAACAAAGGAGGTTCTTGGTTTTGTAGGAGCTAAAATTTGTTAACTGGTCTGGTCATTATGTGTCTAAGGTGCTTTCTGAGCCTGATGTCACCAGGCTTCCTCTAGAAGGTCCAGAGGGCAGCTCAGAGCAGAAGGTCCAAATGCCATACTGCCGTAGAGCCATCTCTTTCCATAGACAGTACTGGAAGTCTCTGAAGACTAGTCTAGCAAGACTAAGATTAGGATGTATACGAAAATACTGTGTGATGTTTCCAGCTTTCCACTGGAAATGTGCAGTGCAACAGTTCATCCAGACTTTCTTGAGGCCTTAGCTAGTATCCTAATCACGGGGTTCTCCTCCTCCAACTAGAGTGCTTCAGATTTGTGACTACCAAAATTACTAATAATGCTTGAAATATTTTGGCTGGAATAGTGTCCTTTGCTTAATGCTGATTTCAGTTCTGGCACTTTTGAGGGTGTTCATGCTTGTGAAAGCATTCAGATGAAATCCAGAGAAATGCAGGAGGGATAAACTACTGCATATAACCTTTGTCTCTTGAGTCTCTCTATTTCTATTCCTCATCCAAGCCGTGTGTGGTATGCACACCACCAGAGGTTTCAGTCCAGGTTATTAGGCTGTGTGACTCTCCCTTTGTAGCTTTGCATTGGATCAGGTGCCATATGTCTATAGTAAGCCTTGGTAAGGGAAAGTGATGAGAGCTCTGAGAACCTGTGGAAAATATGGGTTTACCTTCATTTGTAGGTTTGTGCTATTGTGTTGCAATACAACTTAAAAACCATATCTTAGTACTAATCAAGTTGATTTGCTTTTATCTCTTTTCAGTTATTTGGGGGCTTCCTCACCCTATGATGCAGTTAAGGTGTTGTCAAGAAAGGGGGACGTGACATCCCTTAAGACTGCTGCTGAGGTTGCACAGATATCTGGAGAGGAGGAGTTGTCAGCATCCTTGTCGTTCAGATGTGCCCAAGACCTGCTGTTATCCAGGAACTGGGTGGGAGCTCAGGAAGTCCTTCAGCAACATAAAACTCTATTTGTGAGTCTGGTGGTTACTTGGCACCACTTCCCATATGTAAACAGTCTACAGATAGTCCTTTGAGCTCAGAATATTTTACAACAAGTTTATTGCAGTGGCCATATGAAGAAGCATGTGCCTTTGCAGAGGCAAAGGGCCCGTGGTGGGGAGGCATGTAGGCTCTGTGCCTGTTAGTTGTGTGAGAGGTATTTGAGAAAAGTGGGAATTTTTTTTAGGTATGTAATACTGGTAATAGAAGAAAGAAGTGAAGGAAAGTATTCGCTGTTTACATTGAAGGAGCAAAGGAGCTAACTGTAAGTCCATCTGCTGGTGGCTTAATCCAGAAATTTATTTTTGTGCAGACTGAGAAGCAGAAGGCTAGCTTGGCTTGTTCTGAGGTTTCCTTTTGACCTTAGGGACTCTGAGTCCATCAGCATTGTTCTTTGGTAGCTGCAGTTGTGAAACTGTCCACCTGCTGTGGTCAGTAAGGGATTGTTTTTCTTCTAGCAGCAGCTCAGTGCCTTTTTTTTTTTCCTTGTTAAAGGGACAAAGGCTTGTTTTCTGCCTTAACGAACTGCTTTGCAAGTGCCTTAGTGAAAGAAATCCCTGTGACCGAAAGAGCCCCGTGCCTCCCTGTTATCACAGCTGGGAACTGAACAGAGAGGCCTCATTTTTTGACATGGTGATAGAAGTGTGGCAGAATGTATTGGGCATGGACACCACCGAACAAGCCATGTGTGCACGGGAGCAGCTGCGCAGTATTGAGCATCCTGTTTCTACAAGCAACACACACCCAAAGCAGGTAAAGGGACTTAGATCTCTACACACACTAAGCCTTCCTATGGCATACACATTAAAATGCAGCTACTTTGTGGTATTGTGCCAGCCTTTCTCGGGGAACTGATGCCTGCACCCTGCTGCAGGCTGAGGTGGTTATGTAGGAGCAGTAGATGACAGGCAGCTGGGATGGCTTGTGTAGCCACCAGTTTGCTTCTGCACTTGTTTCTGTGCAGGGTGAGAACTGACATACGGTGTTAGTGATTAGCGCCGAGATCACCGAGATGCGCTGGCTGGGTGGGAGTGATTGGCATAGCTGAGTAGTCTCAGCAGTGATTTCGGGGTTTGTGTCGGATTGTTAGGAGAGGCAGGGCTGCTTGTTGTTAAAATATCCAGGAGTTCAGAAGGTCTGTTCATAGACTGGCACTCCTGCAGCTCTTCTCTCTGACTGCAGTGAGTCACTGACCTTTGGTGTACTCCCACTTCTCATCTGTTGTAGGACACGTGCAAGCACAGCTGCTGGTTTTACAGTTGTAAGTAATGTAAAAGTGCTGTGTCTCCTGCATGAAGGAGACTATGTAAAATCGCTTTTAGTTAACTCACGTGCTTTTGGGCTCTTCCACAATGGTCATAAGCTGTGAGTAATTTATACTGTGCAGTAGAATTATTAATCATGCTCTCTGGTGCTTCCTGTAGGTGCTTTTCCATATCTCCCATGACCTGACCCTTGCAGCCCTGAGCTATCAGACTGCTATGTGGGATGAGGCAGTGAAAAGTATTCTCGGAGCTGTGACCCGCAGTTACGATGCTGGTAATTTCACTCTGATGCAAGAGATCTGCAGTATCGTCCTCCCTGAAGGTAAGTCTCTTTTTGTGTATCTCCTGGCACGGACAGACGGGGGGATCTTCCTTGTCCATTAATATTGCTAGGCCTAATCACTTGGAAGGAGCAAGGCATGCCCATGTATATGGAAACCCATGGAGTTTGGCTAGTACAAGGGCTGTTGGGCGATCAAAGTTCCTGACTGGAAGGAAGCTCAGTAGCATCAGCTGGTGTGGGTGATGTAGGAAACCGAGCAAATTCTGTTCGGTAAAGGAGACGGGGACACGGGAAAGCTGTGTTCATCTCATAGTTAGAAGTTGCTCCCATCGGCCCTTCCCTTCATTCTCTGCAGAGTGTGCAGCACATTTATTTTGTGGCTCTTCATCATGTGAACATCTTGATGAGCAGCTTTGGACCAAAGAAGTTTGCTGTCAACGATGAGAACATGCAGTGTCATGCTAGCTAGAACAGAGTATTGTGTATAAAAAGATGCCAAAGATGTCTGCCTTTGCTTTTCTGCTTCCTGCACCACTCTGCCAGAATCTGAGGAAATCTCTGGTTTGGGTCTCCAGGATAGCCGTTCATTTACCAGATCTGGTCTTTTTCTTTGGAAATCTCTATAAACTTATTTATTATCCTTTTTTCATTATTAGGCTGTGATAACCTGAGACGCAAACTGGACAGCACAAATTCTCAGAGCATGGACGCTTGCAGAAGTTTAGAGGGCTTTGTGGCTTACAGACTCCTGTATGACCTGTGGTGGAACCCACCCAAAGGCTCCCTTGTCTCGCAGAAGGCTGATTTGGATCCCGTGCTGTGTCCCAGTGAGCAGACAGCTCTTGAGAAGAGTTATGTTTCAGGTCAGTCCTCTGAAGAAACTCCTGATCAAACTGCAGCTGAGATGGATGAAAACCTCCGCAATACAACTGCAGTTCGTGTGTGTGAGACAGAAAGTGACTCAAGAACTAGCTCAGGCAATTCGGTAGACAGACCGTCAAAACTGGACGGCTGCAAAGTGCTTCTTTCCGAAGAGATCGCTGCTTTACAGAACACCCAGAGAGATATAGCTGAGGTCCAGCAGACTTTAGCAGATATGATCCGCCAACATCAGCAGCAGAGGAACAGTCTTCAGGAAAACACAAATGGAAGCACCCACGAGAGCAACCTGCAGCAGAGTTCAGAGGCTGAATCAGACAAACCATGCTCTGACAGCAGCCAGATGAATTGGTAAGCTTCAGAACATGAATGAATGGATTGAAAAGCATTGCTTTTTTGTGTGTGTGTTTGTGCAGCAGATTTGTTGTTTAGCTCAGACTGCCTCTAATCTCAAGCGTGTCACCCAGGAGCACTTCAACATACAGCTCAAGTCTTGCATTTGCCTGGGGCTGAACCACCATGTGCATAAACTTACTACACCAGAGTAACTTCCTGATACACGGGGTGTGTTGGTACAGTGAATAAACAGGGCAGCTTGAAACGGGGAGGATAGTGAGAAGGATAAGCATGTTCTGAGCGGTCTGTGTCTTTGTTGAACAACTATCTGGGGCTTTGGCAAGAAAGAGCTAGAGCGTTGTTCAGCTGTCCTGTGCTCCCTATACAGTACAGTATACAGCTCTGCAGTCATTTAAGCAAAATGGTTACTCATGACACCTGCTCTTCTCTTGACAGTGAAGTAAAGGAACCAATTACACTCCCTGAACTAACAAAGCAGCTTCTAAAAGCAAAGCAGAAACTAGCAGAATTTCCAGACAATTTGAAGGTAAGTTTTCAGAAGACGCATTGTGGTTCTGAAAAAAGACAATCTTGTAAGTGCAGCCTCCTCATAGAATCCCCTTCATACAGAAAGTAAGGAACAGTGACTTTCTTTGTGATCCTGTGGTAATTTTGGGAGAGAATCAACACATGGCATTAGGGTTATATTTTTGTTCCAAGCATAACTTTCTCCGTGCAGCTACAAAGCGTAAAGCTCCAGCACGGGAGGAGTCAGTGGGATATTCTGTATGAATCTCGCCCGTGCCTTTTAAAAGTAATCCTTTGCTATTTAGAATTATGTGTGCAAAACAAGTTTATCCAAACAGTGAAATCAGAAATTTAAGGTATAAAATGGCCTTTGTGGATCAGATCAGGAACTATAGAAACTACACATCAGATGTTTGAAAACACCACTTCTGAGGGTGTCTCATTCCCTCTGCTCCCTAGCCTGTGATATAACTAAAGGTAATCATGGTGATTGTGCAAGAGGGGGCAAACCTGGTTAAACATGAGATAATGTACTAGAGGAGGGGGGAAAAATGCATCTGACTCATGACTGTTCAGAAGATACTATAAAGCAGTGTCTTTGGAGAGCTGGCTGCCTGACTATGTTGTAGGTGAACAGTTATAGTTGAAAGAGTAGACATCACCTCATGTTCCTATTTTTGCAGGTGTTCCCGTTCCCCGACGTGCTGGAGTGCTGCCTCGTGCTCCTTCACGTTGGATCCCAGTGCCCTCCCGAACTATGCGAACAGGCACTGGATCTCCTTAGGAAACATGGCAGCGCTAATACTTACAAAAAGGCTGGCAGGAGGTTCCTGACATGACATTTTGAGACCAAACTGTCTCCCTTGAACTGCCTACAGCTACTTAACACCAAGGCTGTTCTTTCTTCAAGTGAAGGCGCTTGTTTTGATAGCCGTGGTTATTTTGGATAAAACTACAAAAAATCAGGTTTATTTACAGATTCAGTCGTGGTCATTAACTAGTACTATTTAAGGAGATTGTGTGAGAAAACTGAAAAGCAGTAGGTTGTAGGCTTGAACTGTATACAGGATTTTTGTACAGTCTTTTTATTTGTTGGAAGTTATCCTAATGAAAGCTCTTGCTATTTACATGCAAGAGAAACAGTTTTGAGCAGCTCTGTCAGCCTTTCAGCAGAGGAGGAATAGTAGCTGCCCTCAGGAAAAACAACAGTTTCTGCAAGCACACTGACCCTTAAGTCAGTAGTGTTCTTAAAAGCATTCTGAGTTTATTTTCTTTTTAAATAAAGCCTTCTACCACCATGAATTGGCTTTTAATTTGATGGCTGGAAATCAGTACCAATCAAGGCCTAATGCATTAAACATCAGCCTCTGCTTTTGTTTTTGTTAAAGTGCTACATAAAATCAAACTCGGCACACACTTGTTTTATCTGATATGACTTAGCTTTGTGGGGTGAAGCCACCTGTACAACATAAAAAAGGGGGGGGCAGGACCTTTTATAGTTGTTTCCAGCACAACTGGCAGGAGATAAGGGATTTCTGCAGGTCAAGAAAGTCCCTGCTTTTGCCAGCAGCCATGGCTGAACAAACTGCTTCTTTGCTACAGTGATGGCAGAGTTGAGGCACTATCACGTTCTCTAGAAAAGCTGCTATTCTAGAAGTGCCAAAACCAACCCTAGATTCTGGATTCTCGAACATGCAATGGTCTGACCAGTCTTAAAGTTTACCTGAAGGTTTTGCCTGTCTTGTTAGAAAAACTAACTCTTCCTAAGAAAAGAACAAGGCTGCAAAAGCCTTACTAAACATAGCATCTATCTTAGTAATTTCTAGAGGCAAGTTTTAAATGCAACAGAAAAGTTCATGGTAGGATGGGGGGTCACAAATTTAGAAACTTTCTAAGTACAATAAAGACTACTTAAAGAGCAGGACAGATGGATTTTTTTTAGATCAAGAGCTGTTCTAGATTCTTCCAGCCAAAATGCAGACTTGATACCGATAAGATTTCCTGCTCCAAAAAGTAAAGCCTCCAAACAACTTGAAGAGCAGTAGGTGGAAGCCAGGGGTTATACTAAAAGAAGATCATGCTGCAGATGTGGTCATCTGGTAAACTGTTGCCATGAACTTGAATTTGCTAAATTTTGTACAAAACGCTTGAAAACCAGGAGGGGGAGCTAGTGCTTAAACAAACAGCCCTCCTACGTTTTAAGCAAGAACCCGTGGAGTTTAAATGGAGCAGGAAAACCTCACATAGGACAGATGAGCAAAACGGATTTGTTGCTTTATGTGGCTATGCTGCACTGAAAGAATATTCCACAATGCTGCCAGTTGTGCTGAGACAAGCAGAAAGAGAATACAAGTCCTCAAACAGATCTTAAGCTCAACTTTCATCAGCTACTGTAAACTAAGCTCAAAAGCAGATTTTACTAAGAACTACCCCAGTAGCACATCGTAAATGGTAAAAGAAGAAAGTAACTTGAGCATTTTTGAGCATGTATTGCTCGAATACAGATTCTAAAGCCTGAACTTTGGGAATTTTAGTGCTTGATGGAAAATTCAAAACAAGGCCTGGTTTAAAAAAATTTATTTTACAAAAATTAAAAACAAGTAGTATTTACAAGCATTTTAAATACCAGCTCTAAACCTCAACTCCTAATAATGGATTGGTTACGCTTGTTTAAAATGCAAGACAAAGTCTTAAAATTTTAAAATGCCCATGTCCAAAAGGGTTGGGGTTTTTTGTTGGGTTTTGGTTTTTTTTTTAAGAAATGCCATTATGGAGCTGTTAGGAAAAAAGATATTATAGAATAGCTCTTTTTAAAAAATGTCAGAATCCCAAGTTGTTCCGTCCTCTAACCACTTTTCAGATGCTTCTAATAAAGAGAAATTGAGCTGTTTTGTCTGTTGTTAAGCATATAGTAGAATTAGGGGCTAGAGAAGCAGGGGGGGAGAAGAGGAACAAATATTTATCCATCTGCTGAACTACTTGTGTTGCAAGGAAAAGAATAGTTTGTAGGTTAAGTAAGTTCAAGAAAACTGAAGTCAGAGTATTGGTCCAATCCCCTGTCAAAGGTGAACTTTTAGGCCTCTTAATCTATTTCCAGAACAGTTTATTAATACCCGTAAGAACTAAGCTGAGGCTCAGTATGGGTCAAACCTGTACCGTACAGAATTAGAAACTATGGAGAGCTGATCAAATCAACACCAGTAATATCCGTTCCCATTGTTGTTAAAGCAAATCTCCGAGTATCTTTAGCTGCAAGGATTATTTTAATGTCATCCGTTCCCAAACCTCTGCAGTGATCAAAGGGAGCAATTTCCACAGACTACACGAAGATAAAATAAGCAAAACATGAGGTGAAGCAGTCACCCTCACAACATGCAGAAGTTTTAAAATAAGCTTTATAAAGCACGATTTACAAATTTGTGTGCATGTCTGTGTCCATTTTCACTGGATTTCCAGACCCTCAGCTCTACTGAATATTCTACTGTTAAGTCGTCCTTGCAGATTCTGTACCGTATAAAGAGGAAAAAAAACAAGAGGTATACACAGTAGGTTCTGTCTTTTGCCCTTGGTATTAAAAAGATGGCAAACCACAAATGCTGGCATTAGGAATTCAGTCAATTCTCCTCTTCTGGGTTTCAAATGAAGATGCAGCTCTTCAGCAAAACTGCAGGCCTTCTGCAGGCTGTATACTGTAGATGCCTTTTGTTTTGACACAGTATTAGGGAAAATGGTTGAGGACAGCAGCTGCCAATATGGTAACGATGTTCTGCTGAGCGGTACCCGCTTATCACGGCTGCATGTTGTTGATAATAGCCAAAATGCTCATTTTCTCTTGGGCCGAGTCCACATCTTCATTTTGTTTCTGAGCCACTCCTGTGCCAAGGCCGTACAGCCGCCCACAGTACTTCGCATCATCAATTGTATCCTCAAAAAACAACTGCAGGTCAAAAAAAGGGGGAAGAAACAGATACTGTTTAATTGTGCCTGTAAATCAGAAAGCACCTAATGCTAATTAAACAGCTCATTTGAAGTCAGCCACCTATAAGGTGCAGCATGGGATTTAAAATAAGCACATGAAAGAGGAGTAAACAGAAGTCTGCCAATGTCAACAATTCCTATTACTGGCAGTTTGAAGTATGGCCACAAGGAAAACCCCAAAACAAAACACAAATTGTGCATGTTGACATTTACGGATAGGAACTGGAGAAAGAACAACCATAAAGAAGAATGCGGGGTACCTCTTTCATTCTGAAGAATGCCATTCCCGTGAGAAGAGAGTCAGATCCTGCCTGGTGTTGTCGTCCAATTCGCTGCAAATCCAGCTGATCTGCCACTTCTTGAAGGCCACCCTGCAACAAGAACAGAACAGATTTTATTTCAGAAGACTCATCTCTTGCCACGCTTCTCCAAAACATGAGGGCAAACACCAGCTATGATGAATCGATACAGATTCCAGCAGTACACACACACCAGCAGTGAGTGAAACACAGTGGTAAATATTGTTCAAGAACACATACTCTTCTTGAGTTTAGGTACCTTGCTTTCCTGCTGCAGATACTCGAGATGGCTGTGGGCACATTCATAGGTTACAAACCTATGAACCTTTTCCTCCCTTCCTCAAACAAGACTGTGACTCAGTACATAAATTACTTTTAACCCTCCAGCATCTACCAGTTAATCAAGTCAGGTAATAGTTCGTGTAAGAAGAAATACTCCACTTTGCATAGGGAAGATAAGCACGCTGAGTTCTTATTAGCCTCTGAAATTACTGACACGCAAACCGAAGGTTATGGGAATGTCCCCTGTACAATATACATATTGATAAGTCTAAAACTGGGAGGCAGTACCTATTGGATACAGACTTAGTCATAGGTGCTTATGTGTGACTACTAGCTTTTATACACATTCCGGTTTTAAGACTTGATATACATAGCAGTTCTGGTGTTCGGCTTAGTGTACATTTACAGTGCTGATTGCCATCCATCGGTTGCTTGCTAGGGAGACACAAGTACCTTGAGGTTTTTGCAGCTCTTCATTAAGTACTTTACATCATAGATAGATGGGAAAAAAAGGTTCAGGATATGGAAAAATTCATGTTCCTCTTCTGGTAACCTGGAATCTGTCAACAGCTTCACCATGTAGCCAAAGTCATAACCACTGAAAGCAAAAACATACAGAAACCAGATAAGCAGGCAGCACCTACACTCAGCACTAATATCTCATTTTTCACATGAGTTTTTTACACGCTGTAGTTTTCAAACCTTAACATTTTCTGACATGTAGGGCTTCTGAATGCTCCCTGGGCGCCTCCGCTAACCTGCAGAACAGCTAAGCTGCTGGGAAGAACATAATTCCCAACACTGCAAGTTTCTCTAGCTATGGGTGATACAGAAAAGCAAGAAAACCTCTAAATATCTGTTGTCACCACCTCCTCCTCCTCAAGTCCTTTCACTTGCCATGATGTCAAGGACAAGAGGCTTTGTAATCAAGTTGCCTGAAACGCTACAAGACAGGCATCTTAACTACACAGATTTCTTCTATGGAAACACAAGATGGAAGCTGAGACCACCATCAACATTGTAAGGAAGAAGAAACAAAAACCTTTACAATGCACACAAGTTAGTAAGTGTAGAGATCACATTTCAACTTGTTAATAACTTCTTCCATGGAGTAGGACTGTAACAGCAAAAGGATTTGCAAAGAAGGCATACACAAAATTCAGACCACAGTAAGTGCCAAGCTTCATTTTAAGAAATTTTAAGAAGTAAGAACACTTCTTAAACCCTTCTTAAACTTAGCCTGTGTATCTTTAAGCTTCTTTTAAGAACTGCAGACTTCTGGTTCTTCTCCTTAAAATCTGTATCAGTCTCCATGGACAAAAACAGCAGTATTTCAGTCAAAAGGAGATTTCTCGCTTCACAGCATCAGCAACCGCCTCAGACCTACCTGTGGAAAGACAGCCATTTCACACTGTCACTAAGGACGACCCCAGATGTCATGAGCAACTCAGCAAAATGCAGGGTATCAATCCCTTCTTCTTCGTGCTTCTGGAACTGCAGCCCAGAGCTGGCAAGGAGGTCTATGGAGTCCTGAGAGTACATGTCCTCGCTGAAGGAGAAAAGCAGCTTTGCACTCAAGGTACTAAACAAGTCAGGCTCATTTTAGGAAAATTCCCCCCACACTGTATTTCAAAAATTGGAGTGATCAGTAGGCTATCTCTGGGTTCCACATCTGTATCTCTAGAAAATTCAAACTCGATCAGTTTTAATACCACTAATGCAGCCTCTGACGTCTGTAATAAGCTATTCTGCCGTCATAACTGGTGAATAATTCTGTTGCTAGTGCAAATACCAAATAATCCACCTCCATAGAACTGTATGACATTTTGAGAAATGTCACTTCTGCAAGGCGAAGGGAAGCACCATGGATGACAGCACAGAAAAAAGGGGAGCTCTCCCAAACAGGAAGACGTGCAACACTAAAGCACTGAGCATCATTCCTGTCTACATTTTTCTTTTTTGCTTCACAGCACACACCAGCGTATAATCATCTCCAGATCCATCGCTGGGACTAAGTAAAATTGCGTAATACTTGACTAAGGAAGGAGGATGGGTGAGTGACAATATGTGCGGTGGAGAGCCGAGCAAGAACCTGACTTTATACTGGTTTGTTTCATTTGGGGTGGGGGAAAGGATGTGACAAAACACAGAGCAAAATTCATGCCAAATATGATATTTGAGTCCAATGAAGTGATCACACTGTGAAAACCACTTCGCTCTGATTTCAATACCTTTAAGAGCCTCAGAGTTGTGGAAGTAAATACTGCAACTTTTGGGTTCAACAAATGTATGATCTGCACACACTAGCTATGAATTTTCTAGTGTTTTCCAATGACACTTCCATAAAAATACTGGTTGATTTCCTATAAATGTGTGTTTTTGCCAGATAAACCCTCTCCTTATTTCCAGGCACCTCTAGAGGCAATTATGCTGAGTCTGTCTTTAAAGTTACAGGGGAAGGGACAATGAAACTTGTTTCAGCTGTAACCCAGGATATTCCAGTACAGAGGACACAAGAACTGCTGCCACCCTCCACTTAACAAGATTCATACTGAACAGGTGTGACAATTACACCAGTTTTTTTAGATCCCAGTTTGCATTTTAGCACGGATCCTTTTTCTATTTATTTTTAAACTTTTTTTAAGGAACATGCAATTACTGGGGATAGGCTATTTATCATGGGAAAGGCTATTAAGGATAGGATTTTAGTACAGGTTGAGTTCCAGAAATATGGCAAAATCCTGTCATGGCAAAATAGGTTCCCATATAATGTGTGTCAGAACCTGAATTTTTATTGCTCAGAACCAGCCACTGATGACGAACATACGGACACCTGCATTTGCCAAAGGAAAGCCTCCCTTCAGCAGAAGAGAGCAGCAATTATTCCCGAGCTCAAGAGACTCACGTAAGGTTGAATTTGAAGTTAAACTGCCAGGTGTTGATGCCGGAAGGATATTCTCCTTTCTCATTTGTGAAAGTCAGACCCAGCTGAATAATTTTCAGAAGGTCAACATTACACCGAAGGAGCTGATACTGATAGTCTATGGAACTGCGGAATTCTCCAATTGGCCTTACAACAACTCCAGGGAATTCTGTGTCCTAGGAGAGAAGGGAAAGTCTTATTTCACCACTTACTCTATTACAAGTCATTATTATTATTCTACTAGGAGTCTGTGTTCAGTTCCAGGCTTGCAGGTCCTAGACCTGCATTCTGTGAACTCTTCTGTAAAGAACAAAAATTACTTTTTTTTTTTCTCCTTTTCCATATTCATACAGATTTTAAACCGCTACAAGTCAGACACTAAAAAAACTCTACACAATTTGTTAACCATGGCATGCTTTCATTTATTACAGGTATCCTTTCTTGAAGTTTTATTTTATCCCAAAATAAAAATGTTATAAAGTCACCCAATAAGCAGTATCGTATAATCTAAACATAATCTCTCTCAAAGGTCTCTCACTTTCCTTCAATCTACTAAAATGGACTTCTATTTATTCAGTGTTCTTTCATGTTCTAAATACAAGTTAAATTTAGCACCCGGTCCACCTTCATTCAATAGTCCAGACAGGGATAACCCTTGCTGTTTCTGAGGAACAGCCAATGCCCACATTAACAAAAACTCCTGCCAATCAAAACAGACCTTAATGCCAGAGCAACCACCTATTAGATGGAAAACATCTTACTTGGCCAGTGATTGTGCGCTATCTTTGCTGAAACCCAAACTTCCAGACTATTTTTACTCTCAGATCAGGTCACGCAACTTCTACCCAGTAGCATGTATGCAAAAACCCTCAGGAAGGATCCAGTGCAGTGTACCTGACAAAACTTCTCCCTTGCCCAAGATCTTTTTGTGTCCACTCTCAGAGCACAGCCACTAAAACAGGTCATCAGCACACTTACAATGAGGTCAAACAGAAGCAAGAAAGCTCATCTCCCATTGACATATGACAAAAAAATCATATTTACTTACACGACTGTGTTCTACACTGAAATACTACATACTCTGCAGGGGCACGTGTTTTTGTGCCATGCTTTTATTAAGGTCTTTCTGTATCTTGAAGTTTAGCATTCCTACGCAAAGTTGGCATAACTTGCATTATCACAATTAAAACCAGTCATTAATGTAACTAACTGATCCTGCCAAGCAGATACAGACTTTGAAAAGAAGGAAGAGATTCCTCCCACCTGGGGGAGATTCTGTTTGTCTTAAACAAAGCTTTCTGAACACACTGTCATACCTATAGCCAGAATATTCTCCTTCCCTAAGAGCCAACATCTGACCTCGTTCAAAAGGAGGCAGCCCAGCTGACTAGTTGTCACTTGCAGCCCTTGTGTCCTACAGGACCATGGCATCTTCTACAACCAAATGGACAAAGACGTTCAAAGGACAAACAGACTGGTGGAAAACTAAAGGTTTAAGCCCAGCTGTATATCTGACCTGCCTCGTTTTTCTGTTGCACAACTAATACATTATGAATAGCTAAATATTAAACTAATTCAGGTTTTTAAGGTGGTGTCTCTCTTCCCCATCTCTCATTCAATCCATACTCAACACTACTTGTATGAAATTCTGGAAAGCTTCTACTGAACTGTTTTCTAATTTTTCACCACGTAACTTCTAGCTCAGTTTAAGTGAAGACAGCAGGAAATCATTTCTCGCTCAAGAATCTACTTATTTCCCTACCCCAAAAAATCCCTTGACTTAAGCCAATTAGGTCAAGTATAAAATATTTACCATTGCAATGTAGCTGTAACTTAGAACAATCTCTCGAATTTTCCTCATCTCTTCTTCCAGATTGTTGGCCCATACTTCACAGATAACCTGGCTGTTCTCTGCAAGGGCTGCTGGCATCTTGCAGGGACCAGAGTAAAGGCAGCTGATGTTGAACTCAGATGACAGCGTAGAATTGCAAGCTGTGCGATCTTATAGGTGCGCTGTGTTAAACAGATAAATAAATAATGCTTTATACAAAGAATGATCTACGTGAAAGAATCGATGCTCTGCTGGAGTCAGTCTTGCTTTTTCAGCTTCAGATAGCCCCTTTGAAGTTTACAGCAAGTTTTTTCTTGCTTTTATCACCTCCTGTAAACATGCTGAACAAGAAGAAAATCCAGAGCATGCGTTCAGGTTACAAGAGCGGGTGCACAATTCACAGTCCAGTTATCTACAAAAAGTCATTCTCCCCGTCTTTCTTCTTGGCATAAGCTCGGAAACTTTGGGCGCAAGATGCACAGGCAGGGAACCCTCAAATTTAATACTCGGCTGTGGCGACAGCTTTTAAAAGCAGTAACAGATGCTTCACAGGGCACACGCACAGACACAGGCGTGTTTCGGCTGGCACTAACGGCAGCCCCAGCGCCGCCCCGCCCCGCATAAACCACCGCTTATCACCGCTCCCTGCAGCAACGGGGGAAAAACGCGCCGGGGTTTCGGGGAGGGGGGCCCCATCGCCCCCCCTCAGCCCGCCGGCACAGGCCCCGCGCCACCTGGGCCCCCCGCAGCCCGGGCGCAGCTCCTCCGGGCCGGGAAGCGGGAGGGCCCGGGGTGTGTGTGTGTGTGTGTGTGTGTGTGTGTGTGCGTGTCCCCGCGTCCCCCCTCGGTGTCCCCCCGCGTCCTCCCGCCCCGTCCCCTCAGCCGGGAAGTCCCGCACGGCGCCCCGGGGCCGCCCCGCCCGCACCTGCTCGCGCGCCACCCGGCCACTCTAGCCCTCGTTCCCCCCCGCCACTCGTCTGCTCCGACGCTCCCCATCGCCTTCCCCGCCCCCCACGCTACCTGCCCGGAAGCCGGGGCCGGGCCCTTTGCCTACCGCGCAGGCGCGATGCGGCCTCCAGCAAGGGAGGGGGCGGGACTTCCGGGTTGGTGCTTTGTTCTCGCGAGAGATGTGGGAAAGGCCGCCGGGGTGCGCGCGGCAGGGAGATATGGGTGCTCGCGCGTGGCCGCGCGCTCCCGCGGAGGCGGGGGGGAAGCGGAATGCCACGCGGGGCGCTGCGCGTAGTGCGCATGCGTAGAACACGGACCTTGAGCTTAGTGGTCTTCCCAACCCCTACCCCTTCGCGGCCAATGGACTCGCCCGGCCGCCCTGCTCTGGGCGCGGCGGGAGAGTCCAAAGTCCGCGGGGGGGGGGGGAAATAAAGGAGGGAGGTGTCCTCCCCTCCCTGAGGGAACGGGGCGTCGGGGCCGGGTGGCTGCGGTGGGCTCCCAGCATGTGGGGAGCCCACATCGGCCCCGCAGGCAGCTGGCCTGGGGCAGGGACAGTGCCAGGCCCCGGCTGAACGTCCCCAGCAGCGATAGGGTCCGTCCCTCCCTCACCGACGGGGAACGGGCGGGTCACCGAGGGTCCCCACGCAGGCGGGTCGCAGACCCCGCACCCACAGGCCTTTGCAGGGTTGCGGAGCGGGATGAAGGTGTATTTTTCAAGGCCGTGAGGGCAAACTGCTGCTGTTGCTCACGCCTTGTAGCGCGAAGCAAGCTCGTTATTTGAGGAAGGTCTGCCTCTTCCTGCAGGAGCGTGGAAGTCGCTGTTCAAGTGCTTACTGCATCTCCTGTTCCAGAAATGCGATTTAAGCTGCATTGGCAAAAGTTTGTATCCTGTGAAGCAGCATAATGTAACTTCTTGTGTAACATAGCTGCCAACGCTCGTTTCACTGGCTGATGCTGGCAGCAGAGACTGAATTTATTTGGAAGCTTGTCTGCTGATAATTAATCTTATATAGTATTACCTTTCTTTTAGTCTGCCAGCCTTCTGGACAGGGTTGAATCTGTTAATAAATACTGGAGTTCTGGCAATTCTGCAGGCTTGTTATCTGACCGCCGTTGGGGAGTCTTCCGCTGAATCTCAGCGACTTGCCTACCATTGTGGTACAAGTATCTGAAAGAAGAAATCTTGGTATCTTTTACACTTCATACATAGTTCAATGTCTCAGGCTTAATGTTCATACCTCATCAGAAACATAACTTCTAGAAAAGGAGAGGTTTTTTCCGAGTACTGCTCTCTATCAAGTGACCTTGGTGCTGTCAGCAGCTTATGACATCCCATTATTGAATGTTATTTTGATTCGAAGTTTATCTTCATAGATGACAGGTAGTTATCATTTTGCCTTCTCAGCTCTGCAGTCACTTGCATTGCGTAATTTATAGGCTGTGCAATATGCTGATTGGCAGAAAGTCACTTTTCTTCCCATGGTCACTTGAGTTTGGGATTTTGTGCAAGAAAACGAACATTGTTAGCAGGTAAATGTAGCAGGTTAGATTACAGCACTCTGTAAATGTAAGGTTGGAGTTGTTTTTTTTTTTTTCCTAAAGAATTGAGAGTAAAATACATATTTTTCTGGCTCATGAACCCAGTACTTGAAGGTGTGTTGAATCCAGGAAAAAAGGGAGGTTGATTCTTCTCAGGACACTGCAGATATGTGTGCCTTGCTGCTCTAATAGAAAATGTATTGCAGGAAATAATCCCTTGTGATAAATTACACTTGTAACGTTTTAACGGTTTGCATGGAGCTTAAAATAAAGCTATTCAAGAATGTTTACAAGCACCAGTGGTGAGACCTGGAAACATTTTGCTCAAGGAGATCAGAATTTGTTTCTTCACTCATAGCTAATTTTCATCATGGCTAATAAAGGCAAAGAATAGCTGGAAAAGGCAACTGCTCTTTAAAAAGGTCCCATAGTTCTTGTATTTGGAATTTTCCAGACCTGCTTCTGGGTTCTCCGAACTCCATAGCAGGTTCTTGAAGAGCCCTCACACCCTCTGCGTGGTTAAGACCACAGTAACAAAACAATTTGTGCATGCAGACCTACCACATCCCAAGGTGTGAGAAAGGGCACTACGGCTCAGCATTTTCACATTAGTCAGCTGGAGCTGCGCGTCCTGGATTGTGCCCTGTTCAATCAGTTGTGTGTTTCCTTTAGAGCCTGGTGGCAGTGCCATAAATGGTAGAAAACTTGCTTATGGCAGTCTTAAAAATGTGAATTGAGAGTTAAAAGATGCAACTGTTTCTGAGCACGTTTGAACCCTAGCAGTGAGGCCATCGTTTACATATTCCTAACGCTTGCGTGGCTCCACAGATGTTTCCAAAGCATACCGCTGCAGCACTGCGTGGTGGCACATGCGTGCCCTGGCAGATGGTTGAAAATATAGTTCGGAAAGCAGTGAATTAGCGATGAGGTGAGGTGTGCCCAGTCCAGATTCCCCTTCAACATTAGAGGAACTATCAGTGTAGGTTTGTACAATCTTGAAAGATAATTCCTAGTTTTATTCCTATGTTTTTTTCAAACAGAAACAAATAGTGAAACAAAAACTGTGGAGAGTGAATAAAGAGAAGTTGTTTTAACAAGTGTCTGATCAAAAAGCCTCTCTGCTGAGAAGAAATCAGACTTCTTGCGTGGCTTGGCAAAGATCGCGCTAACATTGGCGGGTTTGTGGTGAAGATGCCAGCCCAGGGCACAGGCTAGCCAACAGACAGGAGCAGCTCTTAGATTACCGCCGACCTGTGCTAGACACAGACTTGCAGCAGAGGGTAAATTACATTTACATCCTTAAAACAAATGTGCTGAGCTGTCTCTTCCTATTGGGTATAAATATTTCAGAGATGACCCCTGTTGGAATTGAACAACGGTTAAAAAGAAGCACTGAGGTCTGTGAAGTGCACTGGTTTATCACCTACTTTTGGCTGTTGGATGAAGAGTCCTCACAGTGCAAGCTCAAGTCCAAAGAGAGGTTGGCTCAGGACAACGTTCATATGGTACTTCTCTCTTGAAATGCCGATTTCCACTTCCTCCTCTGCACATGTGTAAACAGTTTGAAGGAATTACATTCCCCCCGTTGAGCCTGCTGCCTATGATAAATAACAATTAGTAGCAATGGCTGATAATTACAAACCCTTTCCCCACCAAAGAATAGTTAGGATTAGTCAAGAGAAAGTGCCAATGAAAACAGTAACAGTCTTAAACCTGAAATGAAGCAATGGTGAATGTCTCCCGCACTAAGAGGACAACCAGCATGGAGTTGGGAGGGGCATTCTGGGAATACTCTCCTTCCAGAAGAAAGGGTACTTGATAAAAATACAGATGGTACGTACAAGAATCCAGGCACAGACATCAAGGCTTGCTGATCCCTCTGCACCTCTAGCTGCTGCTAGCTTGAGGTGTTGCTCACCAAACAAGAGCATGTGTTGCTTTTCCTGTGAACGGCCACACAAGGTTAACTGGGAGCCAGAGGTGGTAATCCTTGTTTTTCCTTAACTGGAAAGTTATGGCGAGTTATGGCCAGTAACACCCTCAATTCTCAGAACTTAGTTAGTAATAGGGCACTATATATTAGGTAAATAACATAGATTGGGGCCACATTTGCATAATAAAGAGCGATGCTACTGCAAATTACATCTTGCCCTCTGCAATACTATAATTATAGACTTCATGGTCTGTAAACATCATATTTAAAGACAGCTGAGCTCCAGCACATTGTAACCTATTTGTATCTTGTCCTTACAGATGGAACCAAAACCTGTAACTGGCTGAGGACACTATGTACAATAGCGCTGGTGTAATTTATAGATTTAGTGCAACACAATGAAAACCAGACAGCTGCTTTTTTGCCAAATTCCACAGTAACCCTTACCACTTTTAACAAATACACCTTTGACTCATTCAGTTGCACTGTCACTATTTTGTGCTCAAAACATTAGTTAGTGCTGTTACAGAGACTACTTATCTTTAAGATCTAGGTGCCTTCTTTTGTTCTCAGATGCAACCATTAGCCCTTGATGAACAACTTACCTGCAGAGTTGTATTCCGAATGCTTCACTGAGTGACAGCACGCGCATATGCACAGGGAACACTGCCAGTACTAACAGTGACCTGTCACTGGCTGCACATGACTTGTCTGGGAGGGGACAGCCAACCTCTGCTTGGAAACACACCCCTGAGCCTTTGCCTAAACCCTCATAAAGTTTCCACAGCAGTAGTGAAAGCTGAGCTGTTGAGCTCCGGGCTCTGAACAGGCACAAAGGATCTCTCCTAGGCTATCATCAGCAGAAGGTGAGCAAAGAATGGGCAGCCAGAGCTCAGGGGTGTAGTAGCATGAAAAGATATGACAGAAACTTTGAGGAAATAATTAAATGGCAATGTCATGTGTCTGCTTAAAGTATACTTGTAAGCTTTTCTAGGAACTGCCTTCAGATCTGTGCAGCACTTGGCACAGTCGGACATCCACCAAACACGACAGCTAGTCCTGCGGCTGTCCACATAGTGTGGCTGATATGCAACTTTTTAGGTGACCAGGTAAGTTGTCCTTACGTTTTCCTTTCTATACATTCTATACTTTCCTGGCTATTTGTAGCCTTTTTTCTCTCAGGCACGGCTGTTTTCCACTGCCTAAGTGTTATAAAAGTTGATTCCAATGAAGTAAGGTCTACAACAGAAGATTCAAGCAGGAGGGAAAAAGGAATACCAAGAAATTGTGGTAGGCAGCCAGTGCATCACAGCAGACGTACCCTGCTACTCAGCTGCACCTGCCAGCAGCAGCACTGTTTGGCTGGTGTCAGAAGAACGAAATGATACGATACGATACGATACGGTACGATACTGGGTACAATACAAGAACAAGCAGGCGCTTGTGCAGCCTCAGCTGGGGACTGTCTGAGCAACAGAAATGTAAGGGGACAGCAGGGATGGGACATAATAATAATGTGAATGTTAAAACAAATGTAACAAATGTGGTGGTTCTTTCCTTTTCAGACTATGTTAAGCATTTTAACACACGATTTAGACAAACTAGCCCTTTCTGATACCTAAAGTAGAAAATCCAGTGAAAACAGATCTGTGACTCAATGAACAGTTGTTGGACAAATGGTGAAGTACATGGAAATAATAATAATTTTAAAAAGTATTAGAATTCTTTACTGACTAGTGTATGTTTCCCCTTTAACGTCAAGAGACTGATTGGAAAAGCAAGTACTTTAGGGTTGAGAATTTGGTTTGGATCAAATTTTGTGTTAACTAATTTGAACTAACCAAAAAAGGAAGTTCTCTTTTTTTAACCGGTGCCAGTTCTAGCTAATATTTGGAAATAGCTGCAGGCAGCTGAGGTCTTCACTGGTTGATTCGGGGCCATATAACATCAGAGCAGTGCCAAGCAGCTGAATAGCTTTTTTGTTTGCGAAAACAGCCATGGTTACACGAATGCTTTTTTAATGTATTTGGTGTATTCTGAATCAGAAGAGACATTATCCAACAAAAAAGAGCAGGTAATGAGCTGTTGGGGAAAACTAATCTGTCAAAATTTATCTTATTTTAATGTAAACAATGTAAAATTTTATCCAGTAACTGTGACTTAATAAAGGTAGTGTATGGAGATTTTGGGGAGATGGAGAGTAAGCAGACATGGCACTACAGTGTCAAACTGAAAGACTTTGCCTAAGACTTCTATTATAATTTGAGTATTTTAAAAAGAGTACTACTAGAAATGTGATTATAATTTTAACTCTTTCCTAAACTCACAGAATATGAGACTCAGTCAAGCAATGGCTCTTTTTCCTCCTAAAAACTCAAAGTAGAGTCACGTTCCCTGCTGTGCTTTGCTCTCTAGCTCCTCACATGCAAAGATTCAGCAGGGTTTGACCCAGCACTGCTGTGTGGAGGAACCATTCTGGAGCATTGGCCCTCCAGCAAGCAGCTAACTGAGATACCCCTTTTATATCTGCCTCCCTAAGGTCAGTGGTGTCTACTGCAATGTTATCAGAGTAAAATAATCTCTTTAACCACAGAAAACTATGGCCAACACTAGTTACTGTACTGTCCCAGCAGAATAATTTAATATTGCTGTTTTCAGCTCCCTACTGGGTGGTTGTAGAGAAGATGGGGAGGTACACGGCAAAAGGGCAATGGATACCAATTAGAACAAGGGAAATTCAGAGAAGATACCTGGGGAGGGCAGGAGTGGAACAGATTTCCCAGAGAAGCTGTGGAATCCCCCTCCATGCAGATACTAAAAACGCAACTGTTCAAAGCTCAGAAAAACCTCCTAGGAAAGCTGGAATGGAGCAAAGCCTCAAATAGGAGTGGACTATTCAACCTTGATATTTTTCAAGCATCTGTAGTGTTTTCTTAGCGACAGTGGGCACACCTGCTCTGAGAGGACCTGTGTGATGAGATGGGCATATAGCACATGTTACCTAACGTAAAATGCATCTTTGTGATCGCAAGGTCTTTTGCAAATGAGGATGATATGGATTTGTCCTCTGGCAAGTTATGTACACTGTTCTGTTCAGGCTAGCAGGTTATGTGTGATTGTTATAGGTAGGCTTCATCGGATACGTTACAGTCCAACTATATTTTTTTGATAAGATTGTGGCAAATTTGATATAGAAGAGAAAAAAACCATAGAGAAGATCTCATAGACTGGCTCTAGTAGCTCACGAAGTCTCATAGTGAGGAGCTCTAGATCTGGGGAAAGACAAGAAGTCCTAGGACACTGTGACTTCCTTAACACATTCTCATAGCACCTTAGGGCACCTTAGGGCACCTTTCACACTACTTTTTTTGTCCAAGGGAGACAAAGTTAACATGATTTGGTGGTTGTTTTTTTTTAAGGCTGCTACCAAAAGTTAGCATTTCCTATAGGAGTATATACAACCCTAGTGTCAAAATAGGTATTTGGGAGTTCAGGCTCTTGGTTTCAAGTTTCAAATCACTTTTCACCTGATTTTTTTTTTTCTCAGAACTGTTTAACATCAGTTTCTTCCACTAAAACATGTAGCTCAGTGGACTGGCCTTGTCCTTTTCTGTCCATGAGTAAGCAGGAAGGTGGTGTCCAATTTTTCTGTCTTGTGTCCCTTGACCTGCTTACTAACATGTAACACAGGGGAACAGAGCTGGAAACACCTGTAAATAGAGTTGCATTTGTGAAAATGTACCCGTAAAGCTACCATTTCAAAGCTAAAGTATAACCTCCTGGCTAATACAGGGATTTCTTTTTGGCAGTGTATTACTCCTTTCTGAAGCACTGCAAGAGGAATACTCCCAAGAGGCTTGCTAGCAACATGAAAGTAATAGAATATAATCTTTCTAATGAATAATTTTCCAACTGTTTTTCTTTGTACCTTAGACAGGTGCCTTTCTACCTTCTTTGTACTCTCAGTTTTATCTTAGGGAACACGGTTTGCCTGTGCTTGTATATTCCTCTGCGTATGAAAAGCAAAATGGATTGAATTCTGCAATCCTCAGTAATCTGGCCTTCATATTATTAGAATTCATGTGTTTGTTCTTAAAGACTGGGTGAAACCAAGAAAACCTTAAGGAATGTTTTGTTAGCTTTTGCTAATTATAATTTATAGTAAGAGTGTAGCAATATAAAAACAGCTACACAATAATCCCTAGGATAGCCACAGTACGTCCTGAAATACCGAGACCTTTCCATAGCCATGGACAGCAGTGAAGCCCCAGCAGCTGTTTAAACCTTGGGTTTGGTGTTTTGGGTTTTTTTGTTACCAATACTGGCAAGAAATTTTCAAGCCAGAGCCAAATGCAGGGCGATTTATTACGAGATGGCCACCTGCCCATTTAGGACTTTAAAACCTCAAATTAACCATAGCAGGACTTGAAGCAAAGATGATTTTCTCACTTATCATGTTCTCAAGCTGTAACTTAACAGCTCCTCTGCCACTTGAGTGAGGGCTCTGTGGGGCTCTACTGTGTTAATTCATCGTGGCACAAACTTACATTGTTGTAGTCAGATTTTTGTTTCATCCTTGTTAGCTTAACAGCGTGCCAGCGTTGTGGAAGAGCACATGTCCCGTATCGTCATTTTCTTGCAGGCTGGGAAGGGCTGGAGTTCCTACTGAGTGCAGTGTGTTCCTGGGCCAGACCCAGGGAGGCAGCCGTGCCACAACACACCAGTGCCACAATAAAAAGCTTTGCTTTTGGCTGTTCTCCCGTTTTAATTTGTTACTCTTGCATCCCTGTTTGTCTTCTGGGACAATACTAACTCATCAGGAAACAAGGGGATTTTTCTTCTCAAGCGGTCAGCTTTGCTGCATGACCAACACAAAGGAGGGAGCAGGACAGGACAGAGTACAGAGTAAATAGTTTACAGTTTTGCAACTGAGCTTGAAGTTGAGGGGATTTGCTGCTGTCAGCAGTGTATTCTTCCACTCTCCAGCTGTACAAAGTTCACTTACTTACATCACCTCTTATTTCAGATGAAAAGAGACTCTGGATGTTACACCATGGCCGAGCAGCAGAAGCAGGTAAAGGCTCAAGGTCATCTTTTAAAGAATGTGCTATGCTTTGGAAGGCTGGATGTGTTGAATCATCATCTAAGAGAAGCAACAGACACATCCATGCTCTGATCACTATAGCACAACTAGGAGCTCATCTCTCATCACTACAGCAACATTTTCCCAGCATTTTTTCCCTTCCAGTGGGCTGCAGGTACAGCACCAAGTGTCAAAGGGCCTGTTATCTTTGCTTGCGTGACAAGAGACAACAACACTCGACTGCAGCCAGAAGCTGTGCCACCTAACTGGTCCCAGTTCCCAAAGTGGTCATAAACAGCAGGTTTCCTGGCTGATGTGCCCCAGTCTCTTTACCTTGCCAGCATCAACCCTGTTTTGCACTTAAGGAATTTGCCAGCTTGTACAAGCCCTTTAAGGGCAAGATCTCAAGTGATCCATGGATCAGATTTTGGAAACTACTGTGCTGGAGCTGTTGGCATGATGAGAAACAGGGTGTTAGCACTTGGGCTTGATGAATAAGATTCCCCCCCACCCCCCGCCACCCCAATGTAAACTTCTCTGCTTCTACTCATGTACAGTTTAGGTAATTATACTGTGTGGGATTCATTCACATAATCACTTCATCACATGCAATAAAAACACAGCCTCAAAACAAGACAGTTTCTAGCCAAAGGGCTTTTAAAATAGCTTAAGCGCTGAGCTTTAGCTACTCTCTGTCCTATCTCAAAGCAGGACATAAAGTGTCTGATGCATGTTAGGAGTTATTAGGTTTTGAAACTCCTTGAGTTTTTCAGCTGGAAGATGCTAAAGAACCTGAAATACTATTTGGTCTAACTGAAAATTCTGACACTTGTAAGACATCAGAGTTTTTCTTTGGTATGTTCGTTCTTCATCCCAGGAGAAACAAGGATTCAGAGGATGTGATTCTGTTAAAAAGCTCTCAGCTTTTCATAGCTTTTGTAACCCTTTTTCTGAATAATATGTAGATGTTCCAGGGTCTAAAGTTTAACAAAGTCTTATCTCATGGCAGCATACGTGAGGCATGACATGGATGCAGCTGGAAGTATGAAACTGCTAAGAGAGCAAACCTCCAGCCCAGAATCCAGCGTGCGCTATCTGAAGCTGGAATAGATGGCTTTTGCCAGCCTTGCATTTGTAGCTCAGTACATGCAGTGATAGTGCTGGCAACTGATTGCATTGCTTCTAATATAAACCTATAGGGTTCACAAACATCAAGCTGTAGGGCAAAGAGTCCTTTAAATTACTTCCTCCCCAGCTGCTAACTTGATTAAAAAAAAAGATGATAGACACAAACATTTGTTTGTTTTAACAAGGAAAGTTTCAGTGCTAATGAGCAAAGTTCTGTCCTGGGACAGATAAATATTGCTGACAAGTCCTGGGCGATGTTTAATGTTCTGTAGTTGTTACAGCATCTTAAAGAAGCTCTGAGCACTGAAGGCCGTGTAGAGAGGAGTCCTCTATGTTGCATTACCCTAAACACACCTGCATTCAATGTTTATTAGTGAGCTGTCTCTCTTGTTTGTCCTCTCTGACAGGAGACAAGCAGGACAGCAACTATGAATCATACTATTTTTACTCCAGTCTGTTTTTGCAGAACACCACCACAGTTAAAAACAGGAAGGACGGAGTAATGAACAAGACACTAGCTGGTTATTACACAATATTATTTTAGAATTGCATTGATTATTTTTTTAATCATTTATCCTGCAGATTGGTGCATATACACCTCAAAAACCACAAATTAAGACTTCTGAACTCCAGAACCAATTCCAATTTGAGCTACTCTAAAAGACAGAGTTAATTAAATATTTGTCATATATTTGATTAAAAAATTTGGTTTTTTTTAATATTTAAGTGCTCAGTATATTGAATCCTGCTTTTTAATATAGTTATTCCCGGAATCAAGAGGTCTCACTGGTAATTTTCTGACTCTCTTGCATTTGCTTTGTGTAGTTAAAGTCCTTACTGTAATAAAAGTCACGCTAACACATCACAGGTGCCCTTATGCTCTACACAGGAATATTTCTTTAGCAGATAACATTTCCATGTCTGAGATCAGGGAGTTAGAGAACTTTATACTTTTGAAAAGTTGAGTATTTTATCTCCTTGTTAGTGTGCAGTTGTTCTATACAGATGGCAGATTGTACCTACTAGACAAGTTGTACTTTCAGTCTAGAGATGAGTTGTACCCATGGTGGCCTAAAGGCACAGCAAAGTGAATTATGCAAGGAAAGGTAATATCCGGCATTAAAACTCTGCTATACTTGGGGGAAAAAAAGGCAAGCTTCTGGGCATGTGAACCTGGCTTCAGAATCGGTCTTCAAAGCAAAGAAAGTTGAGAGGAGTGGTTCTGGATTGACTAGAGCTGTTAATCAGATCATCTGAGCACGACAGTTCTTGACTGCTGCAGGAAGGAAGCGTACTGCATACCGGGAGGGAGAATATACTGGTAGGGTGAGGGAGAGGTTGAGATGGAGACCATTCCTTACCTCCAGGTCTTCCATGCCTACTGCTTTGAGTTATCAAGAAGCCATTTATAGTCCTCCAGGGGCGGAGAAGCATGCCCAATAAAAATGAGGAGGGGAAAAACAATCAATGGTCCCTTCTCTCCCTTTGGTTATTCCATGTCAGTGACACTTCTGGTGACATGGCAGAAGGATGTGTGTGTACTCCCCCCCTTAATTACACACAATATCCCATAACAGCTTTGTTATTATGTCCTTTAGAGTGTTGGTGAAACAAAATGGGCCCTTATAGGACCTCCTGCACTTCAAATACAAAAAATGCTAGTGTAGGACACAGCAGCACATGGTTACTCTTGTTGCTTGCTCACAGGAAGAGAAGCTCTGGGATGCCATGAAGATCACGGCCTATGTCCTTGGTACAGGCCTGCTCATATTCACTGCCTTAGTGAACTCTCTTTCTTGGTAAGATTGTTCAAACCAACGGGCTTGAGGAGAAACTTTTCTGTGGAGAGGAGAAAAAGTAGATGATGAAAAGGTTGGCAACCAAGAACACTTATTCCCACAGGTATGTGCAGAACGTCTGGGACACTTCAGGCCATTTCTGGCAAACAACATGGTTAAAGTTCTACTACCTGTGTGAGGGAAAGGAGTGGACCATCTTCCTCCTTGGTGAGTTACTCAGGTTAACAACCCTCTGCTGTAGGAGGAACTATCCATGTATTATATCTAGAAGGGGGACATGGACATGCCTTCCCAAACTAACTAATCCTCCCACTGAAAAAGCACATGTAGGCTTCAAAGCCAGCCACAGCTGAGGTAGTGCAACTATGCTGCCTGTGGACTGGTTCATCGTTAGACCCCCTATACAGATTGAAAAGTTGATCTTTTTGCTGCTGCTGAAATGGCTTTCCTTTGAAAACACAGTTTTTGCTCCCGTGAGAACTGAATGACTCAGTAGAACTAATTACTGAAAATTAAAGTAAAATTAGTGAATTTGACTCTTGCTGTGCCACCTACAAAACTCTGCCTGTGATTAACAGCTGGTGAACAGGCCTGGTAGGGATGTTCAAAGGTCCCAGGGATCAACCTGACCTTTTCCAACTTGTATATAAAAGCCCCCTCCCCGCATGACAGAGATCCCCCAGCCTCCAGAAAAGCCCTTTCTTAGCCTCAGTTGTGGCAAGTTTCAACCTACAAGACACTTGCCTACTCTAACCTCCTCCCCATTCCCTAGGTCTCACCCGGGTGCCAGAACCTACCCATATTCCATTTTAAAGCCTCTCAGGGCAGAGGATACGTACCTGACACATCTGGGTCCCAACAAGGTCCTCTGGATGCTATGCCACTGTATTTTGTTTCTGATTTAGCTGTAGCTCTCAATTTATTCTCACATCTCTGCCCTTTCCTCATGCCACAGGGGCTGCATTGGTTCCTAGCCTTGCTTTCTGGTGCTTCAATGGAATCCTTATGGTGGCTGATGTAACAGGAAAGCCAACTTTCATTACTCGCTATCGCATTCAGCTGGGCAAGAATGATCCTGTAAGTACTTCTCACTCTGCCTCTTCTGCTGGCTACACATTTCCTGCAGTCTCTCAGGCTAGGAGCAGGGAGAAGAACCCGGTGTGCTTTTCTTTTGCAACCAGATAGGATTCAAGGAGAATCAAGCTGAGTCTTATATATCCACTGCAGAGGGGAAGGCAGTTCTTGTAATTAGGTTACTGATCAGATCTGGATTGGCGGCTTGTTAAAAAGGTGGTCCCCAAACTAACACAGAAACAGCCTACAAACCTTAAAGCTCTTTATCCTCCCAACTCAAAGCCACATTGCTTCTGATTCAGTCCTGACTTCTCTTTTGCAGGTGGACACAAAGAAATTGCGCCAAGCCATCTACACAGTGCTGTGTAATCAGTTCTTTATCTCCTTACCCATGCTTGTGCCCATGTTCTACATCATGAAATGGTGGGGCAACACCTTCAGCAAGGAATTACCCACCTTTCAGTGGTTTCTCGTGGAGCTAAGCGTCTTCACCTTAATAGAGGAAATTCTCTTTTATTATACACACAGGTGAGCTGAGCACAGGAACAGGACGCTGTGGCTTTCCCCCATGCCTTTAGGCTTACACCCATCTCCTGCAACAGCAATAGTCCTAGTGCCCCACTCTTCCACCAATCTTGTAGCTATAAGAGAAGACTTACAGGTCCTGGAATCCACCCTTAAAACATGTGGCTTGGGTGCTGCAATGCTGCTAGTAACTCTAGTAAGCAAAAATGGGTAAAATTACAAAGGTGGAGCAGCTTAGACGCTCAGAAAAAACCAAACAACTAGCCTCACACAAAAGCTGTAACCCAACATTATCAACAAGAGGAGAACAAGACTGGCTATCTTGAAAGAAAAAAAGCTCAAGAGGTCCGTGACTGATCTCCCGTTCACTTGTACGGCACCTGCGAAACAGGGCCTGGTGCCTGACATTGCAGGCTTTCTAAATGCTGACACCAACATTAAAGGAAAAACCTAAAGCAAGGAAGAAAAAAGCCTGCCAGGCTGTGCAGAAGTAAGCAAGGCATTCTCAGAACTACGTAAATTTCCCTTTTGGGCAAATGCACACAAGGAAAGGTCATAAAAACCAGTTTCTTAAGGGCCCACAGAACCTAAATTTCTGCCTCTAGTAGTTGCCAGCAGGTAAAGTCAAACCAGTGGAAATATAAAGTGAGTCTTCCCCTCAAAAGTACTCCCAGGTTTGAGCAAATCAGTCATTCAGGGACTTTGATTTATGGGATTTATCTGGACTTAACATCAGTCAGTGGACACATCCCTTAAATGAGGGCTCTGTGTTGAAGAAACTGAGGGAAGCCAGGAGTCCTACACTCTTATTCCCAGCTGCTCTAAAATCTTTAAAGAATAGGCATGAGCAAATCCCCAGCAGAAATTCTGTTAGGTTACTCTACGTTCCCTTCTTATGGAACTCAAAATCTACATTTCTCTGTTCTCTCTACTTAGGCTTGTTCACCTCCCACTCCTGTATAAGCACATTCACAAGAAGCACCACGAATGGACAGCCCCCATTGGCGTGGTCTCCATTTATGCTCACCCGGTAGAACATATGGTAAGTGGGTTCCCCCATGGTCACCCTCCAGTTCCTGCATGAACTGTGATTTCCATGGGATGAGGAGGAGTGATAAGAGAAGAAAATCAAATGCGCCCTTAGACTCTTCTTAGGAAGAGGAAGCTAAGTACATTGCCAAGAAGCCTAGCTGTAGAAGAGTTGCAGTACCCAGAACTCTGCTAGCTTTAAGAGACAGAACCAAGGGCCTCCAACAGATAAGGAACTGACTGAATGGTGTGTCCTTGGGCACAGAGAGGGCTGGGAGCACAGGCGAGGCTTTCAGCACGAGATGTGACACTTACACTGTCTGTGTTACTGCATGGAGTCAGCATTCTGTCAAGATCTTCATGCTGGTGGCTGGGATCAGTGTTTGCAGGAATGTCTCCCAGCACTGCTCCAGCCGAGACCTCCCACCTTCCCAAACACATCCCACCTTCGGAAGATTCCGCTTCTCAGCACCATCTCCTGTTGCCAATAGTCCTGGGCTGTGGCACCGGCTCTGTGAGTCTCCCTAATTGACAGTCTTTGGGCAGCAGAATGACTTTTTATATTCGAGTTCAGCTGAGCCTAGCTGGCGCAGTAAGCTTGGTCTGGGCAGTGACAGCCACTGGTGCCACTGGTAGGACACAATGAAGCGATGCAGCTGGGGTCATCACATCACTGCCTCTGACTGCATGTGTCCCCAGGCCAGTGCCCTGTGACAGCTAGGTTTCCCAAGAGCAGCATTATTCCAAAGTGAAGCTGAAGTTCTGACTCCAGGGCGATTTACTAGAATCATGCTGACCTCACACCCGTGGTTTGATCTCACAATTTTGCAGTGAGTAAAACTCAGGTACCTCAGAGTAAATTATTTCTTTGATGGTTACATAATTTTAGTACAGTGTTTGCATAGGGATCTTCCCTGTATGCTGTTTGTGCAAAACTAATGTATCACCCAGGTGAGACAATTCAGCTCCTAGAGGGTCTGTTTGTCGTGGACCGATTAACGAGGTAGTTTGCTTCTCATTTCTAGCTCTCCAACACGCTGCCTGTCATGACTGGCCCGATGGTCATGGGGTCTCACATTGTTTCAATCTCAGCATGGTTCTCCCTTGCTCTCCTGACAACAAGCATTTCGCACTGCGGTTACCACCTGCCCTTCCTACCGTCGCCAGAGTTCCATGACTTCCACCACCTCAAGTACGTCTGGGCACTGCTCAGCTTCCCCTCCCCCTCCTGCCTGCCCCCTGGCACTGCTGACAAGCAAAGCTCCTTTCTGAGGGTCGAGTGGGTTTGCGTAACTCGGGTACAAGCAGCAAAGCCTATCCAGTTTGCCCGACAGCAGGCTGAATGCTGTCAGTTCTTAAAGCAGTTAAACAGAGGTTGGGATTTTGGCGGACTCCAGCCCACTGCCCACACAACTGCCAGCCACCTCGCTGACATCTACCCTCCTCATCAGCTGACTTGGAAACTTTCTCCAAAGCACAAACACTGCAAGCTGGGGCCTGGCGTTTCAAGTTTCCTAAGATTACATGGGAGGAAAGAAAGCACGTAGTGTCTGAAGCAGCAGGTATCACCAGAACTTTCCCCGGCACAAGCACGGGGTCAGAGAGAGTTCTCTGCAAGGCTCTTCCTAGAAGTTTAGCAGACACTGCATGTGATCTAGGATAAAGACAGAGCAAGGGCAAGTCACGCAGCTGAAATAAATTTGCCGGCGGCCTCTCTGTCTGTCCCTCTGCCATACACTGGGACAGTAACACTGATCAGATAACACCTTGCCCAAACAACAGCAATTAACCCTTCCTGGCAGAGATTCCCAGCCTCCTCCTGCACTGGAGAGAGCAGAGTTTCAGCAGGTTCTTGAGGAATATGTACCACAGTAGTGGGAGAAGTGTTCCCATCTCCCAGACATGCACTAAAGTCATAGGCATATTCCCTTGAGCACAGTTTGCCTCTCCTGCAGAAACAGCCAATGTGGCAGTTCTATCACTGCCCAAATGCTGGGCAACGCCCAAATGGTGCCAGTTCTCCTTATCAGTCAATTCCTTTGAAGCTCAGCTCACGTCAGGACACGGATCACTGCAGAGCCAAGCCACTCTCTGGGCAGAACAGCTGTGCCATCGTCCCGGTGCTGGAAGCGCGTATTTTCTCTCCTCTGTTGAGCTGAGACGGGGAGTGACAGAGCGGCTTTGGTGGGTGCTTGGCGTCCAGCCAGGGTCAACCCTCCATGCCAAGAGAGAGACGGCTGGTTCGGTGCCACCACTTCTGAGTAATGATGGCCCCAGAGAGGGAAGTTGCAGAAGTTCCACCCAGGCTTTGTTAGAGCTGCGAGGGAGATGGGCGCAGTGGCAGAAATCGCATGGAGACCTTATCACAGCTCTGAAAGGAGGTGGAAACAGGAAGGGCGAGGCAGCCTCAGTAACTTCCAGCAATGTTTATTCTCTGTTTGGTTTCCAGGTTCAACCAGTGCTATGGAGTCCTGGGAGTGCTGGATTATCTGCATGGAACCGATAGAGTGTTCAGACAAACCAAAGCCTACAAGAGACACAGGGTCCTCCTCAGCCTCACACCGCTTTCAGAAAGCATCCCCGAGGCACCCAGGAGGGCAGAGTGAAGGCAGCAGCCTGTGCTTCTTGCAGATCCAGTGACTGGAAGGGCGAGAGACAATGATTTATGCCAAATAGTATTTTAATTGGGAAACAAGCTATTGTTCACACGTAATGAAACCCACAGCTGAACTTAAACATGCTACTTGAGATGACTGTACTTTTGCTGCCTGTTATTTTCTACGAAAGGCACAAAAAATGCTCTAGAAAGCTATTTTTAAACGAAGTTTAGAGGGTTTTTTTCCTTAATTACTTACGCTGCTCCTTGGTTCTAGCTGCCTGCGCGTAATCCAGATGTGCTCTGGGCCACATGGCTTTGGGGAGTTCCCAGGGAGTTCTCATTATTAAAGTTTTAATGCTTCAGTGTTCACAGGCCATGCTTTGGCCTCTTTCAGCAGCATTCTGTAGAAATACCAGTAAGATCACTGTAACTATGTATGATAGGAATTAAAACCACTATTTTTCTGAGACTGAGAACACCTGGGATACAGGATGCAACCCCATGGAAAGTCAGCGGGATCATAACTTTAGAAACACTCTCCCCTGCACACGCAACAGAGGCCTGACTTCCCCAAGCAGTTTTTCTTCACACGAGATGTCAGTACAGGTATGAGCTAGGGGCTGTCACATCCTCATCTCTGCTCCACAAACTAATGATGCAAACATGAAGCGAGTTTCCCCCTCACTGGACAGGGAAGCAGAGCGGGAAGCTGATGTGCTACATGGCAGAAGCCCTGGTACATCACCTGCTCCTGCTGAGCCTCATCTCGCTCCCCACGCGCCAAAAGGAGGCACAAACCAAAACAAGCAGCTCTGTAAATGATAAAATATGGAAAGAGCCTTTCCAGGGAAAGAAGAGGCTGCTGTCCTGAGCTGTGTGGAGATCAGCAAAGCCCTGTAAGAAAGGACCGAACAAAAAGCACCCATAAATTTATGCACATCATAATCACAGAATCATTAAGGTTGGAAAAGATGTCTAGGATCAAGTCTAGCCACCAACCCAACACCACGTCTCCTAAACCATGCCCTGACATGCCACATCTACACGGTCTTTGAACACCCCCAGGGATGGCGACTCCACCACCTCTCTGGGCAGCCTGTGCCAGTGCCTGACCACTTTCAGTGAAGAAATGTTTCCTAATACCCAGTCTAAACCTCCCCTGACACAACTTGAGGCCATTCCCTCTCATCCTATCACTAGTGAGTTGGGAGAAGAGACCAACACCCACCTCACTACAACCTCCTTTCAGGTAATTGCAGAGAGCGATAAGGTCTCCCCTCAGCCTCCTCTTCTCCAGGCTAAACACCCCCAGCTCCCTCAGCTGCTCCTCATAAGACCTGCTCTTCAGACCCTTCACCAGCTTCATTGCCCTTCTCTGGACACGCTCCAGCACCTCAATGTCCTCGTCCTGAGGGGCCCAAAACTGAACGCAGGATTTGAGGTACCTACCCAACCGATCTCGAGACATGCTGCGAATTTTCTCCAGGATCTTTTTCAGTCTCAATCCTGTCTGGGGGCCTGGGACAAAAATGACCCCTGCCTCTCACCATGGCTAGACCCACGTCCTAAGCAAGCCCACCAAGGACAGGAGATGCAGGGCTGACGGGTGCTGCGCTCACCCGCTGTCAGCCCAGCTCCACCCGTGGAAGCCAACTCTCCTCCCCCACCCTCCTCCAGTCCCCACCACCAGACAGAACAGAACCCAGCCTGTTCAGCCACCCACAGCCCCCCAGGGAGGGGAATCCAGCAGAACAGAAAACCCAGGCTGCATTGTCTTTTGAAGTTTTTATTTTTATACATTTTTTTTGTATTAAAAAGGAAAAAGCATAATTACCACAAATTACAAAGGACTAAAGCATTACTAGAATAATGAATCACATCAGCCTAGAAAGCAGATACTCTGAATAATATTAATGTTATAATACAAGCTCTCATTCAAGTATTTTACATTTTTCTCTTTTTCCTTTTATATGTGATGATGATCCTAGCACATGGGTCAAAGATTATGTACTATCGACAGAAGATGGATCATGTACAGCGGGCCGTATTAACAAGATTTTCCTCCCAAGTGATACATGGTCTGTGATGAGTCATTTTAAGTTTGTCTCTACGATAAATGCAGCTGAAGAAGGTTGCACACACGTTCTAGTTTTGGGAAACAGAAGGCTGAGGTTGGGACACACAGGGTTTGAGAAGGGCCAGCACATCGAACCAGCACCCCTTTTTGTTCCAGGAGAGCAGAGGGCCACCCTTGCTGGGGTGCAGCTCAGCGGAGGTTTCTGAGCCACAGATCCGAAGGTTTCCAACCCCAGTGGGACCGGGACAGGCTGGGAGAGGAGGAGGGGGAGCGGGGCTGCACCAGGGAGGCTCGAGGGACCAAGAGGCACCAAGCACCCCCTGCCCCAAGAGACACCATGGCAGGCGCCAGCCCCTGCGCGGGGCTGACACCAGGAGAGCCAGCACAGGGGACAGCGCGGGGACCTGGGGGGTGACCCCAGCACGCTCCCGCACGCCGCGGCGGGGTGGCTGGCACCCAGGGCGCTCCCCGCTCCTCTGGAGCTTCCCACCAAAGGGATGTGCTTGTCACAGAT